>NC_136497.1:1445000-1922500 GCF_053919585.1 Euprymna scolopes | reverse complement strand
TATCATTATTATTATTATTATTATTATTATTATTATCATTATTATTATTATTATTATTATTATTAATGTTATGTCAAATTATCCATTAATATACTTTTTTATAGTAATCATTATCATTATTACTATTGTTTTTTCATTATTGTTATTCGTTATTATTATTATTATTATTATTATTATTATTATTAATGTTATGTCAAATTATCCATCATTAACGCTTTTATAATTATAGTTATCAGTATAATTATTGTTTTATTATTATTACTATTCATGTCATGAATTATTCTTATTTGAAATCATCCTCAGTTCTAGACACATCCTACCACCGCTTGATCTATTAACACATTTAAAATTAGAGAACGTTTCCGCATTTAAAAAATTAAATTTATGAAGAATTGATGAAATTTTGTTTAATGCAATTCTGTTTGTAAAAATTTAATTATTAAAAAAAATTTTTTTATATAATTTTTTTAATAATTTTTTTTATTAAAGTGTTTTTATTAAATCATTATTTTAATGAAATTTTACTGTTAAAGACGCAAAGATATTGTTTTTTTTTTCTAAATGATATTTTCTTTTTATTGTTTTTTTTAATTTTTATAAAAATGAAAATCCATGAAAAAAATGTTATCCCTGATTTTATCTTTATAAGCTGGTGATATCAAATAAAAATGTTTACAATTTGACAAGATATCAAATAAAAATGTTTACAATTTGACAAGATATCAAATAAAAATGTTTACAATTTGACAAGATATCAAATAAAAATGTTTACAATTTGACAAGATATCAAATAAAAATGTTTACAATTTGACAAGAAAAACTTGAAACAAAAAAACAAAAAAATTACTTTAAAGAAGACAGTGAATATTAAGAGCAAATTAATCCAATGTTTTCTCTTGAGTTGTGTAAGAAATATTTACCATAAAATCATTTTGAACATTCATCCTACTTTGTAAATGTTTTCTTTTTTGCTTGCTTTTGCTTTGTCCCCTGACTAGTATGGAGGTCGCCCCAACAATTTTTGACAAAGATAATATCAGGCTGACAAGAAAGTTCTTGCAGTTTTTAATTTTTAAATTCAGGTGAACATATCTCGGCTCAAACAAAAAATTATTAATCGAAATAAGCACCAATAAATGAACACACTTTTGCCAACACAAAACAAATGCATTTATGCCAGTAACGTACAAATCTTGCGTTCTGGTGGCGCTGAAGTCACTGAAGGTGCTTTTGATACCACTTAGGGTTTTTAAGCATTTCTCATGCAAAAAGTTGTCGAGATGCTTGAAAAATAAGTGAGAGGTCTGGAGACTATGGCAGATGAGGCAGAGTTTCGTAATCCAGTTCGTTCCAACTTCTGCAGTGTCGGTTTAGCAACATGCGGTCGAGAATTATCATAGAAGAGAATTGGGCCTTTTCTGTTGACTGATGCTGGGTATTGTTGTCAAAATTTCTGATACATTTCATCAATATGTTGAGAATATTTCATTGTTGTCAAAATTTCTGATACATTTCATCAATATGTTGAGAATATTTCATTGTTGTCAAAATTTCTGATACATTTCATCAATATGTTGAGAATATTTCATTGTTGTCAAAATTTCTGATACATTTCATCAATATGTTGAGAATATTTCACCGTTGAATGATTTTGCCTGCTTTCGTGAAACTGTAATGGATGAGACCGGCTGCAAACCATCAAACAGCCAGAATTACCTTCTTTTGGTGTAACTCTGGCTTCAGAAAGTGCCATGGAGCTTTATTGGCTTCTGACCACTGAGCTGAGCATCGTCGGTTGCCATAAAGAACCCACTTTTCATAGCAAGTCACAACTTGTTCTTATTGTGTAAAAGAAGGGAAGATGACACTTCATACTGCTGTTTCATTTTGGTTGTTGTTCAATTAATGAGGCACCCATTTATCAAGTTTTTTGTCTTTCCAATCTCTCTCAAGTGGTTGGAAATCGTTGTATACATTAAATCTAATTCAGAAGCAAGTTTTTGAAAAGTTGTGCATGGATTGGCTTCGACTATCATGACCACCACGTTAATCATCTTCAAGACTCTTGTTGCTGCCATAAAATTTCTTAAAACACCATTGTTCTGTGTGTTCAGTAGTAATTCCTGGGCCAAACGCTTAGTTGATATCGCGAGTGGTTTCAGCAGCTTTTCAGCCTGGCTTTGAATTGAATTAAGAAAATTGTGCGAATTTGTTTTTTTCACATCTTGTATTCAACGTTTTGAAAAGAAGACTTGTTTTAAAACGATTGTGATCTAAACGATTAGATCGAGCGATAAAAACTCTTCAAAATGATAAAGTAAAGGTATTATAACGAAAGTTTATTTAAAATACATCATTTGAAATCACGATTAAAAATTCCACAAAAACCTTCCAGTTAATCTAATACAACAGCCGACAAAGAAAGATGATGAACACAGAAATTCAGAAGATGCACATTGATTTGATTCAGTGCAGGTTAAGTGTCTGGTTAGATTGCTTCCTCAACTTTGATGATTAAAGTATGAACATCATAATAACATTGAAAAGCAGATCATCTGGGATGAGATGCTGGTTGGGTGTGACTGTCGCATTCAGATGGATAATGTTGCATAGCAGGGGTTAAAGATGAGAGGTCATATTGGGGACACGTTAACAGGACATGTATAACGGTGTATAATGATGACAATTCTGATGGAAAGACATTTATATATATATATATATATATATATATATATATATATATATATATATATATATATGCTTCACTCATGATGATGATGGTGGGGACACATAATGCTTGGAAAGGTTTACATAAGAGTTCATAAGATGATAATCACAATTACCTTTCGTTCATGATGAAGGATGACACAAAACAACAGTTACAACATAATGATGACTTCTTTATTCATCGGATCGACCGATCGATGACGTCAGGAATTCAGCTTGGATCTACATAGTCTAATCTTCTACCCTTCGCCTCTAAGGGACTCTCCTCTCAAACTGATTCTCTCAATTCTTGGCTCTGACTGACTCCGAACCCATAGAATCCTATATTGAGAAATGTCCTTTGTTTATGACGTCAGAAGTGTCTTTTCAAATGTGACTAATCTTCATGTGACTTTACATATGTTTGTCCAAACACACTTTTGGAAAACAAAAGAATCCTCAATTCTAATCTAACCTATTTTCAAACAATATATTTTTAATTTGCATTGTCCATTCTTTTACTGACATATTTAATATTCAGATTTCTAAAAGAATTAACAAGAGACTTGATTTCTAACATTTCATTTCTTAACTTTGCCTACAAAGTCTAAAGAGATCCAGGCTTGGCATCAGAAAGAATACTACAACTTTGTACATTTTTCTCATTACCCCCCCCCCGCACCTCTTCCTGAACTCGCCAAACTATTTCGTTTAGTCATACGTCAAGAACATCACCAACATGACCCCCACGCAATACCTTGATTGCCACCATCTGCCGAATGTTCGGTGAACTCAGGCCAGCGCTTGTGAAAAAAGCATGCTCCCAGTTCGAGATCCATATCAAAGTGATAATTGAGGCTGAAGGTGGCTACATTGAATAGATGTCAGCTTTAGTACATAATCAAGTTACCTGAATTGATTTTTTAAATAAAAGTTTTAAAAGAAAGCTATAATACCATTTTCTTTAAGGCAACAAATTGTTCCACTGTGTATTTGTTTTGTAGATTGGTTTCGAGACAAGAATGATTATACTGTGATGTTTTATCAATTGAAACAACTTACTACATTAATATAGAGTCAAGAAAATTAAGAACAATTTTTTTTACCAATTGTAGGTCGCCTGGCATTGCCCAGTCATAAAATAAGCTTAAATATGATATTTTAATGTATGCAGATTTCGTCTTCATTATTATAGAGACAATCCTCTATTAATTATTATATTTTGCCCATAAATAGTGATTTTCAAAGTTAAAAATAGAAAGATATTACTAGCGTGCAATCAATTTAAATTGACACCAACAAACCAGCAGTATTCGCTACCATCCGAGCTAATGACACATGTACATCAAAACTTGATAAATGATGCAGTTAAACTTATAAATGTATATTTGCCCATGCGTATAGCATACACATTATGTTGAAGTATGCCTGCCAAGTTCCATTTTTTCAATTTTTACTCTTTAGCAGCTATTTTTACAGTTAAAACCAAATCGTTTTTGGTCCACAGGTCCGAATACGCCATATATTAAGTTTCAATATATATACATATATATATATATATATATATATATATATATATATATATATATATATATATACCAAGTTAAATGCATTTAAGAGCGAAAACTCATGAATTTAACGAGGTTATTAAGAGTTCTTAATAAAAAGGAGCAAGATCTATTTTTATTAAATTTAAATTAAATTTATTATTATACAGACAAATTTACACAGTCACTACAATGGATATACAAGACAAGTTGTCGGTCAAGACATCAAGTCCTCGTCAGGTGATGTATTACATAAGTTTATATTCCACTGAAGAATACAAACTTTATAAAGTCGCCTGATGAGAACTTATGGTCTTGACTGACCACTTGTCCAAAACATTAGTTTGTCCAGTGTAGTGACTATCTAAATTTGTCTGTATCAATAAAAATATAAATATATAAATGAAATACGGAATTGTTTTAAGATTACAGATAATATAATACTGTAAACCTAATAAATATTGGTATCAACATTTACAAGACAATCGCAGGTATGACTTGGATCTTCAAAGATTTTATCCTCTAACCTGTATTATGCTTAGAAACCCTGCAATCGTTCTGCTGTGTACATCGCTTTGGATTTTGTTCTTGGATCGTCACTGAGCAACAGGGAGATCCTATCACAAGCCAATCTCCCAAGCATGTATGACCGGCTCATCCGGAAAAAACTGAGATGGACGGGGCACGTAAACAGAATGGAGAACTCCTGACTACCAAAACATATACTGTTTTCACAACTGGAGGATGGGGTATGAGGCATAGGCAGACCTAAGATCAGATTTTGTGACACCATCAAACGAAATCTAAAGGACAGTTTGATCCCTACTGGAAGCTGGCAGACCCTCAGTCGCGACCGTAACAAGTGGAGAATGATGGTTCACAGGAAGTCGTCTTCGGACACGAAGGACAGCACATAATTTCAAATGTAATTTTCAATTCATGAGCTAATAAGCAAACTTTATATTTACGCATATCTATTTTGCTATTAATATTTTCTCTGATGAGATGAGCAATTCATTGAAAATCCATGGATTAAGGAAAAAACATTACAAATTATTTGTACTTCTTTGTCAAACAATAAATTTTGTTGTAATTCTACATGATTTAATTCAGAATTTCCACACATATATATATATACAGGGTGACCCCCAAAAAACGGGCCCCAACTCTAATTAGGCCCCATCTTAGTGTTTTGTCCAAAGGAAATTTAACACAGTGTATTCTTTGTCCCAGCTTCCACTGGGGTCTAGATGTACTCACGGTCGTTGGATCAACCATGTCCTGTAAAATAAGGGCAATCGATGAATAAATAATGGAGTTATCACGTTTTTGGGGGGTCACCCTCTCTCTCTCTCTCTCTCTCTCTCTCTATATATATATATATATATATATATATATATATATATATATGATTGTGTATATATATATATATATATATATATATGTATATCTACATATGTATGTATAAATGTCTATATATACACAGATATATATGTGTGTATATGCATATATATATATATGAATAAACATAATTGTAATTAAATGAATTATGTAGAAGGCAGTACAATGCAGGAGTGTCACAGAAAAACACAAACTGAAGCAGATTAAAAATAGTTTTATTAATACAACTACAAATACATGTGTATATATACATTTCAGGCACACATTTTATTTATATATGCTTTGTGATTACCTGCATCAAATGGTCTGATGGAATATCCCTATTCTATAATATTTCGAGAAAGATCTCTTTATCAGATATGTGTTTGACTGAGTAAAACGCGCCTCAAAAACCCAATGGGAATATGTCGTAGTAATGGTAGTTAGTGGTAGAAATATGGTAAACTGGATTACTTAAGAACTTGTTCACGTTGGACTTTAAGACAACCATATTGTAGTTCTAAGAAAGAAGCTTAGTTCATGGAATTTACACACAGATAAAAAGTAGGGGAAATTAGTGATAGTAGTTTCAGATAGACGAGTGTTTTTTTGCGAAAGTCAGGACAATGGGGACCATAGATTGGAGCTCAGATGAGTACTTGCCATGAAATAATGATGGAGCAGAGACAGACTTGCAACATCAATTGTGTGGGGAAAAGGTTGCAGAGAAGAGAAAAGGGCATCCCCTATTAGTCTATTTTGAACTTTATCAATGTTAGATAAGCTGCTCTTAGTAACTTCTGCCCAGATGTAGCAGCAGTACTCCATCTTGAATGTACTTGGCTCTTAAACAATAGAGAATTGCATCAACAGTGAGAGATCTACTGGAGCTTTAGAATGATCTCACCATTTTTCCAGCAGCCTTGGCAACAGATTTGATGTACGTGTTCCATCTGAGATCAGGAGTAGAGGTCAAACCCAGAAACTTGTGAAAACATGGCACCTCTCATGATCAGAGCCATTCATTTCAATTGATGCCAGACGTGGATCAGAGCATTGATGATGTAAATATAGAAACTTGGTTTTAGATGCATTAAAATTAAACCTCATTCCCTATTGCACGATGTGTTCAAGATCAGAGGAGAGAGAATCAGAGAGAACTTGGTCATTTACAGCCTTTGAAGTGTTGCGATGAATGGTAGTGTCCTCAGCATAAATGCCTACAAATTAACTTAGGATGTGATTTAGAAGATGTAGATTAAGAAGAGAGTTGGGCCCAGGATGGAATCTTGAGGGACTCCAGCATTATTACTGTGAGCTTCTGATTTTTGCCCATCAACCACTACTCTTTATCAGAGAGAAATGATTTAGTAATTGAAAAGACATTTTCTAGTTATACCATAGTTGGAGATTTTGTGGAGTAGACCTTTATAGCATATCCAATCAAAGACCTTTGATATGTCAAGAGCAATTACCCTAGAAAGGAAGCCTCCATCGAGAGATTTGCTAATCCTATGAGATATAACATTTGCTGTAGATCTTGCAGAACGGAAACCATATTGCATATCACTAAGAAGGTTATTTCTGCTGAGGTGGTTGACTATTTGTCTATTTAACACAGATTCCAGCAACCTACTCATGATGCACAGGAGACTGATTGGTTTGTATTGAGAGGGAGATGAGCGATCACCTGAATTTTTAAATACGACATATTGATGAAGTTTTCTAGGGTATTAGGAAGCTTTTTGAACACTATAATAAAGATTCCGTCAAGATCAGTTGCTTTACTGCAATTGAGGTTTTTGATTAGTTTGGCAACATCTCGCACGGATATTTGTATGTCGCATAGTTCTGTTTTAGTTTTAATTTTACATGCGAAGCCATTTATTTTTTTTAACTATTGGCTATTCAATGGGAGGGGGGAAGGTGTTGGTTACGGAGGGGGGGGGGCTACTAAGGGGTAATAACTTGGAATTGCTTTAAACTAAGGTTAAGATAATGGTGGTAGGCTTTCTATCTTACAATAATTATAAATTTATTAATTGCTGCTATTAGTTTAGGTATATTAGATTTTTTAGAAGAAGCGGAGATGTTTTTAGACAAAAGGGGGATGGATTCCTTATTGAACATATCTAGATAAGTCAAATGCAGTTCTACTTGAAGAGAGCTTAATATATATGAGGAAGTTTAAAAAAATAAGAATAAGATCAATTCTTTAAGAGGAGACTTATCAGGATAATACGAAGCTCAACAAATTGTTTTGGAGCTTATATAGAAATCAATAAAGAAAGAAAATGACGATATAAAAATATTTTACTTTCTTCCTAATGACGTCGCATCCCTATTATGTTACCTAGCATCTTTCCTCCTCTTCTGATGAAAAGCATTGGGCTTCGAAATACCATGGTATAAAGAGTTCTCACTTAGCCTACACCTATACTTGATGTATCACCCTTATTGAATAAATAAATAAAAATATATACATAAGTATATATTTTTATATCGTTATAAGTCAGGAAAGCATGATTCGTTAAAGCATTTGCTGAAGCGTTTGGAGAAAACTGGAGCAACCTCAGCAGAGCATTTTTGTTAATAGTACAGCCGGGATGAGATCTGATCCACAAGCTTGTGAAGTTTCTAGGTTTTTATGATATCATATACTTGAGAAGGGGTGATTTTCAAATCATCTAGTATGGTTTGTGTCCTCAAAGGAAAATCAGGAAAGGCGTGGTTTACTGGGTCCAAAGTAGAAATGAAGCAAACTGACGGACAAGCATGTTAGCTTTCTCAGTTGCCGTGCAAACACCTTCATAATTGTTGGATAGTAGGGGGAATTGTTGATCACCCATTATTTAGATGTTGTAGATTTTCCAGAGATCACAAGTTCTTTATTTCTGCACGTTAATGTTTTTCCTGGTGATTTCAGTATATTTTTTCTTAGCTGTCGCTACTTCTTTCTTACAATTACTTCTAGCTGCCATAAAGTTTTGTCTTTTTGTACTAGACTTATGCAAGTGCGGCTTGTTGGTTCTGACGATCTGGGAGACGGGTGGGGAATTTTACTGCCTTTCTCTTAGTGATCATCAGGAGCTCGTTAATCTCCACCTTTTTGGTTTACCCAATCGAGAAATCGGCTGCAGATTGAAATGTGATAAAAAAAATCGGTATGAAAGAGTGGTCAAAAGCACCAAAGCACTGGCAGTTGGTGATGCCCTTTGGTAATCCTAGATTCATAGATATTACTATTTATACATAACTAATCAATATAACTTTAAAAAAATATTATCATTGTTAGTTATAATCAATACCGTAGCAAATAATCCGATATATTTCACGATAACCTCTATTTTTAATAATTATTATCGCTGTCATAAGAAATGATTACATCTAATCATAGAAAGTTTAGTAATGATATGCGTTTCGAGTTTTCCATTACCAAAATTATTAAAACTATGAATAGCACACTTATAAATATACAATAAAAAATATAAAACTACCGAATATTGAAGGTAGTTAACAAGTATGATAGAGAGAGGGAAAAAAAAAGAAATAGTTTTACTACTACCAATAATAAACAATTTAAGGGTTTCATCTCCCCCCTTTCCCTCTCCTTTTCCTTTTCTCTTTACCTTTTATCTTTTTCCTCTTTTTTCTTTCTCTTCCATCTCTCCCCTTCCTCTTCTCTCATCCTCCTTTGTCTCTTTCTTTCTCTCACCTTCTTCCTTAGGTCTCTTTCTTTTTCTTCCCTTCCCTTAACGGATCCTTATGAGTTCAACAGAGGTGTAGTGAAAACGGACAATGAAATGACACCCACCCTTAATTTACCTAATATACACTAGTTTGTTTAGATTTTAAGACGGGCAGCGAGCATACATGTGTGCAGATAACATTTCTCTCCGACTTAACTTTCTGCTGTCTCCTATGTTATTCTCTCACCCCAACACCAACAAAAATCCACACTTAATCTTGTTTTATGCACAGCTGAACCTGTTTTCTATTTTACTGTAAGATGTCTTTTGAGTTTTCATTACTAACTTCGCTTTCATATAAGCGTGATTGTTTGAAGAGGTCTCTAGTTACTAAAAACTAGATGACTGAAACATGCTCATGACAGTGTAGCAGCGCACTAATCCTTATGTAAAAACAAATTTAAAATATACTTTGCTCTACTTCAGTACTGAGCACTCTTGTATCAATCTCGGTATATTTTACTGGTTACCTTTCCTCTGGAAAATAACAAGCCCAAATTATATATATATATATATATATATATATATATATATATATATATATATGTGTGTGTGTGTGTGTGTGTGTGTGTGTGTGTGTGTGTGTGTGTGTGTGTGTGTAAAAATATTTTTATTTATATAGAAAAATATTACATAGTCGCTACACAGAACATGCTAGTATATTTCTTCAGGTCTTCCATTTGAGAACCAGAGGCTTTCAGTGGAACACAAACTTCATTATGTCGCCTGACGAGAGCTTTTGGTCCTTACCGACCAATTGTCTGAAATATTAGCGTGTTCAGTGTAGCGACCATGTAATATTTGTCTATATAAATAAAAATATTGCATTTTGCTCCTTTTATTGAGCACTCTTAATAACTTCGTTTTAATTTACGAGTTTTCCCTCCTGAATACCTTTAACTTGGATATATATATATATATATATATATATATGTGTGTGTGTGTGTGTGTGTGTGTGTGTGTGTGTGTGTGTGTGTGTTCGGTATATATACCGAATACATGATGATGATTGCAACATACATGATTTCTAGTTTAATAAGTCTATTTTTATGATCCTCGTATTTCAGTAGTTTTTTTTTAGACGCCGACTTTCCAAGCCAAATCGATAAACATATTCGTGTATGATCTGTGCGAGAAGGTCTTTATCGTTTTGTAATCATATATTTTCATACGGAATCGTAGTAAGAAAAAACTCGATGCTTTGTCGTAGCACTTAACTTAATAAACGTGTTTGTTTATTTGTATTTTTTCTCTTTACCAATACTTTTTACATTCCTCTAATAAATCCGTTTTAAAGTAAATATCAAAAGCGTTTAATGTAATTACAATTCTCACATAAATGAGGATGGCTGTGCGTGAATAATTTATTAACTTGCTGTTATATTTTTGAACATTTAATGAAATACTAAAATAATAGCTTGCCAAAAATCAGTTCTTAGAAAATTATTTAACAGAAATCACATCCTTACATCATTCGCAGATTTATGCTGATGACACTACTATCTATGGTAGCACATCTAAGACCGTAAACGGTCAAGTTTTCTCTGATTCTGTCTCCTCTGATATTGAGCAAGTGATACAATGGGGAAAGATGTGGCTTGTTACTTTTAATGCACCTAAAACCAAGCTTTATCATCAACGCTCTGATCCTCATCTGGCATCAATTGAAATTAATGGCTTTCGTCTTGGGGGGCCTCATGTTTTGACAAGCTTCTGGGCTTGATCTTTACTCTTGATCTGAAATGGAACACTTACATCAAATCCGTTGCCAAAGCCGCTGGAAAAATGGTGGGATCCTTCTATCGATCCAGTAGATATCTCACTGCTGATGCTATTCTCTATCTATATAAGAGCCAGGTACGTCCAAGGATGGAGTACTGTTTCCACATCTGGGAAGGAGCTGCTAGAAAGGACTTATCCTGCCTTGATAGAGTTCAAAATAGACTTTTTAGCCTTGTAGGGGATATCCTTTTCTCTTCCGTGCAAACTCTTTCTCAAAGAAGAGATGTTGCGAGTTTGTCTCTGCTTTATCGTTATTTTCATTGCACGTGCTCGACTGAGCTCCAATCTACGGTTCCCCCTGGCCAAACTTTCAGAAGAAACACTCGTCTAGCAGAAAATACTATAAATAATTTCCCCCACTCTTTATCTGTGCCTAAACCTAAATGTAGATTCCATGAGCAAAGCTTCTTTCTTAGAACTGCACGCCTGTGGAATTGTGTTCCGTTTTTCTGCTTTCCAATATGGTTGCCTTCAAGTCTAACGTTTTTGATGAGCCGTTCCATATCAGTGAACAAATTTCCCAAATTTCCATTACTAACGAGTACTATATTGTCCAATTGTCTACTGTACACTCTTTAACCCTTATCCTTGAGTGGTCTCTTGGCCTTGATAAATGGTGATGCCTATGTAAAAAAAAAAGAAGAAAGTATATTCCTTTCTTTTTGAGTCATCTTCAATTCCGTCACGTTTCATTATTTGGGTAGACATTTTTGTCATTTGTCAAGTTAATTCTATAATTGTGCAGAATTTTAACCAAACGTAACTTTCTGGCCACTCTGGTGCGCTCGGAACATGGCGTCAACAGCCGGCTTTAGCCGGTTATCAAAGCGTAATAACACTACTCAGGGAAAATACTGAAGAAAGCATTTGAATATAATAAAATCACCGGAAAAAAACTGTCGAGAAGCTTCATGGAGTTTAGTTTATAGTGCAGGGCCTATTAGGTTGAAGACTCTTTTGGGGAAGAGACTAATGGTAGATTCAATAGTCTAGATGCATGGGCGAATTGTGACTTTGTAGGGATACAAAATACTGTTAAACGTTAGTAATTTTCTAGCATCAATCTTGACAATATATTTGTTCCACTTTATGTTGCCTGTGAATGCTAAACCTAGGAGTAGAATGAAGAGCTTTCAGGCAACGTATTATTAGTCGCAGCAATCGGTGACGACTACTATTAATAATAATAATGATAATAATCAATAAATAGTGAACTTTGCTAAAAACTCAAAAAAGAATTCTTATTCGCATACTGTAATGGCAAAGAACGTGAAAATGATAGTAAAAGCAATTAGCCGAATGTACAAACGGTGAAAAGATCGTCATTATTAAATGTTTACCCATCAGTGGTTGCACAAATGAAGGGTTTCATTCGTGTCACATGGGACTAATGTCTGTTTTCTCCAACTTATCTCATACACATTAACGTTCATAGAAAGATGAAGATATTGTGATGCTAATGCAGAACATATTGAATATTGTATACCAGGTTTTCGGATAATAGTATCTGAAGAACTGAATAAAAATATGTTAATTGTGTAGAAAGGCATAGAAATAAGCGGTCATGGTTGGCATGTGCTCGCTGCAAGGAAGCAGTGGGCACGCAAACCTGGAACCCTTCAGATACAAGAATAAGTCGATTATAAAAATTTAGGCACTGTTGGGAGTCTGAGGTGGCGCGGTAAACTACGGATTATTTGCTGCGGCAAAAATCTTTGGTGCTTTGGATACCACCTTGTTCACGTGTGATTTTTTTGTAAGAGAAAAAGGAGAAAGGATGGATTGCTACTGATAATGTTTATGTGCTTAAGAACTAACGTGTTTTCATAGTAAAAAGAATTCAAAATAATCTGACTCGAGTGAGTGTTTTCTTTTAAACTCAAAATAATTTGTGTGATTGAAATAGGAATTAATTGCTTAAATAATTTTTCAATCATGCAAATCTTTATAATATTCTATTTGTTCTTTCCTTAGTTAATCTGTACATTACGCTTTGAAAAATGTCCAAAGCAATTTTTGAAGGCGAAAAACTGTTTCAAAAAAAGGCCAAATTCGCGAAATGTGGCTTTAAAAAGGAACATTTGACAAACCTGGACAAGAACATCAAAGTGACCTCCCTTTGATGTAGTCTCGTTTTCGAATATCATTATAATATAATGATAATTATTGTAATTGTGTGAGAAAGGAACATAGCAATTTCAATGTGCAGCAGTTCTTCACCGAAGGAAAAAGTCAGTGAAATGTTACCTAACAAGTGAACAGTCAAAAGAAAAGGCTAAAAAAGAAAAACATTTTCTGCCAAGATGTATCGAACTGTAGCAGTATATTATAGATGATCTTTTACAATATGATTCTATTATTTTTACTGAACTATGTAACACAATATTACTTTATAAGTATTTATTAGTACTTAATAATTGATCTCATCTGAGTCAGTTTTATATTTAAAATACAATGAACACTATTTCGTAGAAATCTTTATAAACTCATATTTACTGCATTTATTGTTATTTGTTTTTTTGTCCCAAAACTACTTTTTGCACCATCAAGTAAAATATTATCTTTATCAAATCATATTTGTTGATTAAATATATTTCTCATTCTGTGGAATTCCCACAGCCCTACGAATTACTTAATAATCGTTCAGGTTGTCACTGTAGAAATAGAAATTTGCAATTTTTATGGGAAGGAAACGGTAAGATATTGGTAAGAATATCGTCGAGTCTGAATAACAGACATTGAACCAGTAACCATTTTATTGGAACTTTACGCTCGGACTTCATAAACTGATTGGTGTGTGAGGGTGTAAGGCTATCACTTACAACAGTTCATAATGGCCTTGTGCAAACCTTTTATTAAATTTGAAGCTGTCGAATTTTAATTGCTTATGTCTGAAGAAGATGGAAGCATGAGAAGAAAAAGATGAAGAAATAAAATAAAAATGAAACCAGAATGGGGGGAAAACAGAAGAATATATAATTGCAAATTTCTATTTCTACAGTGAAAACCCGAACGATTATTAAGTCATTCGTAGGGCTGTGGGAATTCTAAAGAATGAGAAATATATTTAATCAACAAATATGATTTGATAAAGATAATATTTTACTTGATGGTGCAACAAATAGTTTTGGGACAAAAAAAAACAAATATCAAGAAAAAAAGAAATAAAAGAAATAGAAAGATAGACACTAAATGAAAAAGAGAGAGAGAGAAGAAAAAAAGAAGATGGTTTAATTGAATTTAAAGACTATTCAACACTTTGTAAGTTATTTGATGCTTAAGTAAAATACCTGCTATAAATGATGCACCGATAGAAAAATTATTGAAAGATTATTAAGAGATTAATATTAGAAAACGAAGAAAAAGAAATAGGAGAAAAGATAAAAAAACAGAAGGAAATCAAGAAAAAGAATATAATGGGGGTAAAGGAGAAGAACGATGGCAGAAGAAAACAAGAAGAAAATATAAAACAATAAAGCTAACAAAACAATATACAAACATAAACTAATAAAAAATATACATACATAAAACTAATAAAAACATTTATCAAACACAAAACCAATAAAAAAAATATACAAACATAAAACTAATAAAGAAAATATACAAACATAAAACTAAATAAAAAAATATACAAACATAACACTAATAAAAAATATACTAACACAAAATTAATAAAAAATATAAAAACACAAAACTAATAAAAATATACAAACACAAAACTTATAAAAAATATACAAACGTAAACTAATAAAAATATACAAATATAAAACTAATAAAAATATACAAACATAAAACTAATAAAAATATACAAACATAAAACTAATAAAAATATACAAATATAAAACTAATAAAAATATACAAACATAAAACTAATAAAAATATACAAACATAAAACTAATAAAAATATACAAATATAAAACTAATAAAGATAATATACAAAAACAAAACTAACAAAAAATATACGAACATAAAACTAATAAAGACAATATACAAACATAAAACTAATAAAAATATACAAACACAAAACTAATGAAATAATATAAAAGCACAAAACTAATACACAATATGCAAACATACACCTAATCAAAAATATACAAACATAAAATTAAAAATATATATACAAACATAAAACTAATAAAAAATATGAAAACACAAAACTAATAAAATAATATACAAAAACAGAAGTAATAAAAATATACAAACCTTAAACTAATACACAATATGCAAACACACACCTAATCAAAAAATATACAAACATAAAATAAATAAACATATATACTAATTTAAAACTAATAAAAAATATACGAACATAAAACTAATAAAGAAAATATACAAACATAAATCTAATAATGAACATACACAAACAGAAAACTCATAAAAATATACAAATATAAAACTAATAAAAATTATACAAATAAAACTAATAAAGAAAATGTATAAGCATAAAACTAATAAAAAATATACAAATATAAATATAATAAAGAAAATATACAAACATAAAACTAATAATAAATATACAAACATAAAACTAATAAACAAACTATACAAACGTAAAACTAATAAACAAACTATACAAACGTAAAACTAATAAACGAAATATACAAACGTAAAACTGATAAACCAAAATACACAAACATAAAACTAATAAAAATATGCAAAAATAAATATAATAAAGAAAATATACAAACATAAAACTAATTAAAAAATACAAACATAGAACTAATAAAGAAAATATACAAACATAAAACTATTAAAAAATATACAAACCTAAAACTATTAAAAAATATGCAAACATAAAACTATTAAAAATATATACAAACATTAAACATAAAAACTATAAAAATATAGAACTTATAAAAAAATACAAAAAAACTAAATATACAAGCACAAAACTAATAAAAAAATATACGAACATGAAACTAATAAAAAAATATACAAACATAAACTAAGAAAAATAAACAAACATAAAACTAATAAAAATATACAAACATAAACTAATAAAAAATATACAAACATAAAACTAATAACACAATATACAAACATAAAACTAACAAGTATACAAGCACAAAACTAATAAAAAATATACAAACATAAAACTAATAAAAAATATATACACATAGAACTAATAAAAAATATACAAACATAAAACTAATAAAATATATACAGACGTAAAATTTATAAAAAAATATACAAATATAAAACTAAAACAGAAAATATACAAACATAAACTAATAAAAAATATACAAACATAAACTAATAAAAATATATACAAACATAAAACTAATAAATAATATACAAACATAAAACTAACAAACATACTAACAAAAAACTAACAATGAAAATATACAAACACAAAATTAATAAAAAATATACTAATATAAAACTAATAAAAAATATGCAAACATGAAACTAATAAAGAAAATATACAAACATAAAACTAATAAAGAATATATACAAACAAAAAACTAATAAAAAATTATACAAACATAAAACTAATTAAAAATATACAACAAAAATATTAAACAAAATATACAAACATAAAACTAAAAAATAGATCAAAATAAAATTAATAAAAATATGCAAACATAAAACTAATAAAAATATATAAACATAAAACTAATAAAAATATTCAAACATAAAACTAATAATAAATATATAAACATAAAACTAATAATAAATATACAAACATAAACTAATAAAAAATATACAAACATAAAATTAATAAAAAATATACAAACACAAAACTAAGAAATATACAAACACAAACCTAATAAGAAATATTACAACATAAATCTAATAAAAAATGTACAAACATAGCACTTATAAAAATATTAAAAAACAAATTAAAAATATACAAACATAAAACTAATAAAAATATACAAACATTAAACTAACAAAAAATATACGAATATAAAACTAATTAAAAAAATATACAAACATAAAACTAATAAAAAATATACAAACATAAAACTAATTATAAAATATAAAAAAATAAAACTAACAAATATACAAACATAAAACTAATAAAAAATATTCAAACATAAAACTAATAAAAAAATGTAAACATAAAACTAATAAAACTAAAAAATATAAAACTAATAAAAAATATTCAAACATAAAACTAATAAAAAATATTCAAACATAAAAAATCTATAAACATAACACTAATAAAACATAGACAGACATAAAACTAATGATGAAAATATACAAAGACACAACAAATAAAAAATATACTATAGATACAACTAATAAAAAATATACAAACATTAAACTAATAAAGAAAATATACGAACATAAAACTAATAAAGAAAATATACGAACATAAAACAAATAAAAAATATAGAAACATAAAACTAATAAAAAATATAGAAACATAAAACTAATAAAAATATACAAACATGAATCTAATAAAAAATATACAAACATAAATCTAATAAAAAATATACAAACATAAATCTAATAAAATATATACAAACATAAACTAATAAAAAATATACAAACATAAAACTAATAAAAAAATATACAAACATAAAACTAATAAAAAAATATACAAACATAACACTAATGAAAAATATACAAACATAACACTAATGAAAAATATACAAACATAAAACTAATGAAAAAATATACAAACATAACACTAATGAAAAATATACAAACATAAAACTAATAAAAAATATACAAACATAAAACTAATGAAAAATATACAAACATAAAACTAATGAAAAATATACAAACATAAAACTAATAAAAAAATATACAAATATAAAACTAATAAAAATATACAAACATAAAACTAATAAAAAAAATATACAAACATAAAACTAATAAAAAAAATATACAAACATAAAACTAATAAAAAATATACAAATATAAAACTAATGAAAAAATATACAAACATAAAACTAATAAAAAAATATACAAACATAAAACTAATGAAAAATATACAAACATAAATCTAATAAAAAATATACAAACATAAAACTAATAAAAAATAGAAAAGTATCAAACTAATAAAAAATATACAAACATTAAACTAATACCAAATAAACAAACACAAAACTTAAAATAGAATACTAACATAACACTAATAAAAAATATACAAAGATAAACTAATAAAAAAATATACAAACATAAAACTAATAAAGAAAATATACAAAAATACAACTAATAAAAAATATACTAACATACAACTAATAAAAATATACAAACATAAAACTAATAAAGATCATATACAAACGTAAAACTAATAAAGAAAATATACAAATATGAAACTAAAACAGAAAATATACAAACATAAACTAATAAAAAATCAACAAACATAAACTAATAAAAATATATACAAACATAAAACTAATAAAGAAAATATAGAAACATAAAACTAATAAAAATATAAAAACATAAAACTAATAAAAAATTCGCAAACGTAAAACTAATAAAAAATATACAATCATAACACTAATAAAAATATATACAAACATAAAACTAATAAAGAAAATATACAAACATAAAACTAATAAAAAATATACAAACATAAAATGTATGAAGAAAATATACAAACATAAAACTAATAAAAAATATACAAACATAAAATGTATGAAGAAAATATACAAACATAAAACTAATAAAAAATATCCAACCGTGAAACTAATAAAAAAATGTACAAACATAAAACTAATAAAAAATATACAAACATAAAATGTATGAAGAAAATATACAAACATAAAACTAATAAAAAATATACAAACATAAAACTAATAAAAAATATCCAACCGTGAAACTAATAAAAAAATATACAAACATAAAACTAATAAAAAATATACAAACATAAAACTAATAAAAAATATCCAACCGTGAAACTAATAAAAAAATATACAAACATAAAACTAATAAAAAATATACAAACATAAAATGTATGAAGAAAATATACGAACATAAAACTAATAAAAAATATACAAACATAAAATGTATGAAGAAAATATACAAACATAAAACTAATAAAAAAATATCCAACCGTGAAACTAATAAAAAAATGTACAAACATAAAACTAATAAAAAATATACAAACATAAAACTAATAAAAAATATCCAACCGTGAAACTAATAAAAAAATATACAAACATAAAACTAATAAAAAATATACAAACATAAAATGTATGAAGAAAATATACGAACATAAAACTAATAAAAAATATACAAACATAAAATGTATGAAGAAAATATACGAACATAAAACTAATAAAAAATATACAAACATAAAATGTATGAAGAAAATATACAAACATAAAACTAATAAAAAATATACAAACATAAAATGTATGAAGAAAATATACGAACATAAAACTAATAAAAAATATACAAACATAAAATGTATGAAGAAAATATACGAACATAAAACTAATAAAAAATATACAAACATAAAATGTATGAAGAAAATATACAAACATAAAACTAATAAAAAATATACAAACATAAAACTAATAAAAAATATCCAACCGTGAAACTAATAAAAAAATATACAAACATAAAACTAATAAAAAATATACAAACATAAAACTAATAAAAAATATCCAACCGTGAAACTAATAAAAAAATATACAAACATAAAACTAATAAAAAATATACAAACATAAAATGTATGAAGAAAATATACGAACATAAAACTAATAAAAAATATACAAACATAAAATGTATGAAGAAAATATACAAACATAAAACTAATAAAAAAATATCCAACCGTGAAACTAATAAAAAAATGTACAAACATAAAACTAATAAAAAATATACAAACATAAAACTAATAAAAAATATCCAACCGTGAAACTAATAAAAAAATATACAAACATAAAACTAATAAAAAATATACAAACATAAAATGTATGAAGAAAATATACGAACATAAAACTAATAAAAAATATACAAACATAAAATGTATGAAGAAAATATACGAACATAAAACTAATAAAAAATATACAAACATAAAATGTATGAAGAAAATATACAAACATAAAACTAATAAAAAATATCCAACCGTGAAACTAATAAAAAAATGTACAAACATAAAACTAATAAAAAATATACAAACATAAAATGTATGAAGAAAATATACAAACATAAAACTAATAAAAAAATATACAAACATAAAACTAATAAAAAATATCCAACCGTGAAACTAATAAAAAAATGTACAAACATAAAACTAATAAAAAATATACAAACATAAAATGTATGAAGAAAATATACAAACATAAAACTAATAAAAAAATATACAAACATAAAACTAATAAAAAATATCCAACCGTGAAACTAATAAAAAAATGTACAAACATAAAACTAATAAAAAATATACAAACATAAAATGTATGAAGAAAATATACAAACATAAAACTAATAAAAAAATATACAAACATAAAACTAATAAAAAATATCCAACCGTGAAACTAATAAAAAAATGTACAAACATAAAACTAATAAAAAATATACAAACATAAAATGTATGAAGAAAATATACAAACATAAAACTAATAAAAAAATATACAAACATAAAACTAATAAAAAATATACAAACATAAAATGTATGAAGAAAATATACGAACATAAAACTAATAAAAAATATACAAACATAAAATGTATGAAGAAAATATACAAACATAAAACTAATAAAAAAATATACAAACATAAAATGTATGAAGAAAATATACAAACATAAAACTAATAAAAAAATATACAAACATAAAACTAATAAAAAAATGTACAAACATAAAACTAATAAAACATATACAAACATAAAACTAATAAAGAAAAAGAATGTTTTCGCCAAGGAGCAAACGATTTGTTACTGAAAAAGTCTTTGAATCAATAAACTTTTATGAAAATCCATTGAACCATCAAAAATGTTCGATGCCGGAAAAACATTTCCCACGAATGAATCATTCTTTGTATTTATTTAAATCTTTTAAATTTTCTCGTATATTATCTGTCAATTTTCTTTCTTTTTCTCAATTTCTTTCTTTTTTTTCTGTTCCTTTTTGATTTAATATCTTTTTCTCGTGTTTCTTTTTTATTCTTTTTTATTGTATCAATTCTTTTTCTTTCCTCTTCATTTTATTTTAGCATTTTCTCAATCTTTCTTCAGTTGTTGCATTGTTCTTCCTTTATTTCGGGTTATTTCGCCTTCGTTTTTACTTCCTTAGTTTTGTTCTTCTTTTGATTTATTGCAATGTTATTTCTTTCTTATTTTATTTCTAAAATATTTTTTGTTCAAATTCTTGTTTCTATTTTCATACTCTCTTAATTTCTTTTTTCTTCTCTTTCGTTTCATTTTCCTTGTTCTATAAATTGCATTTGTTTTTTCTTTCTTTCTCATTCGATATGGTTTGATTTTTCTTTTTAATTATTGTTCTTGGTGACTTGATATTTTTCTTCCATATTTTTTCTTCTAATTATTTTTCCTTTGTTTAAACTTTCTTTTATTTTCATTTCTTCTTCCATATTTTATTTGCGTTTGAATCAATCCTCGTTTCTCTTCCATACTTCCTTTCTCTCTTTCTTTATCCTCTGTTGCATTCCCTCGATCTTTTATTTTTTGCTTCTGTTTATATCCTCTTTCATCTTGTTCTTACTTTGCCTACGAATTATTTCCTTTTTATTTCTAGTTTTCTTTTTTCTTTCTTTATCATTTTCCTTCTATCAATGGTTTCTCTCTTTCTCAACTTCTTTTTGTCCTACTTTTAGTTTTAGCATTTTTATATTCCCTTACTTTTCCCCAAAGTGCATCAACCCCAACGATTTATTGTTATCTAAAAACATCATTTTATAAAGTGTGTCCCTCACTTCTTTCTAAGCAGAAGGATTTGGGGACCATTAGTTTTCAGACCCTTCAAAGCTCAATTCATGAATGCATAAACTACATTATTTTCCCAGCTTTTATCAAATGTTCTTTTAGTGGTTTTTGTTTTCTTCTTAAAAATGATGGAACATTTCTAAGATCTTTTTTTAAAAATAGTTTATTTACTATGAAGTGCTCTTACCCCCACTCTTGCTATCACCAATTTCTTGGTTTTATGTGGTCACCTTAAGAAGAATAAATATGTCTCTCTTGTTTGTCTTTCTTTCTTGTTTATTTCGCTCTTGTATCTCGCTCTTATGTCTCTTTTTTTGTAAATTGCTAATGGAATAATGATTAGACGTTATTTAACAAATATATAACTATATAAACACACACACACACGCACACACACACACACACACACACACACACACACATATATATATATATATATATATATATATATATATATATATATATATATATATATATATCACTATAAACACTTGAACTAGTTTCCTAGTATTATTTGGATTTTTTAAACTACTGTTCTTATTTGGAATATTATTTTTACAACGTTTTAATCGCTAGAACCTCCTGCCTACGTCAAGTGTATCGTAAACTCGGGAATCCATCTGTCGAACTCGGGAAGCTTTCTGTTCAACTATGGAATTTGTACAGAATTTCGAACGGAACCAGCTATTTCATCCATAGGGGTAGCATGCTATCATTCTGTTAGCCATGACTGGGTGGAAGTCTTAAGTAATTCGCAATTGTATTTTGTGTGTTGAGCTGTACTGAGAATTGAACCTTCAACTTCCAGAAGAGTGTATTTTTACAATTGAATTTTACCAAGTACTTTTACCACTACGCTATAATCCTTGCAAAAAGATTCCCGAGTTCTAAAGAAAGATTTCCTAGTTAGATAAGATACACCTAAAGAAGATATAAGGTTATAGCGACTGAAATGTTGCGAAAATAGCATGCAAGTTGAGAACAGTAATTCAAAGAATCCAAACAATATGAATGATCAACCTCATCTCAAAAATGCAGAAATGTAACATGCAAGTTTCCATAAATAAAGCAATGTGGGATCTGGTCAGTATTTCAATGAGTAACCATTTAATAAACACAAGTGCTTATGTAAAACTCGGTTCTAGTAGTCTTACAAGCCAATAATCATTTTGTAACTGCAATAAACACTCGTTAGCCATTCGTTATGATACATGTTGATTAAACTCTGGTTGGTGATAACAGATCAATTTCAGATAAACAAATAACTTGTAAAAATTATTTTCAGTAAGGATTATATATTGGAATTTTAATACATGCATTCTCTGTGGTTGTAGATTCTCGTCGTGTCATCTCACAGAGAAATTTGGTAAATTTGCCTCACTAATATTTAGAAACGTACTTCAGTGCTTTAATATGACTAGTAAGAATAATACAAATATTCGGTTGTTGGAAAAATAATGTGGTTTATATATATATGGTAAAACATAAAAAACATCACTTTTGCACTAACCTAATAATACAAACAATACAAACGATAAAATAATACAAACAATAACAAACAATACAAACAATACGAACAATATAAACAATGTAAAAAATACAAGCAATACAAACAATACAAACAATATAAACAATATAAACAATATAAACAATACAAACAATACAAACAATACAAACAATATAAACAATTAACAATATAAACAATATAAACAATACAAACAATACAAACAATAAAAAATGCCAACAATACAAACAACAAAAAATACAAACAATACAAACAATATGAAAAATACAAACAATATAAACAACACAAACAATACAAACAATATAAACAATTAACAATATAGACAATATAAACAATACAAACAATACAAACAATATAAACAATAACCACACTACAAACAATAAAAAATACCAACAATACAAACAACAAAAAATAAAAACAATACAAACAATATAAACAATTAACAATATAAACAATATAAACAATACAAACAATACAAACAACATAAACAATAACAACAATACAAACAATAAAAAATACCAACAATAAAAACAACAAAAAATACAAACAATATGAAAAATACACACAATATAAACAATACAAACAATACAAATAATACAAACAATACAAACAATAAAAATTATACAAACAATACAAACAATACAAACAATATACACAATATGAACAATACAAACCATACAAATAATACAAACAATACAAAAAATATAAACAATACAAACAATGCAAACAATATAAACAATTAACAATATAAACAATATAAACAATAAAAACAATACAAACAATATAAACAATATAAACAATATAAACAATAAAAACAATACAAATAATACAAACAATACAAACAATATAAACAATATAAACAATATAAACAATTAACAATATAAACAATACAAACAATACAAACAATACAAACAATATAAACAATTAACAATACAAACAATACAAATAATACAAACAATATAAACAATACAAACAATGCAAACAATATAAACAAGTAACAATATAAACAATACAAACAATACAAACAATATAAACAATACAAAAAATACGAACCATACAAACAATATAAACAACACAAACAATACAAATAATGCAAACAATACAAACAATATAAACAATACAAACAATATAAACAATACTAACAATATAAACAATACAAACAATATAAACAATACAAACAATATAAACAATACAAACAAAATAAACAATAAAATAATACAAACAATATAAACAGTAAAATAATACAAACAATATAAACAATACAAACAAAATAAACAATAAAATTATACAAACAAAATAAACAATAAAATAATACAAACAATATAAACAATACAAACAATACAAACAATACAAACAATATAAACAATACAAACAATATAAACAATACAAACAATATAAACAATACAAACAATACAAACAATACAAACAATATAAATAATACAAACAATATAAACAATACAAACAATATAAACAATACAAACAATATAAACAATATAAACAATATAAACAATATAAACAATACAAACAATATAAACAATACAAACAATACAAACAATACAAACAATAGAAATAATACAAACAATACAAACAGTACAAACAATACAAACTATATAAACAATACAAATAATACAAACAATAAAACAATACAAACAACATCTGTGTTCGTTACAACTCTACTTTCAACCGAGTTCACCACACTCTTTTCTTCTACCTCTTCTTTTACACACGTCCGTTTGTTTCCGTGATTCAAAATCGTCTCACCTCCCGCTTTTCTTTCCTCATTATTTATGGAATCAGGATACGAGATTCTCTGAGATTCCACAAGACTTTTTTCCACATAAACGCATGCGGGCGCCATCTTGATTCTTAGTTTGTGCTCTGCAGGCACAAACGCGTAGCCTCTTTAACGGTAAGCCACTTTCTCCACACTCCCCGCTGATCTCATGATCACAGAGACGACAGGGGGGTGGTGATCGCCGCCGTCGGGTGCTTCTACGAAGGGGGACAGTGCTGCTCTCGTCTTCGCGTGTGCTCTCATCCACCGCCTGATGGTCGGGGAAGGCTTCATCTCCGTGGAGGTTACTGATATCAGAGTCACTGCTTGATAGGGATGGTGCAAACCAAAGCGATGGCCCACTCGTCTCAGAGTCAGAATCACTCTCATCGTCCAGTGGAGGTGGTACATGTGTTGCCGGCCGTAGGTCCCTAACGTGACGGGGTACGCCATCAACCTGGACACACTGCTGACTCACCACATCGGTCACGGTGCCTCGTTTATACTTGTCAGTACATCGGTTTCCTGGCGGCTTCAACCAGACAGCATCCCCTTTGACATATCGATTCCGTTCTATTTCAGTGGCCACAGTTGTATCGGGGTGGATTCCTTTTTCTCGGACACGGTACTGATAGATTTGCAGGCGCCGTTCCTGGAGAGACGCCATCCTTTGGCATGAGATTATACCAGTACACAGCTTCTGCGATGGTGCACTGCTTCCTAGCTGCAATTGTTTTGATGCTGCGATGGCTTCTCTCAGCTATACTATTGCCAGAAGGCACATAAGCGCATCTAAGCCGCAGCCGCACACCCCAATCTTGTAAGAACTGCCTCATCTGGTGGCTGCAAAAGGCTGTGTCGTTGTCCGTCAGCACTTCATCGGGCGCACCTCTTTCACAGAACATGGATGACAGCTGGCAAATAATGTTGCAAGAGTCCTGGCGCCCGAGGAGTCTCCAGACTGCGAAACGTGTAGGCCCACAATCGATGAGGGTAAGGAAGTGGTTGCCACCATAGTGTGTGATGTCCATGCCCACTCTCTGCCACTTACCACTCACTCCCAACTCCCCTTTCTTCCATCATGCTGGAGCTGGGTCGATGGATTGGCAGGTCTCGCAACTTTCCACCACTCTTCAGATATCTTTTTTCCTACTCCTGGATCAATCATCTTGACAAAGTACAGTGTCTGCTTGATGCCAGGATGTCCACACTGTCGATGAATGTCCATGATGCGCGTTGCATCCACATTACACACAACTGCTGCACATGTGTTTTGCAGATTATCAGCATCTCTCCGAGCACCAGCCAGAAGCCATCGTTGAGGGACTCTTGTCAAAGCATCTGCTCTGTTGAGCGCAGACCTGATCAACACTACGTCCACGGTCAGGTCGTACTCCGTGATGGTGTCGACCAAGGTGGCAAGCCGTCTTCGAATTAACATCTCACTCGATGCTCGTGTCGTCAGCTGTGCTCTTCCACTTAATGCATCGGTTATCCACCGATGAGTGCATGCCAAGTCAGTCATGATATGTAGAACCTTGGCGTGCCATTGAAGCGCCACGTTAACGCCCTTCAATGTGGCATCAAGTTCGGCCAGGTTTATGTGCCTCGAATCATTCTCTGGCCGAAGCCAACAGGCATCTTCAATAATGGAATCATTAACTGCAAGGGCAACTCCAAGGGCCAGTGAACTAGCATCCACCCAGACCGTGAACTCATTCCCGCTGACGCACCACTTTCCCTGAATGGGGTCATCACTGGTCACTCTGGACACAGTCTCTGTCAACATGCTCATTAGGGTGACATCGTGTACTGCATCGTCCCATCCCGACGAAACAGCTGTTGCACGTCTCTTTATAGCTGCCACGGCCACCCTGAGCCAACCGCACACAGGGAAATGGCCTACCATCTTTCCACAAAGCAAAAACACTGTTCGTCGAGTGATGTTTGATGGGACCTTGGGAACGTGACTTCCTCTTCTCCAGCAAAGTTCCTCCTTGCTATTGCGCACGTGCAGGCCGAGAACTTTTGCTCCATCGCACAGACGCTCTGGTTCCTTACATGTCAGTCCAAAGCTTTCAAAGTGCATTCTAACCGATTGCGCTGACATGAGGCTCTCATTGACGAATATATCATCGATGTATGAGGATGTTGCCTGTTGCACTGCCTCATCTTGCTGCCGGATAGCATGCATGATTGCTGTCATAATGCCTGGGGCCACATTTAGACCGAACCCTAGCCTGGTTAGAGGATATCGGGTTCCTCTAATTTCCACAGTCTGAAATGGCCACAATTTCTTCTCAATGCGTATTTGCAGATAGGCCCTGCGTAGGTCCAGAGTTGCCACGTTCGATCCCTGCTGTCGCCACTCCCTTAATTTGAGTGCACACACATCAGCCCTTGCTGTATATGGGTCGACATGCTCATTGAGCTCACGGTAGTCTAGGATGGGGCGGACCTTTTGTTTGGTCTCTTGTACTACGGCCATCAAGGGAATCAGCCCTCGCGGGGGGCCAAGCTAATCCTCTGGGTATGGAAGAAGCCAGCCATTGTCGATCCACGTTTGCAGTTCTTCTTCTGATGTGTAATCAAGTCCATACCCAGGAGTAGGTCGTACCCGAGAAGCTCTCCCTCCATCACCAGGGCTCGCACGGCTACTGCAGGCCCATCATTGATGCTTGCGCGGATAATGCTCACCCCACAAGAGGCTAGTGAACCTCCGCCTACAGTTAGTACCGGAATTCTCTCTGCTTTCCAAATGTCACAGCATATCTTGCTTACGAGAGTCTGGGTGCACCCAGTGTCCACAAGCGCGAGGCGCTCGCTTCCATTAATGTGTATGCTTACAGTGGGTAGCGCCCTGCTCAATGACGATCTGGGGAGAAGACTGGCGCTGTAGCTTCTTCCCCTTGCCCGTTTCCCGGACAGGTGCGGGCCAGGTGTCCGCATTTTTTGCACTTGTAGCACTGCGGCCCGTCAAGTTTCCGAGTTGGTTGATGTGACGAAAGACAATCACGGGCCAAATGGTTGGGTCCTCCACACTTATAGCAGGTTGTAGCTGCGCCCAGGTCCTGCAATCCAACCTGTGATGGTTGTACAGCTGCCACTTGGTCTATAGTGTTAGGACTTTTCTTTAGTATTGCTTGTGCCCGCGCCAATACTTCTGATATGTCCATCTCGTCCACTTGGGATGAGGCACGGAGCAGATCTTCCACACTCTTAGGTAATCCTGCAACAAAGGCGCACACCAAGCCTTTGACATCCCTCCAAAAAGTACCGATAGCTTTTTTAGCTCAGCCAGATACACATCCACCGTTTCCCCGGGATGTAATTTTCGGGTCATGAATTCCTTCCATGCAGTAATTGGATCTAATGCAAATGCTGTAAAAAAGGCGCGCTTGATGCAGTCAAAATCTGTTTTTTCCTCATCAGCCAACTGCTGGTATACTGCATATGCTCCCCCAGTGAGGCGCATTGGGACCACGCATTCCATACACTTCACCCCACTGAGCTGACATATTAATTCTGCTTTTTCCACCGATTCCTGCACTGAGTGATCAGTGCTACTGCCATCAAACAGGGGAATTAGCTTGGGGTCAAATCCTGACGTCATGCCGGAATAGCTTGTGTTCGTTACAACTCTACTTTCAACCGAGTCGTTGTTTGTTTCGTTCACCACACTCTTTTCTTCTACCTCTTCTTTTACACACGTCCGTTCATTTCCGTGACTCAAAATCGTCTTTTCTTTCCTCATTATTTATGGAATGAGGGTACGAGATTCTCCGAGATTCCACGAGACTTTTTTCCACATAAACGCATGCGGGCGCCATCTTGATTCTTAGTTTGTGCTCTGCAGGCACAAACGTGTAGCCTCTTTAACGGTAAGCCACTTTCTCCACAACATCAACAATACAAACAATACAAACAACATAAATAATACACAAAATACAAACAATACAAACAATACAATCGATACAAACAATACAAATAATACAAAAAATATATACAATACAAACAATACAAACAATATAAACAATACAAACAATACAAGCAATATAAACAATATAAACAATAAAAATAAAAACAATACAAACAATATAAACAATACAAACAAAATAAACAATACAACCAATACAAACAATACAAACAAAATAAACAATACAAATAATACAAACAATACAAATAATACAAACAACATAAACAATACACACACTATAAACAATATAAACAATACAAACAATATAAATAATACAACCAATACAAATAATACAAACAATATAAACAATACAAACAAAATAAACAATTCAAACAATACAAGCAATATAAGCAATATAAACAATACAAATAAAAACAATACAAACAATATAAAGAATACAAACAAAATAAACAATACAACCAATACAAACAATACAAACAAAATAAACAATACAAACAATACAAACAATATAAACAATACACACACTATAAACAATATAAACAATACAAACAATATAAACAATACAAACAATACAAACAATACAACCAATACAAACAATACAAACAAAATAAACAATACAAATAATACAAGCAATACAAGCAATACAAATAATACAAGCAATACAAACAATACAAATAATACAAGCAATACAAACAATACAAATAATACAAGCAATACAAACAATACAAACAAAATAAACAATACAAACAATACAAACAATATAAACAATACGAACAATACAAATAATACAAACAATACAAACAATACAAACAATATAAACAATACACACACTATAAACAATATAAACAATACAAACAATACAAATAATACAAACAATATAAACAATACAAATAATACAAGCAATACAAACAATACAAATAATACAAGCAATACAAACAATACAAATAATACAAGCAATACAAACAATACAAATAATACAAGCAATACAAACAATACAAATAATACAAGCAATACAAACAATACAAACAAAATAAACAATACAAACAATACAAATAATACAAGCAATACAAACAATACAAATAATACAAACAATATAAACAACACAAACAATATAAACAATACAAATAATAAAAATATTCTTAATCGTCATTGACAGGTGAGGTGGATGCGTCATTCTTTCAGTTATATTTTTCTTATTTTCTTCCTCATTTTTCTTTCCTCCCATTGACAGTTTCTTTTTTTTTTAATTTCTTTTTTCCTCTATTATCTCAAATTTTCCGTTTTACAATTATTGCTGTTTAATATTATCACGTTCTCTGGTCAAAATCCTCTTCAGTCTAGTGCTTATTCCTGATCTAATAGCATTTGTCGGGGATAATGATCATGCTGTGATAATGATAGACATCTCTCTAAACTCTCGACCCCAACATCAAGCGTTACTGCTCAAAACGACAAGGTTCTACAATAAAGCTGACTGGAATGCCATTAGGGATCACATCAGGGATGCTCCATGAGGAAATATCTTTTCTCTTCCTGCAGAAAAATGCACAAATGGAAATGCACTGAATGGTTCAAATGGGCAATCGAAGCACATTTTCCAACACGAATATTCCATAGCGAACTCAACTCTCCCCCAATGGTTTACTTCTATTTGCACAGCAGCCATTGCTCAAAGACAGCATGCGTACCACAGACGTATATGACATAAATACAGTACAAATAGACAAAAGCTTTTGAAGCTAGAAGTAATTGTAAGAAAGAAATATCCACAACCAAGAGAGAATATATTGAAACCACCAGAAAACGCATTGAAGTGCAGAAAGTAGAAACTCATGATCTCTGGAAAATCTACATCAGTGTAGTAAATTATAGGCAATCAGCAATTCCCCCACTATCAAACAATCATTAGGTTGTTTGCACGGCAACCGAGAAAGTTAGTCTGCTTGCCAGTCGGTGTGCCTGAAACTCTACTTTGAATCTAGCAAACCACCCCCTCCCAGATTTTCCTCTGCGGACAGAAACCACATTAGATGTTTTTCAATTACATGATATCATAAAAAAACAGATACCTCAAAAGCTTGTGGATCTGATCTCTTCCCGGCTAAACTATTAAGAAAATGCTCTGCTGAGGTTGCTCCTGTTTTTTCCAAACTTTTCAACAAATGTTTTAACGAATCTTGCTTTCCTGACTATCGAAAAACTGCTTCTGTGATACGAGTTTACAAGAATTTTGGCAAAAGAACTGGCCCATTAAATTATCACCCCATAAGCCCCCTCCCTCATAATTAAACAAGCTCTAGTTCATCACTTCACAACTGCTAAATATCTGTCCGACTAAAAGTAGTGGTTTATGCAAGCCTGTTCCACTGCAGATATTCTAAACGTATTCTCTGCTCATATATACCATGCACTGGATAAAATAGAAGAAAGTATGGCAGTAGTCATAGACATATCTCAGGTCTTTGACAGTTATGGCACGATGGCTTTTTCATGAAAATCAGACTCTGTGGTATTATTGGACAAATACTTAACATAATTAAATTCTTTCAAAATAAGAGAAGAATCCAGATTGTCCTCCATGATCGTAGGTCAAAACAATATGATATAAATGCTGGTGTACCTCAAAGGTCTAACCTTGGATATTTATTATTCCTGATATTCATAAATGACCTCCCTGATAAAATTGTCTCTGAAATGAGTATATGTGCAAACGACACCAGGCTCTGTGACAGACATGAGGAGAAAACGAATGAACAAGCAATGGCAGAAATCCTAGAGGAAGACCTCCAGTTTGTAACAGAATGGGGACACAAATGATGGCCACATTCAATGCTACCAACATTAAGCTCCTTTCCTTTAATAACTACAAGGAACCCTCTCAACCACTAATAGCCATGACTAATGATACATTACCTAAAAGTACTTTTTCAAACTCCTCGACTTGACATTCACAGGGAACATGAGTTGGAACAGATACATTGTGGGCATTGCTAAGGCTGCTGCAAAGAAAGTGAGCTCTCTCTACGGTGTGAGAAAGTTACTTACGCCTGAGAGCATCCTGTACATTTAAAAGGTCACCATTCTTCCATGTATGGAGTATTGTTGTAACATTTGGGCTGGTGCCTCTGCTACTAGTCTCTCCATCTTAGACAGGGTTCAAAAGAGAGTCATCAACCTAATAGGTCCCACACTATCAGCTAGACTTCAACCTCTGTCCTATTGACGAAATATTGTATCCCTCTGCCTATTTCACAAGTATTTTAATGGTGGCCGCTCTGATCAATTACAAACCCTTGTGTCCCTCGACGTAAATACCCCCGACAAACCTGACAAGCTGGGAAATTCCACACCTACACAGAAATCATTAGAGTAAGAAAGCCTTCTACTCTAATAGTTTCTTCTCTAGGTCTGCTAGACTTTGGAATTCCCTTCCGAGTTCCTGCTTCCCCAACTGTACTGACATGCAGAAGTTCAAGTGTAAAATAAACATACATCTTGCTGCTCAACTCCCTACATACTACAAAATATGTCTTAAATAGTAACCCCTACATCAAAGTGGCATTGCCTTGTATCGGATGAAAATGCAATTAAAAAAAAACGTTAAGCAGAATGAATGGCCTGAACCATATCAGCGACAGAACACTAGTCTGTAGAGATTTATACTTCCCAGCAAGATTGATACCGATTCATACACCTTTTCCGTTTTCTCTTGTCCGAATACATTTACTTCGTCATTTTAGTGCATGCACAATCTACCATCTTCCTCGTTCAAGTATATATTGTCAGCCTTTAACGTCCATTACAAAAATCTACAAGTGAACATTAAATTTTCTGTCACAACTAATTCTCTGCTTGTCAATATGGCTGACAAAATGCCTCATAGGCACTCCATCAAGATTATATCATGACTGGACATTTCATTTTTGCCGAGCTTTAAGATGGATTCTAATACTTTGCTATTTCACCTCTGGCAATACAAGAGCTCTTCATTGGCATAGTACTGAAACGATAGAATACAAAGACATTTTATGTAATCCACCACTCAAAACTGACATGTTAATTTGGATGTGATAAATGTATGAGGTTAGATATTTGTATTTTTATCTATAATTTTCATTTTGTTTTTAATAATGTTTTTCTTTTTCTAATGTTTTTTAAAATAATGTTTTTCTTTTTCTAATGTTTTTTTGAAATGTTTTTTTTATTTTCTAATGTGTTTTAAATAATGTTTTTCTTTTTCTAATGTTTTTTTTAAATGTTTTTTTATTTTCTAATGTGTTTTTAAATAATGTTTTTCTTTTTTAATTTTTGATTATTCAAAATCTTTTATTAGATCGTTTGCTATAATGCGTCCCAGCATATTTATGTCAGTTGGAAATATTAGTTTCGTTGGTTTGTTGCACAGAAACTTGAAATAGCATTTTCGTTGATCTATTATTATGTACCAAATATTATTTTCGTTGGTCTGTCACACTTCAGCTTGAAATAACATGTTTTGTTCTCCCGCCTTTAAGGTTTAATTATTATTTTCATTGGTCTGTCGCACATGCGAGAAGTCTGAAATTGTATTTTCGTTGGTCAATCACACTTAAATTTGAAATATCATTTTTCTTGTTAAGTTTTAAATAACATTTTCTGGTCTGTCGTACTTAATTTCAAAACATTATTTTATTTTGGCCTATCTCACCAGCTTAAAATAGCATTTTCTTTGGTCTGTCACGCTTATATTTGAAATGCTATTTTCGTTGGTCTGTCAGACATAAGTTTGAAACTGCATTTTCTTTGTTTTGTAACGCTTACGTTTGAAATAGTATAACATCACACAAACAAACAAACAAAACTAAATAAATCCGACTCGGCTTTTTTTGTGTTTTAGTAAAAGGCATTTATTATCATTAGTTTCCAAAAAAATTTCTTGTTTTTTCTTTCATTTCATCTGCTATCAGACGAACAAAACCTCGCCGTTTCGACACCAGCTTAAAAGTGTCTCGTCGCCACTAGGGGGCCACACTTTCTCCAGGCCTCATATTGGCCATAGCTAGCCATTAGCCTTCGACTTTACACGTCCATCTTCCTTGGGCGCATTTTGTGTCTCTTTCTGACCACATGGAGTATTTTTCTTTTTCTTGTCACGCAAGCCGCTCACACTTTCTAATTTGCATATGCTTAACTGCTGCTAATACCTTCACTAGCCATCTATTCTGTGGCTGCTTCTGATATTTTCACACGTGCTCATACATGCTCTGTTACAATATTACTTTTGTTGGTTTGTTTCAAATTGCATTTTCATTATTACGTAACGCTTAAGTTTGAAATAATATTTTTGTTAGTCTGTCACAGTTTAAAATAAAATGTTTGATGGGTTATCACACTCAAGTTTGAAATAATATTTTCATCTCTAAACATTTCAGTATGCAATGGATAACCTTTCTGTTGTTCAGTTTGTCACGCTTTGATTTGAAGAAGTTTTTGTCATTTGAAAAGATGCATCTTATTTTAATTTTGTCCAAGTTTTTTTTTTAAAGGCTTTGTCTGTCACGCTTTACTTGGAACAGTATTTTCAAACATAAACGCGCAGATTGAATGGACCACACTTTGTTTTAGATGCGTCCAACCGTATCTATAAAAAAGCTTCGTATGTCAGTAAGTATGTCACACTTAAGTTTTAAAGGTCATTTTCATTGGCCTGTCACATTTAGGCTTGTGCATAATTTTATTTTTTAGTCTGTCATGCTTAGCATTTTTCGTCAGTCTGACGAATTTAAGTTGGGAATAGAATTCTAACCGTTAAATGTATAATACAGTCGTTAAAAACTAAGGAAGTTTTTCACAAAACCTTTATATCTAGTATTTCCAACAACGCATTGTTTTAAATATTTAGGCAATTCAGTTTTCCTTCGACGACCTCGTATGACATTTCGTCACTGTTCTGACGCCACCCACGCGTCTTCAACTACGTGCTTTTGTCATCAGGCCTCGAACACCACTCCTCCGAAAACCTGTGTCTCAAACACACTCTTTTCCGCTCTCGTGTTTCCAACACATCTTGCATCCTCTATGTCTCGAACACGCTTTGAATACGTGCTTCTTTAAACACGTGTGTCCTTTGTATCGCTGCTGTGACATCACATCGCGTAGCCGGCTTGGTTATTTGCATATGGCTGTTGCTGCTAATCCAGTGTCATCTGTAAACCGTGAACGTGTCTTGAGAAGATCCACATAGTAAACACACAAACAAACAAAATTACCTCATAGATATAGATTTAAAAACCAAAACCTAGTTATTAGAGAAAACGCACCCGACTTTCAAATAACCAAACATTTAAACGAAGCAGACAATGCACTCCAAAACATCAACTATATTTTACTAAACACGAAAGAAACTAAATGGATTATAAAACTGAAAAAAAAAAAAAAAAAAATCCGAACTCCAAATTTTGGAATATCCATAAATAGTTTACAGATTGAGAAGAATTTCTGTTTTGGATTTAAACTTTTTTCACTGAAGGAATCGTTTTTAAATGTAATTCGCGACAAGATAAATGTGCACAGTTGCATTAAAAACGGTCTTACGTCGCCAAACATCAGAGATAAGAAAAAAATCAGAGAGAAGAAAAAAAATTTGAACACACACAAGGAACAAAAGTATACAAGAAATATTAAAACAAAAAAAGGCCGATATGCCGCAAAAGAAATCCGTAGTAATGAATGAAAAAGAAAATGAACAAATATTGGTAGAGATGAATGAAAAAAAAGAAAAAAAAATTTGGAACACACACAAGGAACAAAAGTATACAAGAAATATTAAAACAAAAAAACAAAAAAGGCCGATATGCCGCAAAAGAAATCCGTAGTAATGAATGAATATATATATATAAATAGTAGTAAAAACAAGTCACCGTGCATGTTATTGTAAATGGGGTCAAAGCAGATTTTGTTTAAAGTTCAGCTGTCAATCATTGTAGCAATTTTGTGTCAAAGTCAAAGGTACTTTTAAAATCTTGTGTTATTATAAAAAAGAAAAAAAATACGCTATTGTCAAAAAGAAAGATGCAGAAATGTGAAACTGTTGAACTTTGCAGCTTTTTAATGTGCGTTTTAATTGTTTGTCTTTGAAAAAAAGGGACAATTTATTTGTGTTAACGGACCTTGAAATGTATGATGTAACGTATTTTTTTAATGTTTTTATATTGCAAAATATCTTAAATGTATGTAAATGTAATGTTTTTTTTGCGACAGGAATTCAAAGTCATTCTTAGATATATACATCAGAATTAAAATGATCTAGTAGAAAATAAGATTAAGACGAATGGTTGGCTTAGAAATCAGTTAGACTTTTAAGAGTGGGACAAAATAAATTACGTAAACGGGTGTTTGGAGAGTTTTCAGATGTGATAAGCCGAAAGAAATATATTTTTTTTTTACACTTGTTTTTTTTTTTTTTTTATGATCCCATAAAATTTTTCCCAAGAGGAGTAACTTGGTAGGAAGATGATAAGCACAAGAAGTGCCCCTAAAATAAATATGGGAACCTGTGGTGATTAAGAGCTTTAAAAAAGCTGGTTGCACGTGACGATTCCAAGCAGGAGGTAAGACTTGGCTTAATTAATTAGAGACAGGCGTTAGAAAGGATACAAAAATCCTTATGAAAAAAGGGCGATGACAGCCCGAAGCTTACTCAAATATAGCTTAATGAGGTGAGAGAAAAGCAAAAATATACCGTAGGTGCGTAAGAAGATATAACTTTGTAATTTTTAGTAGAGATACATGAATGTGGGATATATCTGCGGGATCTTGGAAGCTCTGGTGAGAGAAAAGAAACATTACAAAAAGTCGGGCTATTAGATAGAATTTAGTGCGCAATTAAGGTTTGTTTAGATATATATAAAATAAAAAAATGTACTTATTTAAAAAATGCTACATTTTTTTTTAAATATGGAATGAAGGGATGTTACATGAATTCCTTTGTGAAAACAACAAAGGAAAAATGGGAAATCAGAATGTTCGGAAACGTGCAGGTCGTGCATGTTGATGGCACGTGAATTGTGGTCACGTTGGCCGGACATGCATGGATTTCTCAATATAGGAAGTGAGAGTTAGTTAAGAGAAGTCAGAAGAAGTGAGGTAGAGAGTCAGAATCAGACGAGAGTCTGACCAGGGAAGAGAAGGTTCAGTTCGAACCTTGGACTCTGGAAGCGAGAGGGGTTTAAACAGAAAAAGATGTAAAGAAAGAAATTTTGAATTCCTGAATGCAAAGCCATTGACCGGTCAATTGGAAGGAATAAATGATCATCATGTTTTTTATAACTGCCGTCTCCTGTGTCCATCATTACATGAAAAAGGTATTGTCTATTTATTTGTAAAAACCATTTGAAATTCATCATCTAAAAAATATGTGTTAGAAAGTATATGTGTCTATTTATGTTATATAAACACTCCCGTTCAAACAGAACTGTCAAAAGCATAAATGTCAACCTCTCAATCTATCGGTATGAATGCCAATCTATCAGTATATCTATCTAGATATCAAATCCCCTCTCAAAGTATAATTATATGTACTCTCTCTCTCTCAATTATAAACTCTCACTCTCTCTCTTTATATACACCTGTTAATGTGTCCATATCTCACAACATGATCACACACATGAACCTCAAAGATCTCTTACTTCCATGGACACTCTTAAGACTCTTATCCTTACTAACATGGAAACAAAAGAACATACTTTCATCATTGTAATAATAAGAGTACGTAACACGACAAGGTATGGCATAAAGGCCTACTTCACAAGATTTCCAGCTACGGTATAACTGGAAATGTTTTCTCAATCATTAAATCATTTATCTCTAATAGGCTCATAAGAGTAGTGGTTGATGGCCAAAAATCAGAGGCCTGCAGTATTAATGCTGGAGTCCCTAAGGGGTCCATCCTGGGCCCAACTCTCTTCCTGATCTACATTAATGATCTCCCTAAACACATACTAAAATCTATGCTGATGAGACGACTATCTACAGCAACACATCAAAGGCTGTAAATGACAAAGTTCTCTCTGATTATCTCTCCTCTGATCTCGAGCGCGTGGTTCAGTGGGGGAATACGTCGCTGGTTACCTTTAATGCATCTAAAACCAAACTCCTGTCTTTACATCATCAACGCTCTGATTCCCATCTGGCATCAATTGAAATGGATGGCTCTCGTCTAGGAAAAGCCCCATGTTTTGACAAGCTTCTGGACTTGACCTTCACTCCTGATCTGAAATGGAACACTTACATCAAGTCTGTTGCCAAGGTCGCTGGAAAGATGGTGGGATCCTTCTACCGCTCCAGAAGATATCTCACTACTGATGCAATTCTCTATCTATATAAAAGCCAAGTACGTCCAAGGATGGAATACGGCTGCCATGCCTGGGCAGAAGCTGTTAAAACAGCCTATCCTGCCTTGACAGAATACAAAATAGACTTTGTGGCTTAGTGGGGGTTCCCTTTTCTCTTCCCTGCAACCTCTCTCCCACAGAAGAGACGTTGCCAGCCTATCTTTGTTTTATCGTTATTTCCATGGCAGGTGCTCGTCTGAGCTCCAATCTCTGGTCCCCCCTCACCAATCTTTTACGAAAAACACCCGTCTAGCTGAAACCACTGTCAAAAATGTTCCCCACTCTTTATCTATTCCTAAATCAAAACGTAGATTCCATGAACAAAGCTTCTTTCTTAGAACTGCACGCCTGTGGAACTCTGTTCCGTCTGCCTGTTTCCCACTTGACTACAACCTGGATGTCTTCAAGTCCAACCGCTCCCTTAAGTAAGACACTTTATCAAATCTCCACACTAACGTACTGTACATGCAATAACCCTTATCCCTGAGTGGCTTCCGGGCCTTGATAAGTGGTGACCACCTTGTAAAAAAAAAAAGAAAAATAGATCATTGGATATCTACGTCTCCCACTAAAAAGCACACACAAAGGAACTTGCAGGAGTTGTTTCTTTGTGCTTTGTGAAATGGATCTGTCTTTCCAGATATTGTTTGTGAAACCTGCACCTAGGTAGTTGAAATGTATATAATTAGTTCAATATATAACATCAAACGACCCATTTCAAAAACAAACTAAATCTTGTGGAGTTATGTTTTGTTTTTTTTTTTGCTTTTTATATACCAGGTTTAATGGGTAAAATACCGACATGGGGCATTCTACTTACGATACTTCGATTCTGGATATTCACCTTAGATTCTTACCATCAGCTCATTATGCAATATAGCCGTTACTTTTCAATTATGTCGTTGCAATTCACACCTCTCGGCTCACACGTTGTACCGTACCGCCACAAAAGAATAAATAAATAAAACATGAAAGAAATTTTTGAAATACAAGTGAAGTGCATTTATTTGTGGTTCTTCCAAAATAAAGCATTTCATTGCATTTCCGAAGTGTTTTCAAACACACGTGATTTTTAAGAGTTTCTGTCGCCGTTACCTTTTGCTCGCGCTTTCTCGCTCTCAATTTTCACACGTCCATCTTGCATGTCGCACTTTGCTCCTCTCCCAGACCACATGGTGTATTTTTCTCTTTATTTTCTTGTGACGCAATTTCTAATTTGCATACGTATTTTAACGACTGCTGCTGTTAATATATTCGCAAGCCACTATTCTACAGCTGCTGATTTTCTCATGCGCTTATTACGCGCTCTGTTACAATTACACATTGGGCTATTCTTTAACTTACCGAATGCTATTTCACGGACTTTACTTGGAAAATCTTATAAAGTTTGGGCATTTTATCTGCGTTTTTATTTATCGCTCACTACTTATGTGTATTTTTGTTTCTCCTTTCTCTTCTATCTTTTTAACTGCTCCTTTTATTTGTCCCCATTCTTCTTGTTAATATATTAATGGATGCAGGAACTTTAACATTTCTCTATGTTCAAGGATTGTGGAACTCTTTAGTAACGAAGTTTATTTTCTATATGAGGAGATTAGCAAGAACGATCTCAGATCGCGGTAACCTGGATCCTGGAGTGGGGAGAGTTGTAACAAATAAAACGCCCTGTCAAATGCTAGTGACTATCTGTTGTGTTACCTTCCAGTATTACGGACAAGGTTGAACAAATGGTAGCAAAGCGTAGTTTCTGCAAGGAAAACAATTTGCTAGTGAATACAAAGCGAATACGAACAACAAATTCTTCACGAAAAAAGAACTCTAATCTTCCTCCACTCTTTATCTGTGCCTAAATCTAAATGCAGATTCCATGAACAAAACATCTTTCCCAGAACTGCTTCCCAGTTGAACATAACATGGTAGCCTATAGATCTAATGTAAACAAGTTTTTGTTGAGTCGTCCCTATAAATAATCAAATGCTACTCAATTTACACCATTAACGATTATTACATTCATTAATTCGTATCCTCGAGTGGCCTTCGGGCCTTCATAAGTGGCGAATCCCAATTAAAAAGAAACTAAGGCGATCAGTGAAAAAAAAAAACAAAAAACAACAAATAAAAGGAAAAAAAACATTTTTATTTTTTTAAGAGTAAATTTTTTGAATTAATACTTTTTAATTAAAGATTTCATGTTGTTTGTTTCATATTTTTCAAAGAAATAAAATAACTTTAATTTTTTTATTGGAATCTTTAGACATGAGTAATTTGTGCATTCCTCGTCTTCATTTTTGTTGTTTCACCACGTTTCGGTCAGCTCGTCCTCTGGCCTTCTTCAGGTGATTAATCGCGACGGGATAAGAATGCTGAGTCTCGTAACTTTATCCCCAGTAATTACCGCCTTCCATAGTTGTTGTCTCATCACGTTTTGGCCTACTAATCCTCTGGCCTGCTTTTCGGTAGGACTGAAGCCGCTATTTTCAGACACTGTTCACCTGAAACCGTAGAGTTTCAACGCCTCTATCCATTACGTCACGGGCCACAGCATTCCTATCTCGTCACGGTTAATCACCTGAAGAAGAAGTCTAACGTTTTCTCAACCAGTTTTTCTTTCATTTTTAACTTTGAACACATGATTTGCTTGCAGTTTTATTTTTAACTAAAAAAAAGCAAAAAATGAATTATAAAAAACGGAGATTTTGGCTTGGTCCGAATTGTCGGAATTAACAAAAATGAAAGCTTAGATTGCTGTTGCTGTTTATCTACAGGAGTCAGATTCGTCTAATATTTTTATATTATTAATCTATCGCTCATTTTAAGCAGGAGATTGTCCTGGATATTTTGGTAGATTTTCACGATAAACATTTAGCAAAAGATGATTTAAGTGACGAAGAACATGAAAGTAAATTAAATTTTGTGATCTTGGTTTCGAATCACTATAGGTTCAGCCAGGTACGATACACGTGTCGATGGATAATTTAATTTTAAAAATATGTACAGAGATATCACATTGGTAAAGGGAAAATTATTCTTATGTAGCATTTAGGCTAAAATGCACTTTTGTATAAGTAAGTGAATTCGTTCATAAGTATCCTAAACGAATAAATGTCATATATATATATATATATATATATATATATATATATATATATATATATATATATATATATATATATATATACACATATATATATATATAACAAGATGGCTGCAAAAACAAACACAGATGTTGACTCTTCTATGAACATTTTTTCTTCTTGCAGCATTATATTGTAATGCATTTTTTTTATCTAAGCAAAGAATTTCTATTTTTTATGAAGAGTATATGCACTGAAAAGACGGGATTGGCATAATAATAACCATTTGTTTCTATATAACGAAACGGATTTGTAAAAAACTGTATCGAAATTTTAAAATGCTGAAGGAGCTATTTTGCATGAAAAATAAATATTTGGAACTATGAATGTAACTATACCGTTAATCTTTTATACATGCTCTGTTGTTAGATTTAACAGACATTGAGCTTCTAAACAAAAAGAATGAAATAGAATTGGAAAAAAAACATATGTTACCAAAGAAACATGCAAAAGTACCCGTCGTTGACTGGGTTCCAAAACAGCCTACAGAAAATGGACTCTGATTTATGAAAGTATGATAGGTTATGAAAAGGAAGGGTTGTAAAGAGATAGCTTCGAATTTGGGGGTATCGAAACCAAAGCAAAATATGATGAAAGTAAAAATAGAATAGATAAACCCCATAATTTATTATACCATACCTGTTCACACAGAAACACTTATCACAATATTCTGTGGATCGATATTAAAAAACCTTGGTAAACTTTGTGACATATTTCCATTCTATGGAGGTCAGGTACGAACGAACACCCCATAATTTTGTTATGCCATATTTCTTCAAACTGAAACATAATTATCAAAGTATACTTACACAGATAGATATGAAACATCTTTATTAAAGTTTGTGCCTATTTCCATTCTATGGAGGCCAGGCGCGAACGCAGATCCCACAATTCTATTATACCATCCCTATTTAAGTTAAAATATAGTTATCAAAGTATTATTATGTACAGCTATATCAAAAACACTTGTAAACATTTTTTTTTTAATTTTAAATTTTTTTAGTTCCATACTTTGTAGACCAGGCGCGTACGCAGACCCCACAATTTTAATGAATCATCATTATGCCAGATCAAACATACCCATTCCTGTGTCTCGATACATCTCTATCATTATATGTTATCAGTTTTCCATAATAGTCAACCATATAGGAGCCTATTCGTGACCACACATACACACACACACACACAGACGTTCAGCTTTATATATGTATATATATATATATATATATATATATATATATATATATATATATATATATATGAGCAAACAGTTAATAAAACATGTTAAAAACACTTTGAAAAAGAGTTAAAAACATATTTAATCTGAAATTTTATATATATATATATATATATATATATATGCAGAAGAAGAGAGAGAGTAGATATATATATATATATATATATGAGATATATATATATATATATATATATATGCATATGTATATATATATATAGAGAGAGAGGGGGAGAGAGAAAGAGAAAAAGAGAGAGAAAGATAGAAAGGAAGAAATAATTACGAAATATAAGTTAAGATACATATCTGATTACATTGACAGCTAATATATGCATGTAATGATTCAACAAGACTAATTTACTCTTATATATCAATAACATAATGTTGCAATTATACACCATAATCATCAATACAACAAGTTAACCAATGAAACGAAAATGATGACAAAATACGATCATTAATTATTAAAGAAACATTTCACACATGATTGTAATAAAAACCGAGCAACAAGAAATGTCATATTTTAAAAATAAAAACAAAAGATAAAAACTTGATTGCTTTTTAGTTCGAATTCCAATTTGTCTGCTTCATTTCCGAGATGAAAAAGAAATTAAAACAAAACATCCAATGAAAACAAAAATAGAAAAAAACATTTATCTTTGATGATGTCTTTTGAAATCTATTATGATTTCTTTTTCATTTAATATAGTCTATATTTCTTTAAGAATTTCATGGAATTGTTTCAGTCATTACATTTCAGACGGCACTAGTCATTTCTGATGTTCAATAATTCATTAACTGTAAATGAAATTCTGTTAATTCTTAATATTGGTGAACGACATTAGCCATTCTCTTTGTATAAGGAATTATTCTAATTCTCTTCTTCACAGTGAACTGTCCAAAGGAGAATAATTAACAGGAAGACAGTGGAAACGGTTTAAGGACAATCTGAAGGTTTCCCTCAAACAGTTTGGTTTGTATTCTAACTCCTGAGAAAAAGTAAGCCAAGACACATATTCCTGGCGTGCCTCAAGTCACAACGGGCTACAAATGATGAATCCGCGCGCATGAAGACCACAAGAAAAAATGTGAGATTAGAAAAGACAGAGCAGTCTTCACCTCTGATAAAGAATTGTCCCAATAGTGTCTCACATGTAGGAAATACTTCAAAGCTCGTATCGGTTTAACATGCCATCTTCGAACCCACTGAACAATTGCATGATCACGGGTATCTTCGAAAGCGATAGAAGGAGCTTTTGCAGGTTTAGTAAGACTATGGCCATCAACCATCCAATCAGAACCAAGATAATTACGTAGCCATGAATGACACGGTTTCAGTAACGCTGTGAAGGCTTCCTTAATTTCAGTTTTTTTTTTATATTTACTGTAAATGGTGTCCAAAAACATATTTTAACAGTAACAATATTATACAAAGAAAAGAAAAACGTTAATGCCAGTTGATCTTATCCAAACTTTAATTCTATCAAATCTGAACTTCTTGAAAATTGTTGATATTAGACTTGGATATTTAAAGTTGTTTAGAAAATATATATTTTTTAATACATTCTGAAAATTTACAAACATTTGATAATTCAGTGATTTTTAGGGATTATAAAACTGAACACATTTGGTTTTGTAGCAGAGCGCACATGAGCGCGTCTGAAAATATCAGCAGCCGAAGGATGGATGACTAGCGATTGTATTAGCGTTTGAACGCGTATGCAAATTTGAAAGTGTGCTCGGGTTTGTGTCTGAAGAAAAATAACAAAAAACACCACGAGGTCGAAAAAAGAGAAACAAAGTCGACGTCGAAGGAGACGGACGTGTGAAATGAATGAGAGAATGGACAGTGGCTGTGGCTAGTGTGCGGTCGGAAGAAAGAGGAACGCGTCCAGCTGTAGTGGAGCAGAAGCGAGAGATTTTTAAGACGGGGGAGTAACGGTAATAATTCCTTTTGTTAAAAAATTACAAAATGCCGACCCGGATTTATTTATTTGCTTTATTTTTTTTTGTCCATTTGCCACACTGCTACTTCTCGCTTTGCGTTTGAGAATACCTCCACTAGTGAACGCTGGCTTATAAGAACAGGAATGTCAAAATAGTCATACACGACTTCCATTGGAATTACTTCGGTATTTTCCGTGACCTCTATAGTGTACCTGAGTTTCAATTGATTACGATGTCTTTTACACGGAAATGTGTTTTCTTTTTATGTCATGTATAGTCCACTCAATTCTTTGGGTCACTATTTCTTTTTCCCAAAGCATTTTTTTTTTAAATTGTCATTTTTTTTTCACCGGAATAAGCAATAGCCTATCAAACACAGAGCGTATTTTATTTTTGCAAACATTAATTTTGCTGGTGATAAACGTGACGGTGATAAGTGTGTTAACTGCCAAAAATTTCTATATTTTTTCAATTGAGTTCCCGTCTTCATTCTCGTTTAAACATGTCCACAAGTTTTTCTGCCGTCCGTTCGACATTAGATGTAATCCTGTCATTGTTACGCAATCAATATTCAATGGTTTGCAGATTTTCTTAAATTCTACCTCGTGAACTGGGTTCTATTGTTACTGACTAAAGTATTCTGGATTCCAAAAGGACTAAAACCTTTCGTTAAGTGCGTTTATTGTATTTGTTGCAGTCGGATGTCTGCACTTAACAATTTCTGACCACTTAGTGAAACTGTCCACAATGATCAAGTGATACGATTCATTTATGGGCCCTGTCTATGAGACATCTGTTTTGGTTATGGTTTAATCTTTATCGGTAGATCTCTTGCTGCCAGAGTTGGGGTGGATTTTTCTGAACATTCCATTTAGATTGAGGAAGAAAATCACGCTTAAAAATGTTTCTCGTGTATTATCGCGACGACAAAGGTGATCGAGTTTATATCCTCAAAAAAACAAACTCATAATGTTCATCCGACCAGATTCTTTCCAGGTGATCTTCATACAAAAAAGTTACCGAGAAAAAGAGGCCAAATTGAAAAGTTTTGAATAGACAAAATGCTGTGAATTATAATAAATGGCAGATTGGTTTGCTATCTTGAACCCAACAACATTATCTCTACAATGTATATTCTGTTATAAAAGAAGTACAACTAATTACCTAGTCCGACTGGAAACAGCTATAGGGAAAGCATTTATCAGGAATAAGCATCTATTAGCAATATTTTTCGACCTGGAGAAGGTTTATTACTTTACATAGAATTATGGAATAATAAGTGACTTGCGTAATCTTGATTTAAAAAGCAGACTCTCACAATTTATAGATGGATTCTTATCTGAGAGCAAACTTAGATTAACGCTCGGCGCTTTTAGAACGTTCCCAGTTGGAAGTCTTCATGCAGAGGTTAATGCGATTTCTTTAAATATAAGGAGTCACAAATTGGGTGTCCAATATTATATTAAATTAAAAGCACATCCAAATTATCCAGCATACAAAATTACATTCGATCCAAGATAAAAGAAGTCATTTGAAACAAAAAGAAAAGCTATAAAACTCTTTAGTCTTCGAATGGAATCAATACTACAGGAATCAGAAATGCGTGTTGAAAATATTCAGGAACACATGCTACCTGAAACTCCACCTTGGATTCTTCAAAAACTTAAAGTAATTCTAAAAATTAAACAGACTACCAAAAGCGAAAACCCATCCTAATACCTAGCATGAAAAGATCCTGAAGATTCTGAAATATCCTGACCATCTACAAACTTTTACTGGCGGCTCTAAAGACTACAGTAGTTGTGGCACTATTTTTAGTAACACTGGTCATGTGATTCCTGTGGTTTGAGTTGTCCTCCTTTGCAAATTGGCTGTTTGGAGAAATGGAAAACTAGATGGCTCTGTGTGGTTTGAGTTGTCCTCCTTTGCAAATTGGCTGTTTGAAGAAATGGAAAACTAGATGGCTTTGTGTGGTTTGAGTTGTCCTCCTTTGCAAATTGGCTGTTTGAAGAAATGGAAAACTAGATGGCTTTGTGTGGTTTGAGTTGTCCTCCTTTGCAAATTGGCTGTTTGAAGAAATGGAAAACTAGATGGCTTTGTGTGGTTTGAGTTGTCCTCCTTTGCAAATTGGCTGTTTGAAGAAATGGAAAACTAGATGGCTTTGTGTGGTTTGAGTTGTCCTCCTTTGCAAATTGTCTGTTTGAAGAAATGGAAAACTAGATGGCTCTGGTTGATAGTCAATTTGCATAAGTGGAGAAATGGGCAGCATATAAACGGTACTTTTTTTTAAGCAGGGGTGAAGAGCGCAGAGAGTGAAACGACGGTTGAAAGAAGTGACGGGGAATTCTTTTTTGTGACGGTGAATTATTTTTGGACGTTGAAGAGCTCGACCTTTTGGAAGGAACAGCTGTGTCTTATATATTATTTTTTATTTCTTTTTTTTTTCTACTTCACTACAATTCCCCACCGCCGTAGCCGGCGTGTGAATGTGTCGCGCGGAGCGATACACTAAAAAAAAAAAGGGAATCATAATGCAATTGCACGAGTCTCTTTCTCTTTCGATTCTGACAACCATGAGGTAAGAACACATGTTTTTGGCTCTCTGTAAATGAGAGGAGGGGGGCACCCGCTCCTCCATCACTAGTTAGAACTAGCTAAGTAGTTACCCCAGAGTCTGATAATCAAAAATTTTTAATCATTAGTTGTTTTTGATTTGTTTTTAAAATTGTAAAATGCTGTAATATAATGTATAAAAATAAATAATTAAGATTTCTCATATTACAACCTGTGTTGCGCGTTGTTTTGTTCTGCCTTAAATGTTGAAGTGGTGTCAGCATGAAGAAGATTACAGCAAAAAGGACATCAGTAAGATGTCATCCCAAGAGAGTAAAGAAGCCAGCTACACCCAAATTTCTATGTACGCCTTTACTCTACAGTTTCAACTCTTACAAAAGAATATCTAAGCGAATGATCCTCATATTCTCACGGTGTTGATCGGGCCCATAGTGCTAGAGAGTGGCACACGTTGCCATTTCGAATAGAACAACTTAAAAAATTACTTTTACTGCTGAAGTATGCGCCATCGACTTCGCTTTCAATGTTTTAGAAAAAAATAAATCTAATAAATTTCTAATATTTTCAGATTCACTCTCCGTTCCAACATCACTAAATAACAAAAATCTCGACAGCCCACTAATTATCAAACTACTAAACAGAATTAACTCAATATCTAAACACAAAGAAATAATAATATGCTTGATTCCAAGCCACATTGGAAAAAAGGAAAAGAAAGAGCTGACTTATCAGCCAAATCTACTCTAAACTTGAACCCCGATACAATTAACATTCCCTACACTGATTTTAATTATAAAATTAACCAACTATTTAATGCAAAATATTAGCAACAATGGAATAACAACACAAATAACAAACTATACCAAATCAAACCTAGACTGATAAAATAGAGATCAACTCCTAGAAAATCAAGAAAGGAACAAGTAATTATATCTTGAATACATATTGGCCATACAAAATTCACGCTAGATTTCATACTTAAACAAGAGCAGCAACCACAATGTCTATTCTGCCAGAAAACTTGCACAGTCAAACATCTTTTCGGAAAATGTAGCGTACTTGATACGGTTAGAAAACAATATCTAAAATCTAACAATATAAAGAATATCTTCGAAAACAACTGCTTGGGCGAAATTCTCTCCATTTTGAGAGCAACAAGACTATTTTCAAAAATATTAAAAAAAATGAAAACGTTTGCTTTTATTTTCGGCATTAAATAAATAAATGAAGTTTGATATTCTGGTTAAACACCTCATGAAGCAAACAAACAAAACGAAAATAACAACTTCTCTATACAAAACAACTCAACTAAACCCTATGAATAAATATTTGAAGATATAAATACCTTGAAGCAAATTTTTTCTCTTTTTTTAGTTAAGTTCAACATATCATAACCCAAAAGGATTAAAAAAACAAAAACAAACAATAAAACAAAACAAACAAGACAACAAAACCAAACACCATGAATAGGTACTTGAAAGTATAAAAATCTAGAACATAAGTTTTTCTTTTTCAAAATCACTGGATTCGGCATTAAATAATCCGAAAGGGTTGATATGCCGCAAAATAAAAATAACCAAATACAAACCATCTTGCTGCGGGTTTCACCACATTTTCTATTTCTTGGTCCATTTCCAACCAATAAGTATAATCTCTCATCAAAGATTTCATCCCTGGATAGCCCATGTGAAATTCATTGAGAATTCTCTTTTGAAGAGTAGCCGACATTACTACGCTATCTGCGTATTGTAATATTTGTTCGCATATTGAAAAAAGGTGATACACTATTTCTCTTTTTATTTATTTTTTCGTTCAACCATTTTTCTAATTGAATTATCTTTCTCCGCTGCTTTTTTCACATCTTCGAATCGGGAAGTTCTCTTATCATATTATATAACTGACACGACAATTCCCTTTCGTCTCTTAGCGCTGCTACTTCCGTTTCTTCGTTCCGTATATTTATGTATATTGATGAAAACTCATCAGCGTGACTTATCTTCTTCAAAGGTATTATTATTATCATATTTTTAAAATTATAATTCAATAGATTTAAACCATAACACTTTACTTTCTCTTGATAATTCTTGGTGACCGAGAGGTTCAATACAGAGCTGTAGAGTAAAATGTGATATCACGACTTGGATCGAATCATTCGACTGGCAGTAAGTATCCTTTCTTACGTCGATGATTGCATAAGTACGAAACACTAGTAGGTAAAACTCATTAATATTGCATAAGTATAAACGTAAAATCTATATGTATATATATGATTTTTATTAAATATAAGTACACACACATATATATGTATACATATATATATACACAGATATATGTACACACATACACATATATATACATATATATATACACATACACACATATATATATGCACACACATAGATATATACACACATACATATATGCATACATATATACACACATATATATATGCACATACACACACATATATATACACACATACACACACATATATATACGCACACCTACATATTTATATATACACACCCACATATATACACACACATATATAAACACACATATACACACACACACATATATATAGTAGTAATTTATAAAGATATATATAGCAATTAAGCTATAAAGACTATTCTGCGTTTCATCCAGCTAGGATTCGTCAGGCTTATGCGAAGAGTTGTGGTTATCTCACGTTTTTATATACGAACATTCTATTGAGTTTTTGGTTAGCCAATTAGCTTCCTAGGGCAGGCACTTACAGCACAGAGGCTCAGTTGATCTTAGGTTCAACCCTTCCTTTGTGTGGTTTTTGTACGGGAAATGTAGATATCTAGTTATCTGACCTATTTTTAACCTAGGTGTAGTTAAGTGTGATTTTTTAAATATTATGTTAGTTTATATATATATATATATATATATGTGTGTGTGATAATTTATGTAAATTTATGTTTATTTTATTTATTTCTTTTCTATCGTTATTGTTATTTATTTATTTTCTATTGTTATTGTTAATTTAAAAATTATTTTGTATCGCTATATTAGAGTAAAGTTTATCCTGTTTACACAGTTGTTCGCTATTTCTCTCCTACAGTTTAATAGATGTTGGGGTTCTTTAAAGTATAGGATAGCAAATTTTTCATGAAGGCATAATCTACATGGATCGTCTAGGTCTCTACATGTGTTTGCTTGTCTTACTATTTTCCATTCGACTACCGGCGAACATCCGCTTTCTTTGGGTTCCCAGTATTAGTTTGCTAGTGTTGTTTTCATTCGGTGTTTTTTTTTAAATTTTTGAACGTACTTTTGTGGTAATTATATCGGGTTTTGAAATATATATATATATATATATATATATATATTGTTGTCATAATACAGGGTTTTATATATATATATATATATATATATATATATATAAATGTATTAATTAACATATGCGAAGGTAGATATGCACTTTCAATATCTTGGCAGGAATTTTAGCCGAATTTTTAAACATAGATGTATATTTACATTTATTAATATGGTACATATATATATATGTATATATATTAAAATATATATTTAAATCGAAATATTTAATGTATATATATATATATATATATATATATATATATATATATATATGATACACACATATATTAAAATGTATACTTAAATCGATGTTAAAATGTCGAAAGTGCCTGCTTATATATAAGATGGGAAAGAAAGAACTATTGGCAGTATGAATTTCCAACTGCTTAGCTATAAAGGTAAATCTGTCTGAAAGCTCCTACTTATATGGTTGGCTTGCACATGGAATCAATGGAAGCGGCAGAATTAGTATTTTTGGCACTAAAAACTGTTCATCTGCGCACTTGATGGCTTCGTGAATTTTTGCAAGATTTTCCTGTAAATAGTGAATTTCTTACATGCACTAAATACACACGCCCTGCAGGCAAAGATGAATTGATTTAAATATTTAGAGTTCATATTTTTAATTTTTGTTTAATGTTGAAGTTAATGTTAAATGTTATATTTAGACAGTGTGGTGCTATTTTTATATTTTCCATTCCTTGATAGCATTATGTGATGAACCTACCCTAAAATTATTTTGTTCAATGTTGACATTGTTTTATATTTTCTCAAAATTCAAAGGCGACAATTATAAAGATTTTGTTTTCATTCAAAATAATTTAAAAATTTTTAAATCGCTAAAAATTGTAAAATTTTATTTTTCTTTTTATAAAAATTAACATGGGTCGTCTAAATCAGCAACAATATTTGCGAAAGAAACCCCGAATAACAAGAAATATTACATAGGACTGACTTCCTTAGATTTCAAAACCCGATACTATGACCAGAAAAGCACATTCAAAAATAAAAAAACACCGTATAAAAACAACACTAGCGAATAAATACTGGGAACTCAAAGAAAGCGGACATTCGCCGGTAGGCGAATGGAAAATAATGAGACAAGCTACCACATGCAGACATTTAGACGACCCATGTAAATTATGCCTCCATGAAAAATTTTCTATTCTGTACTTTAAAGAACCTCAAAATATTAAACTGTAGGCGGGAAATAGCAAACAACTGTGTTCACAAAATAAAACTTACTCTAGGATAGCGATACAAAATAGCTTTAAAACTAACAATAAAAATAGAAAACAAACAAATAAATAAATTAAATAAACATGAATATACATAAACGATCACACACATATATGTATATATATGCATATATATGTATATATATGTGCATGTATGTGTGTACACATAGGTATGTTTATATGTATAAAAAAAGGAGAACGTCTACCTAAAACCACTAACCTAGTTCCAAAACAGATCCTTTGTTTGATAAAATGCATGCCCATTGGCTGATAGGAAGGGGCGCGGTGGATACTAGAAAGCTGATTGGCCAACTAGAAATTCTCAACATATATAAAAACAATAAGCAACCACAGAATTCGCGCATAAGCCTGACGAATCCTATAGTTGGATGAAACGCAGAATATTCAGTGTAGCTTAATCGCCATATATATTTTATAAATTACTTACTATATATATATATATATATATATATAAATAAATAAATATAGAAATATATATATATATATATATATATATATATATATATATATATAGAGAGAGAGAGAGAGAGAGAGAGAGAGTGAAACGTTTTTGTTGTAGATGAAGATTTTTCTGCGAAATTAACTGGTGACATTAGGCAATGCTGACAAGTTCTGTTAGCCCCCAATCTATCCAATATGTATGTTGGCATTTCTAGTCCGCAGATGTCGGACACGTGCCAAGGGTTAACCTCCTACATTTTAAGTACAACGTTTCTGTGCTGACAGCGTGTTGGCAAGTCGGCAACTCTCGATTAAGGTCAAAAGGTAAATAAAATGACACATAGATACGTAGAGGGAGAGGATTAGAGGGAAAGGAAGAAAGGAAGAGGGAAAAGAATTAAAAATAGACATGGATAGAAGAAAATTAAAATTCGATGTATATTGACTGTAATGGATAGGTAAATTGATAGATAGATATTGATTGTAACGTATGTAGATGTGTTAGTGGATAATAGCAGTAATATATATATATATATATATATATATATATATATATATATATATATATATATATATATATATATATATATAAAGTTTTGTAAATATATATGTTGCAATAAAGCTACATACAATTTTCCGCGTTTCATCCTCGTGAGGATTCGTCAGGCTATTATGTTAAATTAATGTTGTTTGGCGTTATTATATATCCCCGAGGTACTGGTTTGTAGTCAGCCAACCAGATTCTTAGTTACTCACACAACCATTTATTGTAGCCAATGAATGCGTGCACCTGTTTCTTTGTTGTTTTAGCGAGGATGTTTTTTTATTTTTTTGTACCCTAGTTTTAATTTGGACGTTTATTTACATTTTATATTATGCAAACGTATTTATTAATTGTCATTTTTGTTATTGCTGTTGATATTATTAGTAGCAGTTTATCATGTTTTCGTTATTCTAACGTAAAGTCAATCTTGTGTGTACATACGTTTGCTATTTTACTCCTGCAGTTTGAGGATTCTTAAAAATTTAGGTATGCTCATTTCTCATGCAAACATAGTCTACGGCCACGGGGTCATCTCGGTTTCTACATGTACAGGCTACCGTATAATTTTCTAGTATACTATCGATGATCGTCCACTTTCTTTGAGCTCCAAGTTGTTGTTCGCTAATGCTGTTTTAATTCGGCGTTTTTCGTATTTGAATGTACGTCTGTGATCGTAATATCTACTTTTAAAATCCAGGGAAGTCATTTCCACGTATTTTTGTTGTTTGTTTGATTTCGCAAAAGCTGTGGCCTAGTAAACGACGATTTTGGTTAGGCATTTATATTGTAGTAGATATGAATTTTTTGTTCATTTCTAGTATTTTTATTTCTATAAAGATTCGTGTCAGTAACTATGTGTAGTAATTATATTTTTGTTTGTGGTCACTTCTTCTTTTTGATTGCTCCCGTTTAGAATTTTATTATTATTTGCTTTGATTATCATCGCTAAGTTTTCGTAGTAAATATAGGTCAGTTTTAGAATGCTTTTATTAAATATTTGTGTAAAAGGTTTGTTACGAGAAAGTGCACTCCAATGAGGTTTAAGAATTTTTACCGTGTTTGATTTTTCACATTTCATTATAGGGCGGCTTATACCAAATTATATTTCTTTTTTCATCTATTTTTAGTCTTATAATAGTTATTGGTGTTCTGTTTTCTATATTTGATTTCGGTATAATGGTATCCACTATTTTAAGAGCTGTGTTGTAGATGTTTTATTTCTAAAATACATTTTCGTCACGAGAATTTTTGCTTTATAATAGATGGAGAATAATTGAACTTTGGGTTTAGAGTTATCTTGTAAATAATAATAATAATAATAATAATAATAATAATAATAATAATAATAATAATAATAATATGAATTTACCTAATAAAAAGTATAAATACATGGGCGGTATAACTAGTAAGATACTCTGGACCGTTTATAGGGTGGACAAAAGAAGAACTGAGACATCCCGACCAGAAAACCAAGAAACTCATGACTATGCATAACGCACTGCACCCAAATGACGATAGTGACAGGCTCTACCTAAAAAGGAAAGACGGCGGGAGAGGACTGATCTGTATAGACGACTGTGTGAAGGACACGAAAAAAGTACTAGAAAAATACACAATGCAAAACACTGAAAGGATAATTATGGCAGCGAGAGACACTGAAAAAAACCCAGAAAACAGAGAGACAAATGACAAAACGAGAAAAGAGGAGTGGGAAGAGAAACAACTCCACGGAAGATTCATAAGAATGACAAAAGATGAGAATAACGAAAACACCTGGACATGGATGCGAAAAGTACATATAAAGACAGAAACTGAATCTCTAATAACTGCAACACAAGATAACTCGGTAAGAACCAAACATATCAAAGCAAGAATCGATAAAACACAAGAAAACAGCAAATGCAGACTATCTGGACAAAGAGATGAAACGATAAACCATATAGTAAGTGAATGCAGCAAACTGTCCCAAAAGGAATACAAAAACAGGCATGACCAAGTGGGGAGAGCGGTGCACTGGGAATTGTGCAAACGACTGCATTTTGAGCATACAGACAAATGGTACAAGCATAAACCCGCATGTCCTATGGGACATGGACATACAGACGGACAAACCCATCCCAACAAGAAGACCAGATGTCGTATTAATTAACAAGAAAGAAAAAGCCTGTCAAATCGTAGACTTTGCTGTCCCAGCTGACCACAGGGTGAGTATGAAAGAAAAGGAGAAACGAAGCAAATACACAGAGCTAGTCAGAGAGCTAAAAGGAATTTGGGTGATGAAGAAAATCAAAATAGTACCGATAATAGTAGGAGCACTAGGAATAATTCCGAAAAACTTCGAAAAAAGAATGTCAGAAATTGGAATCAGATGAATAACTGCAAAAGTACAACGACTAACGAAAATGAAAACGACTGAAATATTAAGGAAAACCCTTGAATGCGGAGAATAATACAAGAAGACAATATAACGAATAGGCTTTACAGGGAATGAAGAACACCGAAGCTGCATATCTACAAGTTCTACACCCCCATCATGCATTCCCCCATAGTTTCACCACCACTCTTCCCAATAAAAAAGTGACACCAAAGAGCTGAGAAGGGTCAAGAAGGACCGAAAGACCGAGGAGAGAGCGCCAGCCAGACCTCGGTTGGACAAGAACAAAGAGAACTGAGACTTTGGGGAGGCTTAGTGCCACTCAAATTCCAGTATAAACTAATGGCCACTGCCGGCGAGAAATCAATGGTAAGAGGCTGTTGCGATGATGCAAATTCATTTGCAAATGCTATCGAAAGTGGTGGAGAGAACTGGACGTCTGGGGGAGACTTGTTGACACTCAGCCTCCAGAGAACACCACAGGTTTCCAATCAGATCGTTTGTTGACTTGTGTGAAAGCTCCATGTGAGCCAATAATAATAATAATAATAATAATAATAATAATAATAATAATAATAATAATAATTAGTATTTAATATATAGTAAGTTTTAAAATATATACGGCAATTAAGCTGCATAATTTTCCACGTTTCATCCTCGTGAAATTTCGCCAGTCTATTGCATGGAATATATATATATATATATATATATATATATATATATATATATATACTAGCAAAACTGCCCGTCGTTGACTGGGTTAAAAAACAGCCTACAGGAAATGGACTGTGATTGATGAAAGTATGATAGGTTATGAAAAGGAGGGGGTTGTAAAGAGATAGGTTTTGATACTCAAAAATTTTACCCTAAGCAAAATATGATGAAAGTAAAGATAATTTTCGCGAAAATATATATTTTTATATCAACTTTGTTTCCATTCGTAGCCAAGAGTGACCAACAAAATGATGTTTCCTTACAAAGAGAAAATGTTATATATAATAATATAAATATGCAAGAAATAAATCTTACCATAGTCAATAAAAATTACTTTTATGGTAGAACAGTTCATTGGTTTGTATTTTTAAGTAGTTTGTAAAAAAATTTTTTTTTTTTAATTCACGAATCGCTTTTAAGAAAAATCAAAATGGCAGCGACGTTGAAATGGAGAGCCCCGTTTTCAATTTGAAGGAGGGCCATCTGAGCATTCTCTGTTAACAATTTAAGAGAGTTCCGTCAATGCAAGGAATATTTATATACATATTTTTATGTTTTCCGTTGTTTTGTGCTTGAGGAATATTCGATTATGGCATGTGTAGTTGCCTGCCTACTACCACGTTTTTTTTTTGTTTTTGTTTTTTGCTCATCACAAACCTTCAAACATCCGGGCAACGCCGGGCACCCAGGCTAGTATTAGACAAAAAGATAGTCCAAACGGGAAAATTCGTAACAAAAACGAAAGTTTAAGTACATCTAAATACAAACATTCAGATATCACGTGCAAGATTAGCAAAAAATAAAAATAAATAAAACGGATAATTGAATTCAAAATTCAAGAAAAATCTCAAAACCATAGAAACTTGAGATTGGATTCAATAATATACGATATAAGCATATGCTTCTGCAAAACAAATAAAAAAGTATATATATATATATATATATATATATATATATATATATATATATATATATATATATATATATGTGTGTGTGTGTGTGTGTGTGTGTGTGTTTGTGGAATTTTTGTAATATATACATGTATAGTAAGATATACAAGCCCTTAAATCTATATATCTATAAAAATGAACGTGTCTGTGTGTGTCTTTGTGTGTGTCTGTGTACATTTCCCTACGCAATAAGTTTCTCAATTTTAAGTTTACAGACTCGAAATTTGATATACTGTGTACTAGGATTTGGAAAAATCTTTGTGATCGGTTTTCGGCCAGAAAATTGGCTGTTAAGGGGTCAAGGTTCAACAATTTGACCTTTGAGAACTCTACCAAACTCCTCCGACAATTTGGGGTCTGAACACTTGAAAATTTAGATATAGGCTCCTCGGACATGGATCTAACTTAATAACTTGATTTGAGCCCAAAACGATAAATGTTAAAGGGTCATAATAGGAGTGAAAGTTTTAAAAAATTGACCTTTTTTTTTTTTTTGCTCAACATACACCTCCAAACACCCGGGCAACGCCGGGCTGAAATACTAGTAACCAAATAGATTGGAAATAGATCTGCAAATAGATGCATAGCTAGTTAAGTAGGTAAAGAAATAAATATATTCGAAAATAGATAGACACATGTTTCGATATGTAAGTATATGGATAGAAATTTATGATATTTGCCTAAAAAAGTTTTTGTTTTCGCAAAATCATATTTCAACATAATCTCCTTCCTTTTCGGTGCACCGAATCCATCACTGTCCCTATCAATTGTAGACGTCAAATATTGTACAATACAACCTCCAGACTGAACCTTAACGAATAATTGCATCCGACAAAGAATTTATTGATTATTGATATTCTTCCATAGGTAGATCGGGAAAACTTGAAGGAACAAAATAGCAGAAATAGAGAGGCAGACAAACGGACATAGAAAGAACTTCTATAAAGAACCAGAAAAGAATATAAAGCTTTTATACTTTACTAGCGGGACCCGTGTCCCGGCGTTTCAAGGGAATTGAAAAAAAACACAGCAAAAATCTTCTCTCTTCTTTAATTCTGTAAGAGCGCGCATGCGCATATACAAACGCATACGAAATGCGAAATCACGTTACGGTAGCAAGATTTCTATTCACATTACATTAAGATTTCTGCATGTTGTGCAGTCCTTGAAACAGATTGAAGGAGTCGAATTTGAAATGCAATATGTGAAAGCAGAACGTTATTTGGTATCTGGATTTAAGTTGAGCAGGTTCAACTTCAGTAAATGTCTTCAGCACATTCATTAAAGTACTTGTAAAACGAGAAGAAGTATGAGACATGGCGGAAAGGAACGAGATTGTGGCGGCCAAATGTTGACTTATGTATTATTTTCAGGAAGAGTGCTACCGTGATTTTCTCCGTATTTTATATTTTCTTTTTAAATAAGTAAATATGATAAAAGGTATTATTGTATCTGCACACTGTGTTAACATAAATATTTTAACTAAACATTCGTTTCTTTCAAAACATTCTCTCTGCATACCTTTTTCTACATAACAGTTAAAATATTAATAATGTTCATTATCTTACAATTTAACTTTTTAATAATAAATGTCGATTTTCCTAAATCGACTATAAGCAATGTTACCCGGGGTCGTCCCGGCATAATCTAACATTTGAAGCAGCAGTTGTGAAAAACTAAAATAAATATTTTAGACATTCGCACACAGAATCGCTTCAAGTGGTAACAGATAGCAATATAATAATAATAATAATAATAATAATAATAATAATGATAATAATAATGATGATGATGATGATGATGATGATAATAATGATGATGATAATAATAATAATAATAATAATAATAATAATAATAATAATAATAATAATAAATCTTCCATGTTTTCTAAAGCATACTTAATTGAAATTGTTTTACTCCAAAACTAATTTACCAAAAAATATCCATGTATTTTTTAGCTCGTTTTTTTTTGGGGGGGGGGGGCGGGCTTTTCTAGTTAAAACTTGCTTTTCTTTTACTATTATTCCCTTTAAAAGGTTAATCAATTAGACATTGTACAAAAGTGTGTAAATATCAATCACAAAAGTTTTGCTTTTCTTGATGAACGCAGACTAAGTATGATTATTGTTATACACCAGGAGTTCTCACATAGGTTCTTACCAGTGATTACTCACTTACTACAACCTGTGGCGTTCCCTGGAGGCTGAGTGACAACAAATCTCCACACATTTCCAGCATTCTCCGCATATTTTCATAACCATTGCAAATGATTTTGCATTATCATAACAGCCGCTTACCAATGATTTCTCACTGGCAATGACTATTTGGTCTTCACTGGGGATTGGATGCCAATATGCCCTCCTTATAGTTCTAGCACTCTTCTCATCCTTCCAGTGGAGGTCTGTTAGTGCTCTTCGTCCTCGGAATTTTCACCCTCTTTGACACATTACGACAAATTATTTTCGTATCAGCCGATGCTGGTGCCTGTACATTGAGTTTCTTGCAGTTTCAGTCCCCCGCCTTTAATTCATGTACTTTCTGTTTTTTTTTTTTTGAAGGACAGAGAAATATATAGTATGTTTATTAAACATGTATGCACACATGTAACCAATAAGGTTTGTATAATAAACATACTATATTAGTGGATAGAAAAAGTAATGGATACATTGTTTGTTTTTTGTATTTTTCAAATTGAATGAAATTTACACCCAATCTTTGAACAGATATTATCTAAAAACAAACCGGAAACAAAGATATACTTAGTTGACAAAAAATTATTTACAAAAAATCAAATTAATGTGATATTTCTTGAGAAATGCGAAGAAAAACAATGTACCGAATACTATATATTCTTCAACAAAATCTCAAACCAAAAGTAAGAACCCTAAAATATCCCCTCGTCCCCTTCACATGCAACTCCCCCCACAAATCGAGCTAATTTAAACTCCTCCATATTATAAAATCAACACATATAAACTTATGCAATTAAAATAATACTAACCCATTCAATCCCGAAATATTTATATTTAAATTTATTAAAAATACTTTACGATAAGGGCAACCGACCTTCATTTCCTCAATATCGCACCCCACCCCGTCACATATTCCTATCTTCCATCTAAATCTCCTGTCACACACTTGCTTAACGTATTCTTTCTACCTCCTCCCACTCTGCTATTTTGTCGCTACTACTAACTTACTCTGACCTTCATTCGAATTGAAAGCAGCTGAACCCGCTCACAACTGGCTACTTCGACACAGTTATTGAACCCGGCCCGATTCTGCTGCCCCATATGCAAAAGACGAATAAGGATTACATTTTATCAATTCTAACTAAGGAACACCCACGGAATCATATAACAAAGAATACACAACACAAACACGGCAATACCAACACGACCCTTGAAGCTAACTAAACCCAATCTCCTCATCATCTTTTATAGGACAGAGGTAATGTCTCCTTCCTCCACATCTCTCTACAAGTAATAACACAATTCACCGAAACGCCACACAGGAAGAACACTTTTCTCGCTTATAAACGAGCATATATGTATTCTGTTGTTTATATCTTGCTTGTTCATAAATAACATAGATCACTGGTCCTTGCAGTTGGGAAATTCAGGACAATATTGTTGACTTCTGCAGACATTTTCCTATCATGGAGATTTGTATCCTCCGGGGAATTGTCTACCGAAAGCTCTGCTTTGCTGGCTAATCCCATATATATTCCTTTGTGTCTCATTCTTGTATGCAGTTTAGTTATTTATTTGTTTATTTTTTTATTATTTATTTTTTTATTTTTCCTTTTCTTCTTCTTTTTACTTTACTCTTCATCCTTTATCCCTTAATTTTATTTACCTTTTCGCTATTATTATTATTATTACCATCATTATTACCATCATTATTATCATCATTATTATCATCATTATTATCATCATCATCATTATTATTATTAATAGTACATTTTCCCCCTACTATCTCACACGCCAATCGTTCACATCCTAAATTTTCTTTTGTCCTTTTATCCACCTCCATAAACTTTGCTACTTTATCCTTATATTTCTGCCTTCTACCCCAGCCCCTCCCTGCATATCTAATAATAAAGAAACCCTAGAATTATTGCTACATATTATCTAATATATATTCGTATTCTGAAAGTTATTATTATAGCTTTACAACTACCAACTCAGACCCACCCCATAACTTGCTCCTTTAACTCACTTTCTAACCCTCCCTCGCCTTACTAAGTTAAAACCCAGGTACAGGACGCCCCATGTAATCCCTTTTATTGACCCTGTTTAGAATACACCCATTCGCCCTTTCGCCTTAAATCATAACCATAATACTCCTCCCAAAATTATACACCACTTCATAGTGCTATTGTTGTCTCGGTTGCATTTGTCAAAAAAATGCCCCGGCGTAGATAATAGAAATCTTACACGCTGATAAAATAGAATTACCACCCATCCATACTATACCTTCCCTTAAGCCTTAAAATATATACTACATACATTTAAGACTATGATAAAAACCCTATACACCTTTCTACATTACACTCTATATAATACGCTCCTCCTTTATTTAGAATTTGATAAAACTCCCCTCAACATAATCTATAATTTTAATTGATCTATTTCGTTTCTAATTAATTCCATGCTAGATGTCGCATCCCCACTATGTTACCTAGCATCTCTACTCTTCTGATGAGAAGCATTAGGCTTCAAAATGCCTTAACATAAAGAGTACCTTCTATCCCCCAACTAATTGTTTGTATCCCCTTATTGAATAAATGAACCAATCTATATTTACTAATATATAGTTTTTGTGAATTCATTTACCATTCCTATTGTTCTATATAAGCTCCAATGATACTTGTTAAGCTTTATATTGTTCCGATAAGTTTCCTCTTATAGAATTAACCTCACTCTTTTCTTCTAACGCACTAAGCTATATAGATACATATATATAATATATATATATATATAAATTCATTTTAGTTTTTTTATATATACTGTATATATATGTATATATAAAACTTAATAAATTAAAATATCTAATGATCTATCAAAAGATTTAAACAATTCAAGTTTTCTTTAATTGCTTTCAATAGTATATTGAGTTCTGTATTTTATTTTAAGATAATAATTATATTTATCTTTGTAATTCTCTCTCTTTTTCTCTCTCTCTATCTCTCTCTCTCTCTCTCTATATATATATATATATATATATATATATATATATATATATATATATATAATTATTTTTTTACTATAATAATTAAATACCTACAGACACTAGTGTTTCATCCTTTCGGGATTCTTCAGTGCAGGGTGTCACGATTACTACCAGTCGAACGATTCGAACCCCGCGACACGAGACATCTCTGGCTCGATTAGCGGAGGCCGTATCCATTCGGTTACTATTAACCGTGTGAAATAGCGTTGAATTTTAAACATTTTAATTTAAATGTTCATTACGTCAGACAGACAGTGATCAAATCGTTATACGATGATCTACGCATAAGAGCTAAATTGACCGACTTTTTAATTCAACTGAAAGTGCTCAACGATAAGAAACGAATTTCTTAAAGGGGCTGTCATAATTATTTTTTTACTATAATAATTAAATACCTACAGACACTAGTGTTTCATCCTTTCGGGATTCTTCAGTGCAGGGTGTCACGATTACTACCAGTCGAACGATTCGAACCCCGCGACACGAGACATCTCTGGCTCGATTAGCGGAGGCCGTATCCATTCGGTTACTATTAACCGTGTGAAATAGCGTTGAATTTTAAACATTTTAATTTAAATGTTCATTACGTCAGACAGACAGTGATCAAATCGTTATACGATGATCTACGCATAAGAGCTAAATTGACCGACTTTTTAATTCAACTGAAAGTGCTCAACGATAAGAAACGAATTTCTTAAAGGGGCTGTCATAATTATTTTTTTACTATAATAATTAAATACCTACAGACACTAGTGTTTCATCCTTTCGGGATTCTTCAGTGCAGGGTGTCACGATTACTACCAGTCGAACGATTCGAACCCCGCGACATCTCTGGCTCGATTAGCGGAGGCCGTATCCATTCGGTTACTATTAACCGTGTGAAATAGTGTTGAATTTTAAACATTTTAATTTAAATGTTCATACGTCAGACAGACAGTGATCAAATCGTTATACGATGATCTACGCATAAGAGCTAAATTGACCGACTTTTTAATTCAACTGAAAGTGCTCAACGATAAGAAACGAATTTCTTAAAGGGGCTGTCATAATTATTTTTTTACTATAATAATTAAATACCTACAGACACTAGTGTTTCATCCTTTCGGGATTCTTCAGTGCAGGGTGTCACGATTACTACCAGTCGAACGATTCGAACCCCGCGACACGAGACATCTCTGGCTCGATTAGCGGAGGCTGTATCCATTCGGTTACTATTAACCGTGTGAAATAGCGTTGAATTTTAAACATTTTAATTTAAATGTTCATTACGTCAGACAGACAGTGATCAAATCGTTATACGATGATCTACGCATAAGAGCTAAATTGACCGACTTTTTAATTCAACTGAAAGTGCTCAACGATAAGAAACGAATTTCTTAAAGGGGCTGTCATAATTATTTTTTTACTATAATAATTAAATACCTACAGACACTAGTGTTTCATCCTTTCGGGATTCTTCAGTGCAGGGTGTCACGATTACTACCAGTCGAACGATTCGAACCCCGCGACACGAGACATCTCTGGCTCGATTAGCGGAGGCTGTATCCATTCGGTTACTATTAACCGTGTGAAATAGCGTTGAATTTTAAACATTTTAATTTAAATGTTCATTACGTCAGACAGACAGTGATCAAATCGTTATACGATGATCTACGCATAAGAGCTAAATTGACCGACTTTTTAATTCAACTGAAAGTGCTCAACGATAAGAAACGAATTTCTTAAAGGGGCTGTCATAATTATTTTTTTACTATAATAATTAAATACCTACAGACACTAGTGTTTCATCCTTTCGGGATTCTTCAGTGCAGGGTGTCACGATTACTACCAGTCGAACGATTCGAACCCCGCGACACGAGACATCTCTGGCTCGATTAGCGGAGGCCGTATCCATTCGGTTACTATTAACCGTGTGAAATAGCGTTGAATTTTAAACATTTTAATTTAAATGTTCATTACGTCAGACAGACAGTGATCAAATCGTTATACGATGATCTACGCATAAGAGCTAAATTGACCGACTTTTTAATTCAACTGAAAGTGCTCAACGATAAGAAACGAATTTCTTAAAGGGGCTGTCATAATTAATTTTTTACTATAATAATTAAATACCTACAGACACTAGTGTTTCATCCTTTCGGGATTCTTCAGTGCAGGGTGTCACGATTACTACCAGTCGAACGATTCGAACCCCGCGACACGAGACATCTCTGGCTCGATTAGCGGAGGCCGTATCCATTCGGTTACTATTAACCGTGTGAAATAGCGTTGAATTTTAAACATTTTAATTTAAATATATATATATATATATATATATATATATATATATATATATATATATATATATATATATATATATATATATAGACACTCGCCTAGCTGAAACAATCGTTAACAACTTTCTCATTCTCTATCTGTCCTAAAAGCTTAACGAAAATTTTATGAACCTAATTTCTTCCATAAAACTGTTCGTGCCGTGTGTAGAACACAACACCAATTGTCTGCTAATCGGCTTACTCTTACATAGTCTCCAAGTCTAATGTGCACAAATCCCTATGAAGTCATCCATTTAAATAATCTAGCCCACCAAAGTTTTGCTCCTTCTGTTATTTATTTTCTTCGACTGTCACTAAACTGCCATGAAGAGTACAAGAAAGGCGACAGTATCAAAGTGGGGTAGATAACACAAGATACCTTAAGAGAGGAAGAGAGATAGAAATGTAACAAAAGATGGTTTACTTCGTGTGTTCATTGCAAATTATAGATATTTACAATTAAAACGGATGTTTTAATGTATAAAACAATCCCAAATCCAAGGAATATTTTAGCATGTAATTTGTGTGATTAAAATATATAGGAAGGAAATCTTAGGAAACAAACATTGATTCACACAGAGTTAGTATAATAATATGTACATACGTGTGTGTACATGTCTGTCCGTATCTCTCTCCCTTCTCCCTATATATATATATATATATATATATATATATATATATATATATATATATATATATATCTCTGTGTGTGTATGTGAGAATCTGTATATATGTGTGTGTCTTTTCTCTTTCTTTCTCCTTTTCTGTGTGTGTGCATAAGGTCTTTCTTGAAGTTCATATATATATATATATGTATATATATATAATTTTAATTATATATATATATATATATACATATATATGCACACACATATGTTTGTGTGAGTGTGTGTGTGAGTGTGTGTGTGATGTACTGTAGAAATTGATCATTCTGTTCTTTTTTTCCAATAGTCTATGAAACATTTTGCTTTGTATAATCCTGGAAGATTTCCAGCGCAATATCGCTCTGTAAAAGCAATCATGGGAAATAAAGAAGAGAGTTAACAAAGGGAAATAACTCACTCTCACTGTTAACTGAAACTCTTTTTTTCTACTTGGAAGCTCAACGCAGTTTCTCTTGAGGCTATTGAACGTTTTGACCTGAGTTACTGGCAATAATGTTAAAGATAGTAACTGGGGAAACATTTCCTACTTGAACGACACTTTTTATACAAGAAAACATTTTATTTTTTAATTTACTTTCGGTTGGTTGTTTTTTTTTTTCTTTCCGTTATTATGGATTGTAAAAAAATTATTTATTTATTTGCGGACTTTATTCTCATCTTTATAGTTTTTGTTTCACCAAATTTTTGGCGAACACGTCCTCTGGCCTTCTTCAGGTGATTACTCATCTAAAAGAAGTCTAATAAAAATAAAATATAATTGTAACAAATATTATTTAATTTATTGGAATTATTATTGAGATTATTTAATATTTTATTTAATGCGGACTATTAACCTTTTTTGGTTGTTGTTTCACGATGTTTCAGCCAACTATACCTCTGGCTTCCGTCAGGTGGACCGCGATGAGATAGGAACTCCGAATCTCCTAACTGCGTCCTCAGCAAATACTGCCTTCCATAGTTGTTGTCATCTCACCACGTTTGAGCGAACTAAGCCTCTGGCCGGCTTTGGGTAGGATTGAAACCGCTATCTTCAGAAAATACTCGCCTGGAACATTAGAGATTAAATGCTTCTATCCACTGAGACGACAACAACTATGGAAGACAGTAATTGCTGAGGATGCAGTTAGGAGATTCGGAGTTCGTATCCTGACGAAGGCCAGAGGAATACTTGGCCGAAACATCGTGAAACAACAACTAAAAGATGAGGATATTGAATATAAAATAAATGATTAATTGTAACAAGTTGTCTTATTCTTTAGTTTACTTGGTATGTGTTAAAACTTTGATCTTAGCTGGTTAACATAAACCTATTTTAGAAAACTATTAGTAGAGAGAGGGTAGGTTGACTGTTTTATGTTTTATTGTTGCATTTTTAGCGTTGACACTGGCTTGGATATGGTATTGACGACGCTTATATCATCATTGTCGGGGAGAGGCACACAGACTCTTTACTGCTGTTTTCCTTCGTTTTGACATCGTGCGACGAGGAAGGAAGATAAAAGGAAAAAAAATTATTCTAGGGGGCATATAACGTCGAAAAGTTTTGGGTTTGGACAGATAGGTGTTTGTGTTGGGGGGTCGTTGCGTTGTATCATATCTGATTTATAAACGTAAGGCATGCGTGTTTAAATTTGGATTTTAAACAGCGCCCATGTCACGAAGGGCGCGATCTTAGCTGATTTACTTCGCACGTGCCACGCAGGTCTCCAAGGTAATTAAAATTCTCCATATATTTGAGGTCAGTTCCGTCAATACGTATTGGTACCTCAGCGAACCTGTATACAGGTGAGTTTTGTTTCACGCCTCGTACTTGTCTAGATGTAGGTGCAAGCTAGTAAATAACCTATTTAAATGCTGATGGTCAGACCGAAAGCTTTGCAAGCAGCAGAGAGCCTGTCCATCAGGCGCTGAGCTTCTTCAGAAGAAGTTGCCACAAGAGCTGCATCGTCAGCAAACAGCAGATCGCGGCTTATGCTGGTCCTTATTCGATTTTTGAATCGTTGGTGGTTGCAAAGGTCTCCACTTGTTTGAATTAGAGTTTAACGCCATCTTCCACCTCAGCAAATGATTTAGCATGACAGAAAAGTAGAGAGCGAAAAGAATAGCTGCCATAACACAACCTTGTTTTATGCCGTTAACCTTCGATATATTCACAGGTATTCCCGATGTTCTCAAACCTTCCCCGAGGCAACGCGGTTCACTGTAATAAACGCCTTCGTGAGGTCCACGAACACCGCATACAATAATATATATATATATATATATATATATATATATATATATATATATATATATATATATTATGACACCCACAATGACAATTTACTATTGGTTATAAAGTGGTGAAAGAGATAAATGGATACTAACACATGTGTACGAAGAAAGTGCAAAATCCAATAGTGTCAGTAAATGTGATGTGAATTAAAGAGATAAAAACAGAGTTAAAGAACAAAACGTATTAACAATGTTACTGGAAAGGGCTGCCCCCTTTCCATGTAAATAAGAAGAATATTAGATAGGTGAAAATGAGATTAAGATAAGCCGAGATTCGAACCTTGTAAGCAAGGTTAAGAACAGGAATGTTAGAAATTTAATCCATTGTTAAATTCTATTAGAATAGTTAAATATTGTTTATATCGGAAAAAAAGAGTTGATTGTCCATTCTTCAGAAATATGAATATTAAATATTCCAGTAAAAGAATGAACAATGAAAATTAAAAATATATTCTTAAAAAATAGGTTGGGGGATTCTTTTGTTTTCCAGAAGTGTGTTTGGACAAATAGCCACGTGAAATTAGTCACGTTTTAAAAACACTTCTGACGTCATAGAAAAGGACAATTCACCATATATGAGTTCGGGCTTTAGAGTTAGTTAGCCAGTCATTCGGAGAGAGTTGATCAACCAAGAGTTGACATAGTCAGAGGAGAGTCCCTTAGAGGCGAAGGTGTAGAAGATTAATCATGTAGATACAAGTGAATTCCTGACGTTCATTCGACCGATCGTTCCGATAAATAAAGAAGTCATCATCATGTTTTGTACGTGTTGTCTCGTGTCGTCATTCAGTTACAACAGAAAAAGGTAATGTGTTTATCATCAATTATAACGAACACTTGTGTAAAGCCTTCCAAGTATTATGTGTCCTCCTCCCCATCATCATCAGTGAAGTATCTCCCTCTCCTCTAATATGTGTTAAAAGAACTGTAATATTTTTAAATGTCTTCTTTTCCTCATCATCACTATCGTTATGTCTGTATTACATGTGCCCCAATATGACTTCCCGTCATCCTTAAATATGAAACCCCTACTATGCAACAATACGAAGGCTATATCTATATAAAACGTTATTTTGATATAGTTGTAGTGTATTTTATCTAAATGTATATCTAAATGTCTTCTCTCCCTCATCATCACTATCGCTATGTCTGTACATGAGTCCCGTCATATATGTGCCCCAATATGAACTCTGCGTCATCTCCAATATGGAACCCGTACTGCACAACAGCAACATTTAATAGCAAATCTAACGTAGCTGTTACATGTTAACACGGGCCCAACGTTGTATATGAAAGTCTCACAAAAAAACAAATGAAAGAAATTCGACACGAATTTTTTTTTCAGTTAAAGAAAATAAATTTATTACCGGTCGTTTCCACATCAATCCGCCTGGCACGTATTCCAGCTTTTCCCCTCGGGGTCAGTTAATAGTTTATTAGTCTGCAGCTATAATCAGCTGTTATATCTGTAATTCCTTCCACTGAATACAGTCAGCGAAAAAGCTTGTTAAAAGCTTGGATGATAAATGAGTATTGCATTTTGTTTAAAGTTCCTGTCGTGCCGCCACGTGGTTTATAAAAAAACTGTCATGTCGACACGTGCTAAAAAGACTCTCTCTCTCTCTCTCTCTCTCTCTCTCTCTCTCTCTCTCTCTCTCTCTCTCTCTCTCTTTCTCTCTCGTTCTCTCTCTGCCACGTACTTTTCTTTCCTCTGTTTTTTCCCTTCCTCTTCCCCCGATCCCGCTATGACATACGCCCGTGTCATTGGCTTCGTTACACAAGATATATTAGCAAAATTTATTAACAACAAGACATATTAGCAACTTCATAAATGATTTCAGCACAGATTGTAACAAATTAAATAGATAAAAAGAAAATTTAAAAATAAGGCATATATATATATATATATATATATATATATATATATATATATATATATATATATATATATATATATATATATAAAATTTATATAAAAATTCTTTTAACTTTCTTGAAGTTTTACATTTGGATTTTACCGTCACTGGATTTTTTCTCTTCCACCAGACTATCCATTTATGTGTAATCACCTTTTTCTTCACCATATTCCCTCTGCTTCACTTTTTTTGTCTTTGACTTACTTGTTGTTTCATCAAATACTTCTGCATGCAAAATCCGGTCCCGCATTTTGCTAATTCCTACCCTCTGATGAGAAGGAAAGTATTAACACCCGCGGATTAAGGACTATCCATTTATCTAGTGTTTCCTTTTCAGATTAAATATGTTTTAACTCATTTCAAAGTGTTTTTTAACATATTTTATTAACTGTTTGCTCATATATATATATATATATATATATATATATATATATATATATATATATATATATATATATATATATATGATGGACTCTCCCCGTAGATTTCGACGCATGATGTTCCGCCACAACAACTAAGTTGCTCGGAAATCCACACAGATGATTTGTTTATAGCGGTGAAAGCTTTGTATATGACTAAGCACACTTTTTTATATTACTGCTAATCTTTGTCGGTGCAAATAATTGCTGCAAGATAAAACATAGAGTAAACTGCAGGTTTTTACATTCGAGTTTCTTTCTCTTAGATGCATGTCTTAACGAAGACTGGGATTCATCTCCCGCAGTGAATTAATGCGCACCCAGATACAAACCTGAAAATTTCTACGAGTCGGCGTATGCATACACACGCACACACACACACACACACACATACATATATATAGAGAGAGAAAATAAAAAAGGAACAAACCGTATTATGTGTTCACCAACGTTTCGTCTTTATTTCGAGACTTCCTCTGGGTGAATGAGATTAAGAAACCAAAAAATATACCAGTACAAAATATTTGAAAAAGTTTCACGTGCACAGTGTGACGCAGTTCTATTTAAGAGAAACGGAAAAAATTGATGTTGGAAATTCAAAAAGGAAGGGGGGCTGGCGCTGTTAAAGAGAAGGAAATTTTAGTGACGTCATATAGTCGTTAATTTAATTTTAAAACTATGAACGCAAGTTTATATTCTTATTGGGAAAAAGATATATCTGTTGAAATTTAAATATAAGTTTGTAACAGGAATGAAATGAGTGTTTTTTATGTAATTTATTGATTGAGATTATGTGTTAATTATTACAGGAGGATTTTGTCGGAATACTATTTCCATTATTTTCATATATATATATATATATGTGTGTGTGTGTGTGCGTGTGTGTGTGTGTGTGTGTATGTATATAAGCAATTGTATTCTTCGTATTACCTGCACTAACGGGTTGAACCTTCAGCCTTCAGAAGAGTGTCACTTACAACTGAAATCCATGTTACTTTATCCGTTACGCCAACACTTATGAATAACACTCAAAATAAAAAGAGTCGCCCTTACAAATAATACAAATAGTACAAATTATGCAAATTATACAAATTATGTAAATTATGTGGGTGAATTGAACTGACATTTCACACAGGATCGCTAAAAGAGTCATTTTAAACGAGCAGAAATCATCTTCAGTGGTCGAAAATGCTGAGTTTGCACATTTATCTGAAACAAGACTTTCTTTAATTAGGGGATGTGAAAATAAAAAATTACCTGAACCAACGGAGAAAGAAAAAGAGCAGCGTTTACAAACTAGTATCTATTTATGTTCGTTTGTATCGCATCACTATTCTGCATATAATGTTAATAGAAGGTTTACCATGCTATAAAGAAGACGGCGTGAGGGCAATATTCATTTATAGTTCATAAATATTAGCAGTATATATTTTCACTGAACGTAGCAATGAGAGAATAAAAGCAATAATTATCTCTATTTTTTACAAAGGAATCACCACTTATCAAGGCCAGGGGGCACTGGAGGATAAAAGTTGAAGAGTGTACAGATGGCTAAAGGACAATATCATAGTAATCGTTAGAAGTGTAAATTTGATAAATTGGATTACTCAAGGGGAACGACTCATCAAGAACTTGTTTACATTAGACTTGAAGACTACCATATTGGAGTCAGCTGGAAAGCAGGTAAACGGAAGAGAGTTCCACAGATGTGTAATTCTTAGAAAGAAGCTTTGTTCATGGAATCTACGTTTATGTTTAGGCACAGATAAAGAGTGGGAGAAATTATTGATAAAACGGGAGTAGTACCATTAAAACGAGATACCTTCTGTGCTTCAGAAGTTATTCTTTAATTCTTCATAGGATTATTAAAAACTATAAGAAAGTAAATGAATATGTAATAAAGAAATGATGCAGAGTTTAAAATTAGAGATTGTTTCTCCCGGGGATGTCGAGTTGCTAAGCAAGTAAATAGAAAAAGTAAAGTGTTGGCATTTATCCATTGATGCTGAATGATGTCCTTCCCGAACAAGGTGGAAAAAAAGAGGAAAACAAACTCTAAGCAAAGAATTGCGTGATGAACGGATTAGACTTCGAGCAGGTGAGAGAAAAACAACAAAAACAAAAATACTTCCCTCACGGTTGAATGAACTAAAAATGAAAACTGAATTTGCCAACTAAAGTAACCTTTGTGGCTTCAAGGCAGGTAGTAAGTTGGTGTTATGGGACGTGGCTAAACTGTATGAAAACGTGGGGCGGGAACTAAAACAATAATTTTGCTGTTGAACTTAGAAGAAAGACGGTCATACAAGAGGAAATAGAAGTCGAGAAAAAGGGAGCGAACAAATAAACGATGATCAAACAAGATGGAATCTGAAGCGTTTGAGACAATCAATACAATCGAATGAAATACAATAAAAAGAGGAAGAAAATTAATTGAATCAAAGTAAAAATAATAAAGTACGAAATCGATCAATAAATGATTATCGATAATTATATCAACAAAAATATAATCATTTTGCATTCAGGCTACGGTGAATCCGGATAAAATGTAATAGTCCATGCAAGCTCACAATATTTTGCAACTTTCTCGAATATATATATATATATATATATATATATATATATATATATATATATATATATATATATATATATAGTGCAAAATTTTGTTGAAAATTCAAAGACTTACGTTTTCTTTTTATAACCTTCGTTTATTTCCTGGATTTTTCCATTACAGCTGTTTCATTAATAGGTTGGCAATTTTACGATTTATGTTTCCGTAAAAATATCCTGTCCTCACCAACTTCGTCAGATATTTATCCATTAGATTTTTACAACAAATGGTATATTTTTAACATGCTGGACATCGTATTCGGGTAAAAAGATTTCCACAGCCATGCTTCCTCACTTCCTCCATCTTTTGGTGTTATGTAAAGATAGTTTTCCATTTTAACCCGTACTTTCGTATTTTTATTTTTTATTTATTAATTATTTATTTTTGTTTTAATTTCCCCTGTTTTTCCTATTTGTTTTTTTTTCAATTATCATATAATTTTATATAATTTTATTTCTATATTTATGCGTGTTTATTTTAATATTGTTGATTTTGCCTCGTTTTTGAATTCGTATTATATTACCCGATGCAGGGGAGGTCACTCTCATGGTATCATTTTTTATCTAGAATTCTGAATACTATTTTCTTAATTCCCTAAAAAACGCTCAAGTTTAATTTATTAAATTTATATATATATATATATATATATATATATATATATATATATATATATATATATATGTGTGTGTGTGTGTGTGTGTGTGTGTATGTGTGTGTGTACATATATGTATATATATGTGTATATATGTGTACGATGTGTGTGTGCGTATGAGATAAATAAAAAATATGACATTATATCAGTTACAAAAATTTAAACAACAAACATTTAGAATACGATCGTTTCTAAAACGATTTGCAATATTCATTTAATACTGTATGTGATTCTGAGTAGTATTCTGTTTTTCATTAACACATGGAAAAGCGAAGAAATTTACTTTAAAAATATCTCACACTCTTGATTTATCCATTACACATGTTTATAATTTTCAACTGAAATTTTGCAGTAATTAATCAGAATTTTACTGGACAGATTGTGTTTTGGAATTTTCATCGAGAAGACGTGTATATTTTTTTTTTACTTTCGACTATTCAAAACAACTTTTCTTTTGCACGCGTATGAAATCTCGTGCAGAAGAACTCCATGTTCGTCGAAACATTCCTTTCTCGTCTTTTAAAACATTTTAAATAATATTCAAATTTTCTTTCATTATTTCATAAAATTTATAATTTTTAATATAAACAAACAATTTTTTTTAATTAAAATGCGGATCATGGGATCCTGTCGGTTGATCATCACGGACATATATATATATATATATATATATATATATATATATATATATATATATATATATATATATATATATATATATATATAGGATTGATATGTAGTTTGCTTGAAGCATTGTGTGGGATAGGTGTGTAAAAGAGATTTAGAAGGCTGTTACTATAATTCATTCCTCGCATTGTGATAACCTTCTAAATCTCTTTTACACACACACACACACACACACACACACACACACACACATATATATATATATATATATATACATATATATATATATGGTAATCAATATGAGTACATCCAGGCCCTTTCTTCTTACTGACTAGTAGTGCCCCCTAGAGAGGGAGAGAGAGAGAGAGAGAGAGAGAAAGAGAGAGGGAGAGAGTCGTTTAAAATCCCACCGAAGTCTCACACTAAATAACGCCAGCTTCGACCATAAAAACTCATTTAGATTAATCCTCGAAACTCTAACAAAGCCCACTCACCTACTTCAGCTGAATATAATTTTTTCGGTAGCCATATCAGAGGCGACAAAGGATTCGAAACGAACTCACAAGAATACAGAACAATGAAAAAAACAAACTAATGACGAATGATTCGAAACTACCACACAAGGTAAAACAAAGTCGCAATCAAAGATGAACCTACTTTTATCTTACAACGAATTAAGGGAGGCTCAAAAAGAAAATATCTTAATATAAAAATAAATGTGCAGTAATAGTTTTAATATGGTTTTACATTTTAATTGGATAATACGTTATTTATTATGTAATGAGGTAATACGGTTTTTAATGGGTTAATAGTATTTTTAATTGTGTACTAAATTATTACTAGATAATTAATAGTAACGCTACGATGATGTAGTTGATAATATTAATGCGTTTATTAAGTATTATTAAGCACCTTTTCTGCCAACATTTTTTATAAATGTATGTTAAAATGTATGATTTTTAACTTAAATTCTATATTTTAGCTATACTTATGTATATTTATACCTAATAAATAATTTTAATATTATATTTCATTAATTATTAGCTAATTAGTTATATTATAAGTACTGGTGGCTTTATAAACTAACGTAAACTCTTTGTTTTAGCATGCTTCCATGTTTGACTTTTCGTGTGTTTATCTTTGAAATAACTTCATTTCTCATTTGAACTTGACGATAATTTAATATTTGATTTTTTTTATATGTGAAACAATATTCTTACTTCAGTTCATTAATTCTTAACTAACCCCACATGTCGTGTAAGTAATAGTATACTTTTCACAACTCTGTATTATAAAAGCAAGATGGTCGCCTGCTAATGAGGAAAGAAAAATTTATGAAGACTTGGTCACCAGAATTTAGTAGTATACTATTGTAAGTTAAAAAAAAAGTATTTGTTTATTTTTTTAAATCGTAAATGTTTTTGTTTTCGTTTTTATAGCATTTTTGTTTGCTTGGATAGTGTTTTTTTGTTTATATAGTGTTCTAGTATAGTTTCTAATTTTGTTTTAATCGTAAATGTTTCCAAAAAATCAAAATAAAAATGACGAGGTTTATCCTATAAACATTTATATTTCTGAGAAGAGATTAGTTTATTGCTAGTAGCGTGAGACGTTCTTAACTGAAAATGTCGACAGTGATGTCCAGATATCTTTTGTAGGCTGGAATTTTTATGTTTGATTCGTATTTTTTAATATATTTCTCCCAAGTCTGAAAGAAAATCTTGTTTATTTTTGTACAAACAATCATTATGCCAGTCTGTCTAAATTATTGTTTTTGTTCTTGACAAAAAGAATCCCAGAAAACCTGATGTTGTTTGATGCAGAGTTGTTATTGCGTCAAAACTTGTTTCTTCTTTCCTATTTTTGGAAAGTTCGATTCCTCAAAGCATCACCAGGATTAGTCTTAGTGTTTTTTCATCTATGTTCTTTCAGAAACAAACTTGATTAAAAATTGGCATTTTCTTGGATCAACCAGGAACTATAAAGAATTATTCTCTCGTGGACTGCTAGAAAAATCGTTTAACAATCTGAAAATTATTTCAAACTGCATTATCGATATTGTCATCTAAGATCAAAGAGAATGTTTAGAATTAATTTCCGAATTTTGCAGTAGAATTAGTAATTGTTCTTAATGGACTTAATAAGAATGGCAAAGAATAAAGAACTTTAAATGTTCTGTTTTTTCGATAAAGGTGTGTTCTTGTAGATTGAATCATTCGGAGCGGAATTGAGGAACTGGTATGGCACAAGAACACAAAGTTGTTTTACGGTTCTGAGACGTTAATAAATAATGAATTTGGAGGAAATCAATAATCATTTTGAGATGCTTTCTTGTCATAGAAAAATAGTTCGAAAGTGATAGAAAAAGAAATAACTTTTTCATAGAGAAAAGAAAATTATCCAATTGCGAATATTAAATGTAATTGTCCCAAGCAAAAATTAGCTGCATCAATCCAGTCAGAGAAATTCTGAATTGTAAAGAATTCAAAATAAAGAATGGTAGTATTAATCCATTCAGGGGTCAGCAGTAATTAATTTCTGGTATTAAGACAAAAAGCTATGACTGAAAAATTCAATGAAATTCAGAATGGCAAAAATATTGCAACATATATATCTTCAATAATACAAGATATAGCTGGTAAAGCTTCATTAATCTTACAATTATTACATAAATAACATAAATAACAATATATAGTGATCAATACACTAAAGAATTCTAAATAAGGGAGATAAACTCCAAGTGGCGTAACTTATGACATTAATTATATTTAATACAGTATTTTTAAACTCATCAATATTTTTTGTACCGAGCGATAATGATTCGTTCTATTGCAGATGCATAATATTATGTCTTGTTTTGTAATATACCAGTTGTTGTTAATGACGAAATTTTAAAAAAATCAGCCCAGCCGTACGAAATCGTAGTCGAGTCCATAGAGAACGCACTATCTCTCTCTCTCTCTCTCTCTCTCCCTCTCTCTCTCTCTCTCTCTCTCTCTCACACACACACACACACAGTACCTTTAATATAATAGGGGAGATTGGTCTTGTATTAAATAAATGATTTTGTTTTCCATTGAGTTTTTTATGCAAAAAACATATGAATACATTGTTTCTATTTGTTCCAATTCGTTTTCATAAATTAGCAATTATTGTTATAATACATATTACGATTACGATGGCTTCTTTTCAAGAACTCCCTTCCTGCTGCCTGTTTTTCTAACTATAGCCTTGGTATTTTCAAAATTAAGGTTAATAGTCATCTCCTGTCTTTGTATTAATCGTTTTTCATTATTTTTAGCCTCTTATACAAAGCAGCATCATGTTTTGTCTAGAGCTATTTACAAAAAAATAAAGAGATCTTGAATAAGATGAAAAGACATTTTTAAGAGCAAATATGTTAAATTAATTGAAAGAAGAAAAGAGAAACTGGAATAAAAAGAAAAAAATGAAGAGAAAATGAAATGATCACGACTTTCTTATTCGACCCTGGCCATTTGCCAATAATCTGTCTTTGCATTAATGATTTTTCGTTATTTTTAACCTCTTACATAAAGTGGCGTTATGCCCTGTCTAGAGCGATTTATATAAAATAATAAAGAGATGTTGAATAAGATGCAAAAAATATGAAGAGAGAAAATATGTAAAGTTAAATGAGTTAAAACTAAAATAAACAAGAAAAAATGAAGAGAAAATGGAATGATTACGACTTTCTTATTCGACCCTGGCCATTTGCCAAGAATTTAAGTGGCCAAATTTGAGCAGCATTTCCTAAAAAATGGAATGTAAATAGAAAGAATTGAATTCTTCCATAGATTTTTCCCTCTGATCAGTAAGAGAAGAAAATCATTACATTTCCGCCAACTGCCAAATAAGAAGGAGCCGCAATCGAAGGAAAGTGGTTAATTTGGAGAAATTAAGCAATTTCGTTGGAGAAATTTATGAAATTAACTAAATTTTGTTGTAATAGGAACTTATGTATGGAAGCTTATAATTACTGTGGCAGTGTAAATTCGTGTTTTATTACTTTTGTTTTATTTTGCAGATATTTTTACGTGTGTCCTTACAGTGCTATAACAGACACTGTCTGTTAGTCGATCCATTAGTCTGTCACACACGACAGAATTTTCATCAATGAATGTGCATATGGAATTTGCTTAGCAACAAAATCATACCCCTTCACTGTTGAGGTCCCTAAATGCCAGAAAGCTTTTTACTCTAATAGCTTCTTCCCTTGAACGACTAGACTTTGGAATTCCTTTCCTGCTACCTGCTTCCCTGACCGTACTGATATGCAGAGATTCAAATGTAACGTAAACCAACATCTTGTTAATCTTTCTTAGGCATAATCCCAATTAGCAACCCCTTACGTCCAAGTGACGATATGTCTTGTTTGGAGTGAAGGTGAGTAAATATATATATATATATATATATATATATATATATATATATATATATATATATATATATATATATATATTAATAGGCAGATCATTTTCTCCTCATTTTATCAGCCCTAAACAAGGTATATTGCCACTTAACCGTGTGATAGAGACCAGATTTATAAAAGACAACTTGTGTAAGGAGTTGGCAATGAAATATTTGTTCACATTACATTGAAATTTATGCATATAGTATGATCGGGTAAACAGGGAGCAGTGTGAGGATTCGAAAGGCAAACGTTAAATTCTCCCCCCCTGCTAATTAAATAATCAAATTCTACCCAACTTACAAATCTAATCTAAACAAATTCTTGTTGAGCCATCCTCATAAATAATCAAATTCTACCCAATTTACACCAAAAATGATTACTACACATTTACATTCATTAACCCTTATCCTCGAGCGGCCTTCAGACCTTCATAAGTGCTGACGCCCTTGTAAAAAAATTTCTTTTAAATCTTCCTGTATATCTCACAATCAATTTTACATGTTGAAATGCGAAATACCATTTTTAGGTGCATTACTGTATCTCTGCATCTGTTTGTTCGTCGGTATGCCGCTCTGTAACATCTGTAGTCGATTAAAGTGTTATATATTGTAAATCTATGCCAGTAAGTAAAGATTGTTACATATTGGAACCCTATGCCAGTAATTATGTTAACTAGTATGAATTTTGATGATGGTTCATTAAAGTACATGTCAGGATAACCTGGCGGCAAATGTCAATAAACCCATTACAGCAAGCGGAATTGATGCATGAGTTTAAAGGTTAGTTCCGCAGACAAAACGCACTAGAAAGTCACGTGTTAAATAGAAATGATCACGTGTTTTGGGTACAGAACAGAGTTTCTGGGTAGTCTGGTTCAGGAAACAAGAGAGATGATAAGCGTTCTGAAAATGCAGGGAGAAACTATACGAATGTCACCTCAATCCCAAGTAGAAGAACAAGTGAAAAGGGATTGATTTTAGCCTCTCTTTTAGTTTCCCCTCCTCGCGAAAAAACTTTCTCTCCCCAATGAAACATTTGAAATCTCAACAAGTCTCTGTTGTGTTCCGTGCATGACTAGATTCATCTTGAGTGAAAGAAAACATTAATAACTATAACAGTGTCACATGTAAAAGACCAGTAATGTAAAAAAATAACGTAATATCAGCGATAGTGCAAGTATGTAAAAAACAAATGAAATAGCAGCGATTGTGCAAGTATATAAAATGAATGAAATAGCAGCGATTGTGCAAGTATGTAAAAAAGAATGAAATAGCAGCGATTGTGCAAGTATGTAAAAAAGAATGAACTAGCAGCGATTGTGCAAGTATGTAAAAAAGAATGAAATAGGAGCGATTGTGCAAGTATGTAAAAAAGAATGAAATAGCAGCAATTGTGCAAGTATGTAAAAAAGATTGAAATAATAGCAGCGATTGTGCACGTATGTTTAAAAAGAATGAAATAGCAGCGATTGTGCAAGTATGTAAAAAAGAATGAACTAGCAGCGATTGTGCAAGTATGTAAAAAAGAATGAAATAGCAGCGATTGTGCAAGTATGTAAAAAAAGAATGAAATAGCAGTAATTGCGCACGTATGAAAAAAATAATAAACTAGCAGCGATTGCGCAAGCATGTAAAACAGAATAAACTAGCAGCGATTGCGCACGTATGTAGCTTTTGTTGGAAACGACTTGCTTAATGATTGTTTATTGTGTTGTTTATGAAAATATTACAGACGGCTACGTCCATTTGACCGTCATTCAGTCTGGCAATTTGTAACGCTTAAGCGTTGTGGAGTATTTTTAACGAGTTGTCACGTTAAGGCTTTTAATAATATCTATATGCGTAAACTCATGTCTTTAACCGGCCTTGTCTCCTTACGCTTAAGTGTTAAATACTATTTTTTCATGTGTCAATGTATCTCTATACAAAGCTCTGTCCGCTCGCCAGTAACATTTTTGTTTGTCACGTTTAAGTTTGAAAATCCACGCATCTGTTTAAGAAAGGCCTCTGACAGTCCTTTGTCCGTCATTTGTAAGTTCCTATTAGCATGTTTTTTGTCTGTCACACATAAGTTTTAAACAGCATGTTCGCTAAACATACAGTTTTAAATGAACGCACTTTAAAGAATGGATTCGTTTTTATTTGTTAACTGACAATAACTTTAAAATCACATTTTATCGCACACTAAAAACAGTTTCCAACTTTTCCACATGAAAGAAAGCAAAACGAAAAGATGAATTAAAAAATCTAATAATGAAGTTCGACTTGATTTGAAACTATTAATCAAATGTAAGAACTGCGTAATCACGCATTAACAAATTAAGACAAGGAAATAAAAAATCAAAAAACTACAAATACTTGCCCTTTTTTTCGTTTCGAAAGTTTCCAAAATTCTCAGAGCAAATAATCGATGCATAATTTATTTACTTGAACAAAATTGTAAATGTCAGTGTGATGTTTCTAAGAATGCGTATTCGTGGGTTTTTTTATAAAACAATCAAGCAATGATCAATTTGTGAACAATTTTAAGTTATATCATAAAATTATCATGCTAAAAAAACATTTGAAAATTACTTTTGAAATAATCTATAACCACTGTATTACATACAGACAGGTAAACAATATTGACTGACAATCTGGTGTGTGCCAAGTTCGAATCCAGGATGTTCCACAAAACCACTTACGCTTAAGAATGTTGGCCTTCTTACGTAATTACTCTATTTCTTTCTAGATAAAATCTAACTAGAAAGATATCGGGAAAATGAATACACACCATAATCATCTGCTTCATACGAAATAAATGAATGGTGCACAACAAAAGCAACAAGTACAATAGACAATAAAACTGAACAGCTATGGCAACAAATGCGAATAATGAAAAACTGATTACTGAAAAAAAACTAGAATAGAAGAAACTACTACGACTGTCAGTCGTGTTAGAGTATCTAGGAAAGAAAAAAAACTTTACTACTCAAACGCCATATTTTAGAAACTCACAATAAAATTTCATGGGGGGACGAGACAATGAAAATAATAATGAGCAAGAGGAAGAAAATGTAATAAACTTAAGAATTGCTTTTTGGTGGAAAAAAGGTTTACTATTGATACAGTAGATGCGCTTTTTACGAAGAGATGCTGTCACCCAATAGCACGGTTATTAATAATTGTTAGTTTTTGTTAATAAAAAGCATAGCCTTTCACACAATCAGTGTGTTGTGGCAGCGTTTCAGTTTTATTGCATGTAAACCCAAGCTCCTATCTTCACATCATCAACGCTCTGATCCCGATCTGTCATCAATTGAAATGGATGGCTCTCGTCTGCTGCCACATCTGGGCAGAAGCTGCTAAAAACAATCTATCCTTCCTTGACAGAGTACAAAATAGACTTCGTGGCCTGGTGAGGGGCGCCCTTTTGTCTTCCCTGTAACCTCTCTCCCACAAGAGAAACGTTGCGTGCCTGTCTTTGTTTTATCGTTATTTCCATAGCAAGTGCTCGTCCGAGCTCCAATTTCTGGTTCCATCGTCGCCAATCTTTCGCGAAAAACACCCGTCTAGCTGAAACTCCCGTTAATAATTTTCCCCATTCTTTATCTGTGCCTAAATCAAAACGTAGATTCCACGAACAAAGCTTCTTTCTTAGAAGTGCACGCCTGTGGAACTCTCTTCTGTTTGCCTGTTTCCCACCTGACTACAACTTGGATGTCTTCAAGTCAAACATAAACAAATTCCTGATAAATCGCCCTCTTAATTAAGACACTTTATCAAATTTCCATTACTAACGATGACTACGATATTGTCCCATTGACTACTTTACACGCAATAACCCTTATCCCCGAGTGGCTTCCGGACCTTGATAAGTGGTGACTCTCATGTAAATAAAAAAAATGTAACACCGTGAATGAGTGGCGGAATTAAAGCTTCGTATGCAGGGTACTTGGGTTTCAAATTCTAGGTATGGATGTGCCCAAACGAGAGAGAAACTTGAGTTTTAGATTTTTTGTTGATCATTGGTATAATGTGTCTGAACTACGCTTTACTAATCTTATACCGAATCAGTAACCACCCTAGGTAGGTCTAACCTGCGTCCTCCAAAGTAGGAAGTTTCATAGGAATATCAACAAGTGGTCCCCAGGCACATATATATCCATGCTAGGGGACATGATTTTTTTTTTTTTTTTTTTTGCAGATTTTGCCGAAAGATGTCGACAACCTCCTACATACAGCAAATGGAATTCTCAAATAGTCACCTATCTGGGACTGATCGTGTTTAACTTCGATGATCTAACAGTGTGTGAACGTGATTTTTCCATATGTCAGTTATGTTTAACTATGGAAAATGTGTATGAAATTTTTTTTTTTTTTTGCTTCATTCATGTGTTGTTATTAGTTTCTCCGACTTTAGTTTCGAATCGTGTATTCATAACAGTTTCCATATGTATGTGGCGAATATATTCTAGTGAAAACGGTGCAAAAGTTTCAACAGGATTTGAACCCTGCATGCTGAGTCCACACTTTGTACTGATAACCACTACATCCACTTCATCATTCCCATTTTTCAAATCCCGTAAATAGAATTAGATAAGAACAGCTTAATCCTGCAATATATATAAAGAATGGTCATGCTAAGAAGAAGAAGAAGAAGAAGAAGAAGAAGAAGAAGAATTCAGCCAATCTTAAGATTCCTTACCTCTTTTATCCTCAGTGGAATCGGTTAAGTAAACGTTGCAATCGTGCGTGGCAACTCTTTAAATATCCTAATCCAGTATTTATCGGATTACTACCCAATGGGTTTCATGGCAGTAACCAAAATATTCCCAGTTGCCAAACCAATGGAAAGTGAAATTGCAGGAATCGAAAGAGATTAGAATTCGTTTCATGATTTAATGGATAAGTAAAAGATATATCCCATTGTCTTTGAAGATCAAGTCTGACCTTGAATGACGATAATAAACAACCTTTGATTAATACGGCTTTTTCCAAACAAGTTATTTGCTTTTAGCTTAATTGATGTTACAGTACAAATGCTTTTCACTCCAATATCTTTAAAATCTTTCCAGAATCCAAAACTATGTTATAACTTTTTTACTCTCAAATTAAAAAAGTTGAACTTTAAATAAAATTGCTCAATTTTAAATTTAAAATGTTCTAATAGAAACAAAAAATAATGGAATTAGAATTTACCAAAAATTTAAATGTTATTAATTACAATTTCAAATTAAAATCTGTAAACTTCAAATCAAAAAATCTCAGCATAAAATCAAAAATGTTCAAATTAAAAATGTTTACATTAAAAATTTTCAAATAAAAAAATATTAAAATTAAAAATGTTTAAATTAAAAATTTTCAAATCAAAAATGTTAAAATTAAAAATTTTCAAATCCAAAATGTTAAAATTAAAAATTTTCAAATAAAAGATTTTCAAATAAAAAATGTTTGCATTAAAATGTTTAAATTAAGAATGTTTAAATTTTTTAAAATTTAATTAAAATGTTTAAATTAAATTAAAACTTTCAATTTTAAGTAATCAAGCTCATTTTTAAAAAAAAAAAATAAAGTTTAAATTTAAAAAGTTGAACTCCAAATTAAAAACATATACAACTATATAATAAAAATATTTTGATTTTAATGTTTTATTGAATTTTTAATTTGGCACTTTTAAACTTGGACTGTAGCAATTAAAGAGTCAAAAACTTAGGACATGTGAAAATTGATTAGATTATTTAACAAGAAATTATCGCTAATGACTGACTAAAGTGACCGTGTACCTGGATTAAAGTTTCATTTTTGGATTACAAAAATCGAAATCTTGTATCTGAGCATTATGTAACGTTGCGTCAATCGCAAAGGAGACTAAGACAAAGAATATGAAATAACTCAAACTCACTTCATCATTCTCTCTTGACTGTTGCGACGTTACTCATTTGATTATCTTCTTTAGCGTCCTTCACACGTCGCACGCGATTGCGAACGTTATCTACATTCCCTCTTTCGTTTTATTTGTTGGTGTTCTTCTTTTGTTTTTCTGTTTTTTAATGTATTTACATATGCGCATCTTACAATTATGTTTTAGTTCAAAGAATAATAAACGCGAATTGCGTAAAAGTCGGTGTGTTGACTTCTTTTTGCCTCTTGAGCCGATGGATACCTCTGTAACAGCCGCAAACGTCCAAATATGGGATCTACTTTACGATGTAAAAATATGTGATGTTTTCATATTCAACCTAAAACTACTACCTTTGCATTAGCTTTGCTTTTCTCTCTCTCTCTCTCTCTCTCTCTCTCTCTCTCTCTCTCTCTCTCTCAGAGGTGTAATATTTCCTCTTGCTGCATGATGAGATTTTAGTGAAGCAAGGGTTACACAATGTCTAATCGCATTTCTCCAAACTCTGCATTGCTTATGTTCGGTAGTAGAAAGACATACAAACACACTGGAGGCAATGCTGCGATAAGCCGAAAGGGATGGATTTTTTTGTCAGAATTTTCCAACTCGCAGACTACTTTTCATACTACTGCTAAAGAATCTGTGGATTATAAACTGTTTCACTTGAAGCATATGGATTCCATTTTTTAGTTATTTCTGAGTATTTAAATACTGGTTTAAATAGATTGAAGCTCTTCACTCACAAGATTAATGATGTTCTACTGATAATAGATGATCGTCAAGCAAGTAGAAAATTAAACGCACTTGTTTGATATTTAATATTGGTTTTGTGTTTTGCACTTTGCTACCCATGTTTGATATTTAATATTGGTTTTGTGTTTTGCACTTTGCTACCCATGTTTGATATTTAATATTGGTTTTGTGTTTTGCACTTTGCTACCCATGTTTGATGTTTAATATTGGTTTTGTGTTTTGCACTTTGCTACCCATGTTTGATGTTGTATCGCAAGATGCTCACTCAACTATCATATCACCATCAACTTTTAACAGACGATTTCGTTTTTAGGAAAATCGTCCCAGACAATGTGCGAAGCTACTTAATGTAAGCAAGAACAATAGATGATTATCACAAAGACAAAAGATGCCTATTTATCTTAGTCTTGAAAAAAAATACAATATTATAGGTACGGGAGAAACAGTCAGCAGGAAGAGAGTTCCACAAGCCTTCAGTTTTTAGAATAAAGCTGTTGAAATAAAATAATATTTTGTTTTTATTTCACACCAACAACAGTTTTGCATTTACAGTTAAACCGGTGTTTTGAAGGCGTGTGTGGTTGGTGTGGATGTTAGCATTTAAGAATGTGTCAGCTTGTTCTCTGTCTTTACTTTCTGTTTCTGTCGATTTATATTAACATTATTTTCCGCTGGAATGTTTTATATTTCCCATTGTCTATTGTCTCAAATCCTTTGACTGATATTCTCTCACATATTTCTGGGCAAATTATGCATTCCAATAGGCAATGGCGGAAAGTCCCGTATTTCCTAAATGGTATCAATCCACATGTGTGCAACACATCGAATGCATATCTTCCTGATGTCACATATCAATCCAAAAACAGGAATTTATATTACAATGAAAACAGCAAATTGGTTGAAACCACTAGACACACAAGCCTTACGAACCGAAATGAAGAAGCAGTGAATAGATGAAGAACACGTGCCATAACAATATTTATAGAAAAGATTAAGACTAGTGACATCACATCTGTGTGATGGAGAGAGAGAGAGACAGAGAGAGAGAGACAGAGAGAGAGAGGGGAGAGAGAGAGAAAGACAGAGAGAGGTTGTAGAAAAGGAAGAAAGAGTTGGGTCGATTAAATTATAGATACGTTTCTGCTACTTATCAACAACCCTCAAATGGGACAGAGATTTACCAGTGCGGTTGAAAAATATGAGCTGAGTCTAAACACAATTAAATGGAACAAACCATTTCGTAAGTCAATCTACAACTGAACTTGTTAACGTCTAGATTAGAGATGGGCAAGAGACAACACCAGAATGAAGATTTCAACCATCATCACAAGATGATCAGCAGTCGCAAATGGAGTATGGGCATCTGCAACACAAACCTTGAGCAGTATAGTCAAGAATAGTTTGAAAAGTAAGGCATGCTGATCCTTGCCGTCTCGGAAGTGGGTCGAGAAAGTGACTTTTTATGAAAAGAAACTTACAAACGATAGACTATGCGTTCTGTTACCAGCGATATTTTATTTATATATATATATATATATATATATATATATATATATATATATATATATATATATATATATATATATATATAAACCAAGCCAATCTCTGTGATGAACATTAAAATCTTCAAATACAGGGTGTCCTTTTTAGAGGCGGCGAAATTCCAAAGATTAATGTCTGGCATTTTTAATTTATATACAATTTTGAGCATATGGCTCCCATGGCTGGAGCATATATGGTGTAATCTAGAGGTTCAATTTTTACAAATTCTACACATTAAATAAAGCTGTATTAGAAGAGATTGGGGATTATTATTTTTCTTTTTATGGAAATCACTCAAGATAATGCATGAAAACACTTGATGTAACAAGACCGAAAAATGATTATAATAAAGACGAGAGGTGTTTATTAATGTTAGTCTTGAACAGATCAAGATTATAGGGAGGAGGAAAACAGGCAGCAAAAAAGGAATCGAAAGTGCTAGTGCAAGCAACGAGTATTGCGAATACGTCTGCTAGTACCATCCTGAAACTCGAAGAAATCATGAAAAGATATATATATATATATATATTGGGAAGTGATATACAAATTACCATTAGCATATGAAGTGATGCTCTTTGTGCAAACAAATTGAGCTTAGGTACTTTGGACAATGTTAAAACATTGTTAATTTACTGCCCGCAAACAGCGGACATATAGTGCAACGGTTAGAAGGTCCAACTGTCGTTTGGGTGATCAGGTTTCTATCTTGGCTTGAGGTAGTTGCTTGTCTAGCAGCACTGATGAGCTGTGAAAAATTGCCTGAGCATCCCCTATAAACTTACTCCACCTGAAATCCGGGTGGCAAAACCTGAGAGGGTGGACCTACTAGATGAAATCCAGATGGCTTAGTACCTTACAAGTACTGGCCAGTTTCTATCCCCATATATAGTGGGTTGATTATCCAGGACAGATTCGTGACTGGTACTTTTCTACCCAGTCTCGAAGCAACCGAAACCACAATGAGACTCGTGCCCACCATAAGGGTGTAATTAGGGGAATATTAAAGTATCTAGTATATAGGGAAGTGATGGACGAAAAGGTATGCAAGGTATCTGAGGTAAACTAATTTAGGTGAATTTAAGCTGTGCTGGGAAATTATGAGAAATTTGGAATTATAAATAATAGGGATATGACGAATTGGGGGATAATATAGTATGGGTGACGATATGGAGAAAAACATAAAGGAAAAGGGGTTGTATGAAGGGTAAAGACATATTCAATCCGTAAAAGGAAAAGATAAATAAGGATGGTCAAACATTATAAACAGGTGATAAAATATAGAGTAAAGAAGAAAATAAAATAAAATAAAATATAGAGTAAATAATAAAATAAAATAAAATACAGTAAAGAAGAAAATAAAATAAAATAAAATATAGAGTAAATAATAAAATAAAATAAAATACAGTAAAGAAGAAAATAAAATAAAATATAGAGTAAATAATATAATAAAATAAAATGCAGTAAAGAAGAAAATAAAATAAAATAAAATATAAAGTAAATAATAAAATAAAATAAAATGCAGTAAAGAAGAAAATAAAATATAAAGTAAATAATAAAATAAAATACAGTAAAGAAGAAAATAAAATAAAATAAAATATAGAGTAAATAATAAAATAAAATAAAATACAGTAAAGAAGAAAATAAAATAAAATAAAGAGTAAATAATATAATAAAATAAAATACAGTAAAGAAGAAAATAAAAAAAAATATAAAGTAAATAATAAAATAAAATAAAATACAGTAAAGAAGAAAATAAAATAAAATATAAAGTAAATAATAAAATAAAATAAAATACAGTAAAGAAGAAAATAAAATAAAATAAAATATAGAGTAAATAATAAAATAAAATAAAATACAGTAAAGAAGAAAATAAAATAAAATATAGAGTAAATAATAAAATAAAATAAAATACAGTAAAGAAGAAAATAAAATAAAATATAGAGTAAATAATAAAATAAAATAAAATGCAGTAAAGAAGAAAATAAAATAAAATAAAATATAGAGTAAATAATAAAATAAAATACAGTAAAGAAGAAAATAAAATAAAATAAAATATAGAGTAAATAATAAAATAAAATAAAATACAGTAAAGAAGAAAATAAAATAAAATATAAAGTTAATAATAAAATAAAATAAAATACAGTAAAGAAGAAAATAAAATAAAATAAAATATAGAGTAAATAATAAAATAAAATAAAATACAGTAAAGAAGAAAATAAAATAAAAAAAAATATAAAGTAAATAATAAAATAAAATAAAATACAGTAAAGAAGAAAATAAAATAAAATATAAAGTTAATAATAAAATAAAATAAAATACAGTAAAGAAGAAAATAAAATAAAATAAAATATAGAGTAAATAATAAAATAAAATAAAATACAGTAAAGAAGAAAATAAAATAAAATATAGAGTAAATAATAAAATAAAATAAAATACAGTAAAGAAGAAAATAAAATAAAATATAGAGTAAATAATAAAATAAAATAAAATGCAGTAAAGAAGAAAATAAAATAAAATAAAATATAGAGTAAATAATAAAATAAAATAAAATACAGTAAAGAAGAAAATAAAATAAAATATAAAGTAAATAATAAAATAAAATAAAATACAGTAAAGAAGAAAATAAAATAAAATATAGAATAAATAATAAAATAAAATAAAATACAGTAAAGAAGAAAATAAAATAAAATATAAAGTAAATAATAAAATAAAATAAAATACAGTAAAGAAGAAAATAAAATAAAATAAAGAGTAAATAATAAAATAAAATAAAATACAGTAAAGAAGAAAATAAAATAAAATATAGAGTAAATAATAAAATAAAATAAAATACAGTAAAGAAGAAAATAAAATAAAATATAAAGTAAATAATAAAATAAAATAAAATACAGTAAAGAAGAAAATAAAATAAAATAAAGAGTAAATAATAAAATAATATAAAATACAGTAAAGAAGAAAATAAAATAAAATATAAAGTAAATAATAAAATAAAATAAAATACAGTAAAGAAGAAAATAAAATAAAATATAAAGTAAATAATAAAATAAAATAAAATACAGTAAAGAAGAAAATAAAATAAAATAAAGAGTAAATAATAAAATAAAATAAAATGCAGTAAAGAAGAAAATAAAATAAAATATAAAGTAAATAATAAAATAAAATAAAATACAGTAAAGAAGAAAATAAAATAAAATATAGAGTAAATAATAAAATAAAATAAAATACAGTAAAGAAGAAAATAAAATAAAATAAAATATAGAGTAAATAATAAAATAAAATAAAATACAGTAAAGAAGAAAATAAAATAAAATAAAGAGTAAATAATAAAATAAAATAAAATATAAAGTAAATAATAAAATAAAATAAAATGCAGTAAAGAAGAAAATAAAATAAAATAAAATATAGAGTAAATAATAAAATAAAATAAAATACAGTAAAGAAGAAAATAAAATAAAATAAAGAGTAAATAATAAAATAAAATAAAATATAGAGTAAATAATAAAATAAAATAAAATACAGTAAAGAAGAAAATAAAATAAAATAAAATATAGAGTAAATAATAAAATAAAATAAAATACAGTAAAGAAGAAAATAAAATAAAATATAAAGTAAATAATAAAATAAAATAAAATACAGTAAAGAAGAAAATAAAATAAAATAAAGAGTAAATAATAAAATAAAATAAAATACAGTAAAGAAGAAAATAAAATAAAATATAGAGTAAATAATAAAATAAAATAAAATACAGTAAAGAAGAAAATGAAATAAAATATAAAGTAAATAATAAAATAAAATAAAATACAGTAAAGAAGAAAATAAAATAAAATAAAATATAGAGTAAATAATAAAATAAAATAAAATACAGTAAAGAAGAAAATAAAATAAAATATAGAGTAAATAATAAAATAAAATAAAATACAGTAAAGAAGAAAATAAAATAAAATAAAGAGTAAATAATAAAATAAAATAAAATAGAGTAAAGAAGAAAATAAAATAAAATATAAAGTAAATAATAAAATAAAATAAAATACAGTAAAGAAGAAAATAAAATAAAATATAAAGTAAATAATAAAATAAAATAAAATACAGTAAAGAAGAAAATAAAATAAAATAAAGAGTAAATAATAAAATAAAATAAAATACAGTAAAGAAGAAAATAAAATAAAATAAAGAGTAAATAATAAAATAAAATAAAATATAGAGTAAATAATAAAATAAAATAAAATACAGTAAAGAAGAAAATAAAATAAAATAAAGAGTAAATAATAAAATAAAATAAAATATAGAGTAAATAATAAAATAAAATAAAATGCAGTAAAGAAGAAAATAAAATAAAATAAAATATAGAGTAAATAATAAAATAAAATAAAATACAGTAAAGAAGAAAATAAAATAAAATATAAAGTAAATAATAAAATAAAATAAAATACAGTAAAGAAGAAAATAAAATAAAATAAAGAGTAAATAATAAAATAAAATAAAATACAGTAAAGAAGAAAATAAAATAAAATATAAAGTAAATAATAAAATAAAATAAAATACAGTAAAGGAGAAAATAAAATAAAATATAAAGTAAATAATAAAATAAAATAAAATACAGTAAAGAAGAAAATAAAATAAAATATAGAGTAAATAATAAAATAAAATAAAATACAGTAAAGAAGAAAATAAATCCAGTGAAAACAATACAGATGCGAATACAGGAAAAAAGTGAAAAGCTGAGGTTAATGAGATTCAAACATGATATAACATATAAAAGCGAACTTTTAAGCGAGGGAAGAAAAACATGGTATATGGCTTTGAATGTGTGAAAGAAATAATTTGCTGTTTTCCTTTCTTTCTTAACCCAATGTAGTAAAAAATTACACCTAACTTAATTAAAGTTCACTTTTTTTCTCTTGACAGAAAAAAGTTCAGATTAAATTCTTTTTGTCACAACATTTAATTTTCTCTTTGAGAGAATGTCCAAGGAAAAAAAACGAAAAACCGAGAAGTCAACATGTTTTTAAAAAATCGACTTAACTGTTGAACAATTTGTAACACAAAAAAGGAAGAAAGGAAAAAGTAATAAAAAAAAAGGTCAATCACACGCAAAAACAGTCTCCAAGGATTCTCGTCACCGATCGCTCCCGTTCTTTCCGAGGCCTCTTTTTATGTATCCGACTGGCGAGATTTTGTACACTGCCTGCGAGATTTCCACTACTTATAAAAGCTGTGGGCGCCGCTATCCCTGCTCCCGGCAGCTTGACCCCACATGACGCACATATGTGCAGACGCTTTAATGGAAAACCACAATTTTCCCTAAGCAATTATTGGTGCGGCGAAATGAGAGTTGGTGGTTCGTAGAACCAATCCTTCAAAATCTTGTAGAGTTCAGTACAACTTTCCGAGTTGCTTCTTGGTCTTTAAAATGTGTTTAGTCGTCCGATTCTATGTTAGCGACTCTCTGACTGATTTGTTGCTAGTGTTGTTGGCACATTATCTCCCTTGCCAGGTCGATGTTATTGCTGTGTGTCTTTTGCAATACCACATTGTTAGTTTATATAAATTTGTGGTGGAACATTGAGGTATTTTAAATTTGACTTCTCAACGCACATTCTCGAATCCTTATTTTATTTTTTTTATTATTACATTTTCACCCCAAACAAGGCTTAGTGTCACTTTGATGTAGAGGCTACTATCAGGGATGTAAATTGCAGGGATACTATGTAGGAAGTTGAGCAGCAAGATGTCTATTCACATTACACTTGAACTTCCGTATATCCATACACTTGTAGAAGCAGGAACCTGGAAGGGAGTTCCAAAGTCTAGCAGTTCTAGAGAAGAAACTATTAGAGTAGAAGGCACATCCAGGGATCTCTACTGTGTAGGGGTGGAAATTTGCTGCTTGTCGGGTTTGTCGAGTGTATTTACGTCAAAGGGGTATAAAGGTTTGTAGTTCATTAGAGCATCCACCATTAAAATACGTATAACTTAGGCAAACAGATGCAACATTTCATCGACGTGACAGAGGTTGAAGCTTAGATGACAGTTCAGGATACTTTCAAGCGTAAGTAATTTTCTAGAACGGTAGAGAGAGCCCACCTTTTTCGCAGCAGCCTTGGTAGTTGTTGTAGGAACACTGAAGTATTTAAAATTTCAGTTTGTATTACACGAGTGGGACTCTCTAAGCCTCTGTAACAATAATTCAGTGACAAGCCATTGCAAGATGACTGATAATTGTTTTGACCCCGGATTTTTTGTAAGAGTTGTCCTCTCCAAGAAGGGTTGCCTTCACCACGGCTTGCTGTAATACAGGCGCTTGTCACTTTAATACAACGATGTACATGGCAGGATCACTTTACTGATGCGTTTCACAATCTCTCAGCAATGGATGCTGATGCAATTGATAGCCTACCACAATGTGATGTCATATTCAGAATGAATCGTTTGCCTAGTCTAGATGAGGTGTAGTTGGCTATCGCACGAGTCAGTGGTGGCAAGGCACCTGGTTTGGATGGTGTTCCGGTGTAACTTCTTAAGATTGAAAGTGTGAATATTGCTGATGCTATCCTTGGTTTTGTTAAGGAGATCTGGGCAGGTGCTCCTGTTCAACAGGATTGAATTAATAGTGTCTTGGTGACTCTGTTTAAAGGAAAGGGACAGAAGAATGTTTGTGACCACTACCGTGGGATCACGCTTTTGGAAGCTGCTGGGAAAGTTCTTGCACGTTTTCTATTAAGCAGGCTACTGGAGGATGTTTGTCCTAATGCTATTCCAGAGCCACAAAGTGGCTTTAGGTCTGGCGGAGGGTCTATGGATATGATTTTTTCAGCCCGGTAAGTCCAAGGGAAATGCATTGAGTAACAGATACCACTGTACCAAGTGTTTGTGGATCTGACGAAGGCATTTGACTCCGTCAACAGGGATGCTCTCTGGTTAATATTAGAGAAAGTAGGGTGTCCTCCAACCTTTTGTTAGAATATTCAAGGAACAGCACAGGGATATGAAAGCTCGAGTCTCCTTTAACAGAAAATTGTCTGATGAAATTCCAGTTGACAATGGTGTCAAATAAGGTGATATTCCTGCCGCTACTCTGTTCTCCATATTTATTTGCTGCTCTACTTGCTCATGTGTTTCGGGATAAGTGTGGCATGTTAAAGTTTCGAACCACAGGTCGCATTTTTAATCTTAGAAGGTTTAAAGCCAGAACCAAGTGGCATCAGGTCTTAGTCAAGGAGTTACTATATGCAGATGATGCTTTTTTTTGTCGCACAGTGAGACTGATATGCTGCATATAATGGATAACTTTGCTGACTCTGGCACTGCCTTTGGTCTGAGGATCAGTCTGTCTAAAACAAAGGTGATGTTCACTGCTGCACTGGGCCAGTGATACATGGAGCCGAACATCATGGTCTGTGGTGCTAAACTAAAAGTAGTTGATGGCTCTCTCGACACTGAAATCTGCAGACGAATTCAGAGGCATCTGTGGCTTTTGGAAGGTTGGAGAATAGAGTGTGGTCTGAGTGTGGCAGCACAGACAGGACAAAGATCTGCGTTTGCAAAACGTGTGTGCTAACCACACTGTTGTATTCATTGAAGACATGGACATTGCATTAAAGGCACATTAAATGGTTTGAAGGATTTCACCAAAAATGCATGAGATGTATCTTAAACATCAAGTGGCAAGCAGTATTAAGGCCCTTGTAATCAGATGCATTGGGTGAGCCACGTGGTTCGAATGAAAGATTGTAGGCTGCCAAAGCGAATTTTTTTATGGGGAGCTGGAAAATGGCAAGCGCCCTCAACACAAACCTAGGAAGAGGTTTAGGGACTGTACAAAGAATAATTTAAAAGTCCTACAAATCGACATTGATACATGGGAAGAACCTACATTACAAAAGCCGAAGTGGTGAAAATTTGGACGTGAAATTTGTGATGCTCTAGAGAAAAGAAAGCAGGCCCACAGCAATCTGAAGCTAGAGCTTTGCAAAAGTTTTAATTGATGGTCTAAACCATGACAAGCAGAGCTGGAAATGCGGCACTTGTGAGCGAGTGCTTTTGTCAAAAACTGGCTACGTCAACCACCTTAAAAAGCACAAAACTCTTGTTCAGGTCAACTTTGTACCTATTAGTCCAAACCAAACGATTTGTTTAATACGTAGCAAAGTTTGCAAATTTACTGCTGGTTTGAAAAGACATGTGATTGGTCATAGGAATACCCTTCAACCTCCAGAGGAAGTCACCTCAGTGGAAATTGCTCAATTTATATGCTTCAAGATGTGCACAGTATCTGAGATGGTATGGACAACGAGATTGGGAGAACTCAATGTGACGGTGATCATCTGGAAAGATGCAGCAATCATCATATATATATAAGTTGGAATGTGTGTGTGAGGACAATTATCAACTTATATACTCACCGAATTTTTATCTATGGACTTGAAATTTGGTATATAGAGTATTCAGACATGTGGAAAAGGTTTTAATCTGTTTTTGTCCGAAAAAAAGAATTGCTAACGGGTAAAAATTAAATAATCGTTACGTGGAGATGGGGGTTATCGGATTTCTATGTTTGTCAACTGTTTCACGAACGCGCATGCGCAAATCGTTCACATGACAGATTGCTTATGTAAGGAATAAGTAGGTTTTAAAAACTTTCTAAAGATTATGTCAAGTTAATGGTCATCGTACTTGACTCACAGGTTTAGTTTCGATTTCAGTTTGAGTATTTATATTTTACTTACAAGAAGTGAACTGTTAAGAAAAAACATGATATTCGAATGCACATGTGTCAGTTTCTGTATTAATTAAAATATAATATTTATGCGTATTTTACGACCGGGCAACGCCGGGTGGCCTAGATGTGTATATATATATATATATATATATATATATATATATATATATATATATATATATATATATGTACTCTAGTATATATATACTGTAGTATATATATATATATATATATATATATATATATATATATGTATATATATAGACATATATATACTAGGGTGTATATATATATATATATATATATATATATATATATATATATATATATATATATATACGTAATCTTTTTTAGCATCTTTCTTTTCAATCAATTGTCTTTTCCATTCAACCATTAAAATAAAAACAAATAAACAAATATTTTTAAAAGGATGATGTAGTTTGCTCGAAGCATTGTGTTATATATATATGTGTGTGTGTGTGCGTGCGTGTGTGTGTGTGTGTTACATTGTTTTTATTAAAAAAGATTTTTTATTTAAAAAAACATCCGTTTTTATTTGCAATGATTGAGTTGAGAATATAATTGATTTAACGGATGCCGAAAGATGTAAAACAAATATAAAACGATTCGAATAAAATAAAAAAGAGAATAGATGATGTAAAGTGCATGTCAGTATTCAAAAGAAAATCGATGAACACTTGCATCATATTGTATGAAACCGGCAGATTTTGACACAACGACGAGAGCGTTTGCTAATGGATCAGAAGACTAGGTCGAGACGTATACAAGACTAAAAAAATGTAGTTCATACTTAATGGCACTCAGCATTTGGATCAAGGATAAGTGGAGCAATTCATGAAAAGGAGTTGTGCCCTCTACCCTACGTCTCATTTTATTGGAATCGTGCCCTCTCAATGTTTTGGCCAATGAAAAGATAGTATTAGAGTCCCCGTCAAATACGTTCAAACCACTTATTTGTTTATTAACTCCTTCTTATTGATGGGGTTACAGTGCTATCAACACAAGCTCTCAGTATCTTTCATACTCATCATACCATTTTTTGTTCATTCTTTAATGGCATCTTGATCGACTGCATGACCGTCTTTTATCGATGCTGCCCCCGTGGATGTGAGTCAAGATGTTCTTGTCTTGAAATATCTATTCATCCAATGCACATCTGTATCAAGTCATCTTCAATGCTTTTAATCTGTCTACGATTGACATCTGTATATTGCCACGGATCTTGCATAATGTTTCAAGGTTATTGATGGTAAAGTGTTGAATGATGCCCGATTGAATCAATAACCCATGTAAATCTACATAATAACATAATATAATAATAGTCTTCAAAAGTTTTTAATTATAGCATATAAGTTCTACTTCCCAAATATTCGACAATAGAATGAAAAATAGCATGTACCATTTGACAAGATATTAGATACAGCAGAAACAAAACTACTGCCTCAAATTCGATACAGACCTTTCTTTTCGGAAGGATTGTTTAAAAATCATTAAAATTATCCAATCATATTTGAGGTCTAAAATGTTACTAAAGGCAAAATAAGTTGCTCTTTTGTAATTAAGACCATAAAAATTAGTACAAACCTATGGTTCAGTCAATCTTGCTGATTTTTTTGGCTGAACCGCAAACAAATTGCTAACAGACGATTGTAACTTGGATATTGGGCATGAATAACCTCTCTTTCAGATAAAACAGTTTACAATAACTAACCTTGTCGAAAGTGGTCAACGGCCGCCATCTTTAAAGATTGCCGCCGATTCTAGCCTCCCTTTCTCAACTCAATTACTGTAAATTCATCTCCAAAAATAGCAATTGCAGAAATGTGAAATTGGATAAAACCAACAGTTTGCCTTATTTTTGTGTCTTTTGGTGTATTACTGCAGAAGTTTAATATTCTGTGATATTCTAATTTCAGGTTGGCCAAAGTGAAGTACCGATATTTATGGATGCTGACAAGTGTGTTGTTGCAACAATGAACTTTCAGTAATTAAGAAATACTCATCGTTAGCCAGAAAGGAATCGATTCCATTTACAGAACTTCTGAACAACGTGGAGAGAATATTATCATTCAGACTGGTCAACGTCTTCACAAAAAATGCAAACAGCATTGGATCCACCCCATATATAGAGAAATTGACCATAAAAACAGATCCACCCGTGATAAAATGCCATCTCGGGCAATCCACTTTTTGTGTGTATTTAACTTAAAGGAACATTGTACTGGAGCAAAATCTGATAGAAAGAAAAAGGGGTTGATTTTTCCCATGTAGAAACTATTGATTGTTAAAATTTTGTGATAAAGTTCGAAAAAATGATGGCTAGGCATCCACACACACTCACACGCGCGCACACACACACACACATATACATATATATATATATATATATATATATATATATATATATATATATATATATATATATATATATATATATATATATATGACATAACACCAAAAGATGGAGAAAGTGAGGAAGCATGGCTATGAAAATCTTTTTACCCGGCATGTTAAAAATTTGTTGTAAAAATATAATGGATAAACATCTGAAGAAGTTGGTGGGGACCGGATATTTTTACGGAAACATAAATCGTAAAATTGCCAACTCATTAATGAAACAGCTGTAATGGAAAAATCCAAGAAATAAACGAAGGTTATAAAAAAGAAAACGTGAGTCTTTGAATTTTCAACAAAACTTTGCACCTTATATGCTCTGTCCCTATTAAATAGACACATTGAGCTTAACTCAAAATTAACGGTGACTGGTTTTAAAATAACAAGCTAGACCCGTTAAATGAAAACGTTATACATTGAAAGTAACCATATTTCAAAAACACACTTTAAAAAATATATATATACATATATATATATATATATATATATATATATATATATATATATATATATATATATATATATATATATATATATATATATAAAGTTATGTAGCTTACCTTGTTTCTCAGGAAGCATGTTATCACAGAACATATTTTGCTAACTTTGATTCCATAAAAACATTCATAAGGGATTCTCTTCTGCTGAATCTTCTAAGAATTAAAAGCTTGGTAAACCTGAGGATTCAGAGAGAAATCAGGCATTTCTGGAAGTTGCTAATTATTTGCAGCAAAATGACGAGAAGCAACTCACCATTGTTGAGTTGTTAAAAAATGGAGAAAATTCTTGAGGAGACTGGCTTTGAACTATACAGTCGCTCATACATGAAATCTCGATTGCCAGAACATTTCAAAGACAAAATCATTTTGACTGAAATTAATGGGAAACCTTATGTTGTTACATTCTTAACTACAGCAAAATGCATTCTCCATGAATTCTATGCACAGAGCCACTCAACAGACCATTCAGAATCAGAGGCCATTAGAGCCATAAAGGCAAGCTTATCAAGAATGATATTGATTGTATCTAGACATGTTCAGAATACTACCTATCTAATGATGATCTTGAACAGTATGCGATTCTTGAATATGTTCCAAAAACATTGTTGATCTTTCCCAGGAAGATATATGCAGGCAAAGACAATGATTTGAAACTTGCATCAATAGGTCAAGCGATAATGCAGGCTGCTAGACTCAGAGTTCTTCTTGCAAATTCCAGTTTGGTTTAGCAGTGGAAATGCATAACTAATTTGGATCGAAGTTCTTAATTGACACTCTGAATAAGTATGATTTCTCTTCATCTTACTCGGAAGTCCAGAAATTTATAAGTGCTGTTGCTCTTGTTCTTAGCGCTGAAATTATCTCCCCTGTAAAGAAGATAATTATTGTTAAAGGAGAATGTTGGAATCGAACTCGGTATCAAAGGTTAAAATGAATACATATTGTCATTTAGATACGATTCCAGGAATGCAATGGAATTGTTCATTGTAGTTAAAAATAATTTTAAAACAAAGTTAAGTCAGAGGAATAATGGACAATCAAATTAAGGAATATCCTTTGTGTCGCCAGGACACACGTTGGAAGCATATGAAATGTCTACATGCAAAACATGCATGTGTTGGCCACGTTCTGACGTCACAAAGAGATATAGATTCAAGAAGTATGGCGTAGTTTGTTTGAAGCCTTGTTAAAGGATAAAAGGTATTTTTGAAGGCTTACAATGCAGGAAGGTACAGTCGTTATGAGCAGATAAATAAATAAATGATGAATAATTCGACAGTTTTTAAATATTATTTTTTATTTATATATATTTATTTATCCACCTGGATTTTTTCCAAATGTGGATGGTACTTACTCCAAAGGTCCTTTCGGGTAATAACCCATCATCAGTGGAGAAATTCATCCTCTCTCTCGACTGTAAATTGTAAAGTGGCTGTTATGTTTAGATTTTAAATCCAAACGCTCAAAGGTTAATTAATTCAGTCATGTTCAGGGGAAGTAATTATATTTTTAATAAAAATTATAATTACTTCCCCTGAACATGAACCCTTGTGAAAAATCTCTCTTTGTGGATGTTTCGTTTAGTGTTATGCACACAGAATATAAAACCTTTAATTTTTGTTGTGCTAGAAAGGCGAGTTCTTGCTATGAATGTTTTACACGAAAAGAAAAACAGAAGATTGGATCTCAGTCGAGTCTATTCAATAGAAGATAACAATAGAATAGAATAATACTAGCGGTTGTAAAGAAAAAAAAGAGATGAGATTACTGAGTTAATTTAGTACTGGATAGTGCATCCTCAGATGTGAACATTATTTAATTTCAATCAAGTTAATCACTTAATGTTTTTCTTCCTTCATTTTTTACTTTTTTTCATTATCCTTATCTTTTAATCCCTTCACACACATTTATGCATTTATTTTTGCATTATTCTTTAATATTCACTAACTTTTCAATTCTTTTCCAACATATTTTTGCATTATTCTTTAATATTCACTAACTTTTCAATTCTTTTCCAACATATTTTTGCGCCATCAAATCCTCGATTGTTTTTCTTGCTGTCTTTACTTTCTTTTACACAATTCCGTTTTCTGACAATTCTTTCTGAATAAAATGGAGCTGTCACTTCAGCAACAAGACACCTAAAATGCCAACAAGACAGAAATAATTTACTGACCATGATGCACTATTCTTTTGCATATTCTCTCTATCAACAGTTCCCTTCAATGCATCACAAAAGATGATCCAATTACCGACCGAACTCTTTACAGCAACGCTAGACAAGTATGGGTGGTTAAATACTTTCCTTTCAGTTTAAAATAAATACGGATGTAAGGTTTCAAGTAAACGTTTTTCATTCAATCCACTGATAACTAAAAAAATAACAATGTTATAAACATTTCTGTTGGCAAGTCTATTTAGTGAAAATAAAACTGGCACCAACAAAAAGCATCTCTTATTTATACTACAATTTATTCAACTGAGAAAGTGAAAAAGAAATTTAGAAGATCAGATTTGGAACCTCTCGACTGCTTCTCAGTATACAAGAATTGAAACATTGGTTCCAAAAGTCTAAGGTATTTTCGTGTAATAGAAAATATTACTTACGCAAGCGACCGTACTTCTGGCAGTAATTTGCATATGAGAGGAATAGTGGCTATTAGTGTTATATAACCGCGTCAGCCAGTCGTAAAATGTGTTTATAAGTGTATATAATTTACAAAAAAACAACAACTTTTGTCATTGTCTCGATATATACTTGGCAGCGAAATAAAAACACACAACTGGTTATAAAATATTTTGTTTATCCAAAATAACCTTTTCGGATTCAGAATGATAGTTATGACATTAGTGACGGTGCGCGGGCGGGGGTTGGTGTGTTTTGCAGTCGAGAAGAATGTATCACTTAGCTCGCCTATTGTTGTTTGCTCATCTATTTTATTGGCACAGATGACGTCAAACATACTACCATGCATTGTCTTGAAATGTCGGTCAGTTTCACTAACCAAATCTCTGATGATTCTACGTGCCCCATTTTGACTTCTTTGACATCATTCCCGGAGGCACCTGCATCCACGATGTGACCAACTTTCCTTTGACGTCATTCCCGGGCAACTGAATTATCCAAATTAAGAAGGGTGAACTGGAAAGACCAGACAATAGAGTTTTTAGTCAGCAAAGAGCACAGATGTGCAGAGTTAATTAAATGAATTACTGTTTAAGTTGAGAGTAGTTTGGACGAATTTGTGAGAAGGATTTCTGATATTTTTCTCCATTTGCAGCTCGCTATCCAAGTGCATTGGTTCCAGAAGTCCAAGTTATTTTTATACTCTTTTTTATTCCAAGCAATATGTATTGCCACTTGAACGTAATGAGTTGAGCCTTTAAATATCTTCATTATTTGGATTCTTCGGACATATTACGTGTTATTTTCACAACGTTGCGGTCGATGTAATCTCCAATATTCTTCAGGTGTATCTTGTCAAACACAGAAATCTTTCTACCAAACTTGTGAATCTTTATGCCAAATTCGGGAATCTGCATGGACTTTCAATGGAAATCTCTATGTAATCAACAGGGTTAGCATGCTTTCGTTACAGCACCCATGAGCAACAAGATTACATTTAACCTGCACAAGGGTGTAACTCTCAACTGAATTTTACTAAGTACTTTATCCACGATGCCACGGACAATGTTAGCATTGATTTTAGAAGCCTTAAACTTATTTTGTTTCTAAATGTGTAATTTTGCTACTTATAACACTATTTATTACTATGTTACCACTATATATATATATATATATATATATATATATATATATATATATATATATATATATATATATATATATATTTGGAATTCACCACTTATCAAGGCTGGATGGCCACTCAAGGATAAGGATACAGTGTTGAGTGGATGGTGAGACAACAAGATCAGTTACGGTGGAACTTTGGTCAACCTAAATTATCTAAATGGGTCACTCAATAGAAATTTTTCTCATTAGATTTTAAGACAACAATGTGTTAGTCGGCAGGGAAGCAGACACACGGTATGCCTTCCACGGACATTTTTAAGAAAGAAACTCTGCTCATGGAATTTTCGTTTGGTTTTGGGAAAGGTGGTAGGTAGTTGTTTCAGCTGAACGAGTATTTGTTGTGAACGTTGTACAGGTAAGGACCATAGATTGGCGCTCAATCGAGCATCCATCCTAAAAGTATCGATACAGCATAGATAGACTTGCAACGTTTCTTGTGGTTTCGCTGGGAGCAGTTAAGAGTCATTGAGTGGGAATTGAAGTCGTGGGTGTGTAGGTGTTGTTTATTTTCTATTTTTTCTTTTTATTTATTTTTCCTCTTACTCGTGTGGAGGTGTGGGGTGCGTATGTGTATGTTTTTCTGTGACTACTTCGCCTCATAAATGTGTGTGTGTGTGTATTCATGTGTTGGTGAGAGCGTGTGAGTGTGTGTGTTTTTTCTTGACTTGTGAAATATAGGTTATATTCCGTCGTTTGGAGAAGCTTTAAACTATAAATTAATACATGAACTAAAAATGGAATATGTTAATACTATACAAAATTACTATAAAGATTATGTACGTTTTTTTTTTCAGTTCCTTATAATCAACTACGCATGCAAAATTTCATTTTTCTATGTTGTATAGTGGGGTTTCATTAAAGATGACGCAGGAGTTCATATTGGGCCAATTCATATTGTGGTCAGAAGCTAAGAAAAACAGAAGTCTTACCGTGGGTGTGGAGCGAGTGAGTTCAGGCCGAGAAAAGGAAAAACAAAGATGGTGGCCAGCATTTTATTACGTGCGTTCTGGAAGCTGGAAACTACAAAACGAGCTTCATTTTTTGATGCTGGAGAGATTCCAGATCTGGCAGGAGAGTAGGTGCAACGGGAATGGAGATTCTACTTTCTCAGATTTATTCCCTTTTGTGTGTTTGAGGTGAACTCAGGAGGCGCACTGCAGTTTTAGGACTGTGCCCTTTTTTTTAACGATAGTATTTTCAAGCTATTTCGGCGATGGCCAACGCTGGCTTAAGCAACATGATTAAGCCTTTTAATCGCGACAGTGATGTGGTGGTGTGGCTTAAAAAGTGAACCTTGTGGCAAGGATTCAAAAGTGGTACGATGTGGCCGCAGTAATACCACTGTTTCTAGAAGGGGACGTGCTGACCCTCTATTTGGAGCTCAGCGAGCGAGATCAGGGTGACGTGGACGCCATCAAGGGTCGACTGATCGAAGCTTTTGCAGAGGGGCCTTTCGAGGCCTTTAATAAGTTGACGGAGAAGAGGTGGACTGGTGAATCTGTTGATGTCTACGCGAACGATATAAGGAGATTGGTTGAGTTGTCGGGCATTACGAGACACGCCACAAGTCACATAGTCAAAATGACATTCATTACCAGGTTCCCGGAAGAGATATAAAAACATTTGCAGCAGGTCCCGGGAGTGGAGACGCTGGATGTGGGCAGGAGTCTGCGGAACCCAAGGGTAGCATGCTTCGAATGTGGGGGACCACACATGAGAAGAGACTGCAGGAAGTTCTTGCAACGGACAGTGTGTTATAAATGCAATCGGAGAGGCCATTTAGCGGTGAAATGCACGACTTCAGGAAACTGGCAAAGGGAAGCCGAAGTGCCAGCGGCCACTTTGATTCGGGAATAGTGGCTCACTCGCAGCAGATGCCCAAGCAGAAGATCGTGGTGGAAGGATGGGGAGTTATGGCCCTGATCGACACTGGCTGTACCATGTACTACCATGGTGCACACGACCCTGGTCGGAAGATGGAAAGGGAAGGGTGAAGTAGTGGCATTTGATGGGTTGCGAGTGAAGTGTCGAGGGAGGAAGACCGTCACTATTGATATTGCTAAACACCGGATGAGGGTCCATGCAATTGTCACCGATCATCTGGTGCCTGGCGTCCAAGCCATTATTGGAATGGATGTGATATGCCCACTTGAAGGCGTTACCATCACATGCGACAATGTGAGGTTTGGACTAGCTGAGTGCGCAGTAACAGAGCAAGCTCCCGGAGGGACCAACAAGGCCAGGGAGTAAAGAAAAATGTTGATCAAAGATCAGGACTTCTGAGCCGAATTCGACGGAGAGCAGTGGACTGTGAAGTGGGCATAGAAAAATCAAGCACCATCGCTGACAAACAGGGTGGCGTGCTACACTAATTCGCTCAGAAGAGGGGCGAGAAAGGAGTTTGAACAAGAAGTGGACCGATGGATTGGGGAGGGTATACTGCTGCCTTGGACGGATGACGTTGAGTCGGGCATTTTGCTGTTGATGGCCGTTCCGCAACCAACTAAAGGGAAAGTAAGACCAGTCCTGGATTTCCGAGAGCTAAACGTTGAGTGCCATACTGGAGGTGACACCGTAGATGTGTGTAGTGAGACCATTAGAAAATGGAGGCAGATGAATGGGGAATCTATGTTGGTAGATCTAAAATCTGCTTATTTGCAACTCCGCATTGCCAAAAAGCTCTGGAAATACCAGTTAGTTAGGTACAAAGGCAAAACCTACTGCCTTACGCGAGTAGGGTTCGGGTTGAACTCGGCACCCAAGATCATGTCAATCATCCCAAGGAAGATTCTGGAAAAAATGGGGAAAGGAGATGGGGCAGTGAGTTCATACATAGACGACATTCTTGTGAATGAGACTCTGGTAACTGCCAAGGAGGTGGTGGCTCATTTGAAGAGGTTTGGGTCGGTCGCCAAAGCGCCAGAAAAATTAGAAAGATGGGCTGCTTTGGGGCTAAGACTGAAACGAGGTGCGTCGGGCAGCCTAGAGTTTCGAAGGGGGAACAAGATCTCACAACTGAAGCAAGAGCTCAACAGACGGGAACTTTTTTCCATATGCTGGAAGTTGATTAGACATTACCCCATTGCTAGCTGGCTTAGACCAGCATGCAGCTACATAAAGAGGCATGCCAAAGGAAGAGGATGGAATGATAAAGTGGGAGGAAGAACAGTCGCCATGATGGAAGAGCTCCTGAAAGAAGCAGAACAGCAAGATCCAGTCCGGAGAACCTGGAATGTACCGCGAACATTGGATGGAGTTGTGTGGTGTGATACAAGCAGCATTGCAACAGGGGTCGTCTTGGAAGTTGGCGGAGTGGTTGCAGAAGATGCGGCCTGGTTACGGAAGAAGAATGATGTCAGCCACATCAATGTAGCGGAATTAGATAAGATAATCAAAGGGGTCAATCTGGCCTTGAAATGGGGACTGCGTGACATCTGCATTAAAACAGACTCTGCCACTGTGTTGTCTTGGCTAAAGTCCCTCATTTCAAGTGAAAAAAGGATAAAAACGAAAGGGGGCAGCAGAGATGTTAGTGAAGCGCAAGCTTCAGATGCTAGCTGAGTGAGCTGATGCAGGAGTTTTGTTTGAAGCTTTGCGTAGACATGGTAGCTTCTGAGAAGAATGGAGCAGATGCTCTCACGAGAGTGAAGAAGAGCTGGCTTGTGCCAAAGAAAGATGCTGTTGCTGCATCGGTTCAGATGATGCTGACATGCGAGAGCTGCACAATCTGCACCATTATGGGGGTAGAGAGGACGTAGTACTTGGTGAAGAAAGTCGACCCGAGTGTCACCAAGGAGCAAGTGAGGCAAGTGGTTAGGGCATGTGACAGATGTCACTCGATTGATCCTGCTCCAAACACGCATGAAGCTGGTCATTTGGGGGTTAGTGGGACCCGGGAGAAACTGGCATGTGATGTCACCCATTATAGGAGTGGACTTTACCTGACCATGATTGACTGCGGGCCCGGGCGATTTGCCATATGGAAGAAGCTACGTGGAGGAACAGGCAATGAAATAGCGGAAATCCTCAATGAGGTGTTTTTGGAGCGAGGTCCCATGGAAGAGCTGTTAACTGACAACGGGACCGCATTCAAATCAGTAGCAGTGACGGAAGTAATGAAGAAATGGAATATCCAACAATTTTTCAGAGCTGCTTACAGACCCAGTGGCAACGGGATCGTGGAGAGAAACCACCGTACCATAAAGGCAGTTGCGGAAAGAGGAGGCACCTCATCTGAGCAAGCTGTCTACTGGTATAATATGTCGCCTAGATTGGGACAAGTGCCAGAGATGGTTCCACAACTGTCAACGTTCGCCTATTCCTGGAGACATGCCAGGGTTGAGCAGGCAAGCAGAGAGGCAGAGGCCACAGGGGATGAGGTATGGGTGAAGCCACAGGGGCCGCACTGCACCACACAATGGAGTTGAGGTCATGTGACTGGGAGGAACACCAGAAACAACATTGTGGTGGATGGAGTACCGAGGCATATTCTCGACATCAGACCAGTGGAAGGTGAAGCAATGGAGGGGAATGTGTAGCAACAGGAGGAGGACGAGACACCTCAGAGGCCAAGCGGAGAGAGGCGACAGTCACAGTGGATGAGAGACTACGAAATATGATCTTGAGATCAGGGGGGGGGCGTGTGGTCAGAAGCTAAGAAAAACAGAAGTTTTACCGTGGGTGTGGAGCGAACGAGTTCAGGCCGAGAAAAGGAAAAACAAAGATGGCGGCCAGCATTTTATTACGTGTGTTTTTGCAAAATCTCATGTGCGCGTGAAGCTAGAAACTACAAAACGAGCTTCATTTTTTGATGCTGGAGAGATTCCAGATCTGGCAGGAGAGTAGGTGCAACGGGAGTGGAGATTCTACTTTTGTCGGATTTATTCCCTTTCGTGTTTGAGGTGATATATACTAGCAGGACCCGTTAACTGGCGTTACTCGGTGTTAGTATGCTCCCACCCCCACTTAAAAATGAAAGTATTCTGTTGTTTCTGCCGTTGTTGTAGCCCAACCAGCAACCTTCTCACGTTAAGAACGGCTTTCAAAATGGGCACCACCAATCTCTCTATGTTACGAACGGCTTTCGGAATAAACACCCACTTTTATAAGTGGGGGAGTGGTTGGTCATTTATGTATTTTTGACAGAAATATATTTCACAGCAAAGTAATTAGCTTTGTAAACATAATTAAAAGTATCTAAATTACACTTAGGTATCTTGCATATATACATTATTTTTTTTTACATAGGCATCACCACTTATCAAGGCCCAGAGGCCACTCGAGGATAAGTGTTAAAGTGTGTACAGTACAAATTGGACAATATAGTAACCGTTAGTAATGGAGATTCGATAAATTTGTTAACTTATATGGAACGGCTCATCAAAAATTGTTTACGTTAGACTTGAAGACAACCATATTGTAGTCAGCTGGAAAGCAGAAAAACGGAAGACAATTCCATAGGCGTGCAATTCTAAGAAAGAAGCTTTGCTTATGGAATCTACGTTTAGGTTTAGGCACAGATAAAGAGAGGGGGAAATTAGTGATAGTGTTTTCTGCTAGACGGGTGTTTCTTGTGAAAGTTTGGCAAGGGGAGACCATAGAATGGAGCTCAGCCGAGCACTTTCCATGAAAATAACGATAAAGCAGAGACAAACTCGCAACATCTCTTCTGTAAGAAAGAGGTTACAGGGAAGAGAAAAGGACATCCCTCACAAGGCTACGAAGTCTATTTTGAACTCTATCAAGGCAGGATAAGTCCTTTCTAGCAGCTCCTTCCCAGATGTGGCAACAGTACTCTATCCTTGGACGTACCTGGCTCTTATATAGATAGAGAATTGCATCAGCAATGAAATATCTATTTGATCGATAGAAGGATCCCACCATTTTTCCAGCGGCCTTGGCAACGGATTTAATGTATGTGTTCCATTTAAGATTAGGAGTAAAGGTCAAGCCCATAAGCTTGTCAAAACATGAGGCCTTCCCAAGACGAGAGCCATTCATTTCAATTGATGCCAGATGGAGATCAGAGCGTTCATGATGTAAAGATAAAAGCTTGGTTTTAGATGCATTAAAAGTAACAAGCCACCTCTTTCCTCATTGTATCACTTGCTTAAGATCAGAGGAGAGAGAATCAGAGAGAACTTGGTCGTTTACATAAAAGCAAACTACAATTGTATTTAGATTTGTGGCCTACGTGGGTTTATAAATAGAAGCAAAATATTTCATATTAGTTATTAGCCTTGCGAGCCTGCAGGTTGAAAAACAAGTTAAAAACTCAAGGAACCCCCTATGGAACAATGCAAATTGCATGTAGTACCATGTCGAGCAAACAAATATAGGAAAACAATAAAAGGAAAAAGTTATCGGCAATGCCAAGGTTCGAACGCAGACCGTTAAGTGGAAAAAGAGGCGAAAAAGAAAAGTAAACACCTTTGCCGCATGGTGACGCTCCTAAGGTGCCAATGAATTAGTGACTCAAATAGAAGTGTAACACGGCTGTTCTCTCTCTCTCTCTCTCTCTCTCTCTCTCTCTCTCTCTTTCACTCTCTGTATCTCTCTCCCACTGTATTTCTCTATCTCTATCTGACCGTCCCATCTCACAGTCTGTCTCTATCCCTCTCTCATATATATATATATATATATATGTGTGTGTGTGTGTGTGTGTGTGTGTGTGTGAGATACTCGATTTTCGATTTTTTAAAAACTAAATAGTTAAAAATATTACTAAAGCTGTGTTATTTTCATTATGTTAATTTAATAAATTGCTTATCCTAATCTCATTTTCACTTATCTAGTATTCTTCTTATTTATATATATATATTTTACTTTATATGGGAAGGGGATAGCCCTTTCCATGTAACACAAGTAACCTATATCAAAAATTTCAAGTATTTAGACCCTTCTTTGAGTGTATCTTGTCGAATTTGGGAATCTTTCTGTCGAATTCGGGAATCTGCACCGAATTTCAAACAGAATTCTTTACTTTAATCCACGAGTGCAGCATGCTGTCACTCCATCAAATATAACTGGGTAGAAGACCTAATTCGCAATTGGATTTCGAGTATCACTTCAATCTCTAAAAGAGTACACCTCACAACTGAATTTTACCACACGGCTTCCCCAGATTCAAAAACCGCTGTTACACTTGTGGTAGAGGCATATAATGGTTAGTTTTTCTTTTTTGGTACTTTAAAAAAGATTTTTATTGCATTTTCACCCTAAACAAGGCACAGTGCTCTGTTGATGTAGGGGGTTACTATCTCGGACATAATTTGCAGGGTACTATGTAGGTAGTTGAGCAGCAAGATGTCTGTTTGTTACAAGAACAAGTCCCCTGTTCTTGTAAGTAAAAATGAGATAGGATAGACCGAGAATTCGAACCTGGAAAGCTATGTTTGGAATTAAGATTCAGGAGAATTCCGATTGTTAGTTTTAAAATAAATAGCAGATATGTTTGTTTGAAAAGGAATTCGATTGTTTAGAAATGTTATTGTGAAAAGGAATTTGATGATTCAATTCTGTTTATGGAAATCGAATTGAAACAAAGTCAGTTAGAAAAACGAACAATAACAAATTTAAACATATTGAAAAATAGGTTAGTCGAAAAATAGGTTAGAAGAATATATATGTGAACAGTGCATGTGAATTTAGGACCACGTGAGTCAAGCACATGCTCGGACATGGGGGAACGAGACACGTGAAGCATGTCCAGGCCATGGGATCGATCATGCACGTTTTTGGCCATGCGATGACGCCATGGCTGGGAGATGAGTGAAATCATTGACCGGTCGAAGAAATAAAGGAGTGTCATCATTTTGTAACTGCGTCTTTGTGTTGTGTCATTCTCAACAAACAAAGGTATTGTGCATCATTTATATGAACTTTGTATCCACTCATTGTAATAATGAACTTTGTGTATAAGCCCCATCATTAAGAAACAATTTTATCATATAGGTCATTTATGAATATCATGACTGTTAAAGGTCTGAGAATCAACCCCTGAGGTACACCTGTATTTATATCATGTTGTGTTGACTTGACCATCGAAGGCAACCTGGATTCTTATCTTATTTAACAAGCATTTAATTATGTAAAGTATTCGTCCAGTAATACCATAGGATCTGATTTTCATGAAAAGACCATCGTGCCATACCTTGTCATAGGCCTTAGATATATCTAGAGCTACTACTCTAACCTCCCCTGCTTTATCAAGTCCATAGTATATATGTTCAGAGATTACAGTTAGGATATCGGCAGTAGAACGGGCTTGTCTAAACCCATATTGTTGGTCAAACAAGTTTAGCAGCTGTGAGGTAATGGAATAGAGCTTGATTAATTATGGATTCAAATATTTTGGTGAAAGGAGGAAGGATATTAATGGGGCGATAATTTAATGGATCAGTTTTTTCGCCAGAATTCTTGTAAACTGGTATAACAGAAGCAGTTTTCGAGCAGTTAGGAAAGCAAGATTCATTAAGGCATTTTGGGAAAAATTTGGAGAGCACTGGAGCAACCACAGCAGAGCATTTTTTAATATCACAGCTTGGATGAAATCGGGTCCACATGTTTTTGAAGTGTCAAGGTTTTTATGGTGTTCTTGAGAAGTGGTGGTGATTTTAAGATCGTCTAGTATGGTTTCTCTCCACAGAGGAAAATCTGTGAGGAAGTTATTTGTCTGGGTTCAAAAGAGAATAAAAGGCTATCGACGGGCAAGCAGATTAGCTTCCTACGTTGTCGTGCAAACAACTCCAAGATGGTTGAATAGTGGAGGAATTATTGATTGTCCATTATTTACTACACTGTTATAGATTTTCAAGAAGTTATAACTTCCTAATTTATACGCTTCAATGTGTTTTTTTGGTGGTATGGCATATTCTCCCTTCCTGCTGTGAATATTTCCTTCTTACAATTACTTCTAGCTTCTATATGTTTTTGTTTATTTGTACTGGGTTTATGTTGGATAAATCTGCAGTATGCATGCTGTCTGTGAACAATGACAGCTGCGCAAGTAGAAGTAAACCATTGGAGAGAGTGAGGTTTGCTATAGAACTTACAAGTGAAAACATGTGCTTTAATTGCTGCTTTGAATCATTCAGTGGTTACATTTGCGCACTGTTCAGCAAGAAGAGAAAAGATATTTCGCCATGGAGCATCTCTGATGTGATTCCTGATGGTATCCTAGTCAGCCTTATTGTAATACCATGTCATTTTGATCTGTGTCAAAAGTTGGGATATAGAAAAGTTATGTGTAATGCTACCAGCTTTATCAGTGTATTTAGAGAAGTAAAGTCAAAGTGTAGTTAGAGAAGTCACCAAATACATGTATTTGAGTGTTAATCTAGGGAGAATGCGACATCTATACTCTCAGAGATGTGATTGATTAGAGTACAGTCTTGGGTCGAGGGGGGCGGTAAAGAAAATATAAGTAGTTAACGCTATGTTGTTAAATTAGTCCAAAGCACATTAAAGCCAGCTCGTCTTATTCTAGTTTAGATTTCCTAGTCATAGGGAGAGTGTTACGAATATAAACTCCAAGTCCGTGCATGTGTCTGTCAGAATTCTTATGACAAAGTGGAAGACAACCAGACATGTTAAAATGATTAGAGAGTGTAAGTCTTATTTAGCGCATAGATATCCAGTGAGTTTGCTAGGAGAAATGATTCTACTTCATCTAAGTTAGTTCTAAGTCCACGGATGTTTGGAAATGCGAGCCTCAAGGGAGGAGGTGAAGCGTTGTTCAAGTGTGCGTCTGGTTTGATCATTATTTTGGATTGGGCTGTCATTTTTATAGTTTAAGGTGAGGGGTTGTTGGCTCAGGAATGCCCACCGGAGATGAGTGCAGTATTCCTTTCTATGTGCGACATTGCTCTACAAACATCCCGATATTATACAACTCATAATAGAGCAGCTGCGGTAGGTGCTACCAAAGAATTAAGGCTTCAGTACTGTCAGTGGGAATACAACAGCCAGATAAACTGTCAAACCGGCACCCTCAAGCCTGTCAGACAAGAGTTGCCCAGTAAACTACTATTACGAACACAACTATACCTAACACTAATGCTTCTAACTGAAACTTAGTGCTACTAGTATTCATTTTTTTTAATTAATCAGAAATTGTAAATGATATACAAAATTATGCGAATATCAATTACATTTCTACAGGAAACACAATTGTTTTAAATACTTATTTTCTCCGTGATTCTAATCAGTGGATTACGATATTGTGCTTACCAAAAAAAAAAGAATAAAAAACTTGATCGACAATCTATTCCAGCTAATGGACAAGAATGCAAACATATCATTATTGTTGTTGCACATAATCAATAAGAAATAAGTTGTAGATACATTTAATCAAAGATATATTCATCGATACATTGGTAATATTTTATAAATCTTTTGTGATCTCATTCGCCATTATTGTAGTTGATAAAGAATTTCCTCTTTTATTGGAATCATTTTTGAAAAAAAAAAATGGTTCATTGTCAATGAAGAAATACGACTCATTAGATATTGTAGTTTCAATGGAAATAAAAACCCCAAAACATAAAATTCTGAATGGAAAATAGAAAGAATACCAGCGATATAAGTAAATGTCAGTTTCACAATTAGTGCCTTATATATGTGTGTGTGTACGTGTGTGTGTGCGTGTGTATGTGTGTAAGTATATACATATATTTATATATATATATATATGTATATATATATATATATATATATATATATATATATATATATATATATATATATATATTTATATATATATAGTCTTGGAAGATTTTTAACCTTTAAAACTATATAAAAAAAAACTTTTTTTATCATTCGTTAGAAAATAATTAGTCTGTAAGTCATTTAATCACCTGCAATCATTGCATCAACTTGCTCTCTCAAATTCACAATAGTTCTAATGTTAATTTAAGGGATCATCAGTTGTTTACCATGAAACATTGTTTCGAGTATTTAAAAACAAAAAAGTATAAATCATGTCTCCCCAGCAATGTTGATCAAACACCACTTCCCTTAATCATAAGAACAAAAAATGTTCCAGATATTGGATCTAGTAACCTACTCATGATTACTTTGGCTAACATATTCAAGTTATAATATATATATATATATATATATATATATATATATATATATATATATATATATATATATATATATATATATATATTGTTGCTTCGTTTTACACTTTATTTCAGCATGAGATACATAGATATTGGAATATTATAGTTGCCTCCTATTTTAATTCTGTCCGAATGGATCAGAGAGGATTGCAAATTGCATTGCTATGATGACTGAACTTATGCATTTAAACCTTAAGAAAGTGTCAAACCTCGGATGCGCATGCACAGCCACCAACCCAGAAATCACTTTGCACCTCGACCAACTCATTTGCGCTGATCGGCAGATAACAGTGAATAAAATGCATGTAAAGTTGAATCTGGATGTCAGTGCACTGGAAACGATAGGTTCCACGAATGCTCATGCATAGCTAAAATTACACCCGACAGGATGTCTGTCAGGACTCAGGTGACAGTTTCATGGATTGCAACATCACTGAGATGTAGTGTCACCACTTTAAGTCAGAGTCCAAACGGCAATTGATATAATGGCACCACTCACGCTCTCCAGCAAAGTTCATAATGCATCTACACATAAAGTGATGTGTACCGTCTTCTGGACAGGAAGGGTGTTATTCTCCTAAATTGCTTGGAACCAGTGTTGACTGTCAACTCTCACTGTTACACTGAAACGTTGACAAAGCTGAAGGTCCAGATTGCCCATATAAGACCAGAGAAAAGGGAAACATTTCGTTTGTGTTATATCCTTATTTTAAATACAGCAAGAAACACAGGGTTAAGGGTGAAAGACAAAGGGGTTTATTTACAAGGGAATATATATGTGACATAAGAGTTACTCGACATCTTTTCTTATTCTCTTGTAATGTGTTCAATGGCCAGTGCATCACAGTAGTGCTTGAATTCTTGACCTGTGAACATAGTGCCATTATCACTAACAATTGTTTTCGGAACTCCGAACCGACTAAATACCTCGTCCAGCGCTTTTATTGTGTTTGCCGCTGTAGGGTGTTTGTATTTTAAAATTTCTGGCCATTTTGACATACTATCTACAATTCATCATCATCATCATGACGGGCTCCTTGCCCGGACCAACGTGACTCTTCCTCTCCAGAGTTTCCTGTCTTCCATCAGTTGCCTTAGATCTTCAGGTTCACAGTTGGCGTCGTGTGCTATTTGTTGGATGTATGTGGATCTAGGTCGTCCTCTGCTTGCGCGTCCGTGTCGTGGAGTCCATAGCAATACATCACTCACCAATTCATGCTTGCTCCTCAGCCAATGACCGGCAAATCGTAGGCGTCTTTCTCTGATAGTATTAGATATGGCAGGTAGATTGCCATAAAGTTGCTGCTTCGTGGGATGATTTTGCCAAGACATATTTAATACTGTTCATAGCATACAGGTGTATGTGCCGTCTAGTTTTCTTTCAAATCTTTTGGTGAGTGTTTAGGTTGTAGCACCGTAAACAAAGACAGACTCTACAACTGCCCTGAAGAACTGCTTTTTCAGTTTGTCAGCAAGTCTCGAAGTCCATACTGAATGTAGCCCATCCAATGCGGTCCATGCTTTGGAGATGCGAATTCTGATATATCTCTCTGTGGAAACTATGTTGCTGCCCAGATACATAAACTCAGCGACTTCTTTCAGTGTTGATCCAACTAAAGCCCTGATCTCTCTCTTCACATTGAAAGTCATAAACTTTGTGAAGGGAGAGATCTACAATTACTAGGTAATAATATCCCTTCAGAGGTCCTGCATAATCAATAAGGATGCATGTCCAGGGTAAATCTGTTTTAGGCCAAGGTTGTGTCCGTATGGGGGGAGATCTTGCAGCTAGTTGGCAACCTTTACATAATTTCACCATTTTCTCATTGCCCTGATATATATACAGGCCAGTATGTGAATCCTCTCATTAGGGCCTTCAGTCTGGAGATTCCAGGATGTCCCAGGTGGAATTCTTTTAGGATTTTCTTGCGTACATCAGAGTTTCATCACACATAAAAAATTGAAACACTTTTAATCCTTTTCTATTCTTTTCGGTCTTGTCCCACTTGTTTTTTATCTTATTAATATATTTATCTGTTTTTGCTGCTTTCTTTATTTCCTCAAGTGTAACAGGAAGTTCCCTAACAGTATTTATTAATATATCTGTTAGTTCATTTTCTTCTTTTAGTGCTGCTATAACAGTTTCTTCAAATTCAGTTTTACTGGGGATCAATCTCGACAAACCATCTGCATGTGCAATTTTACTAAATGCTAGGTGTTTCATTTTGAAATCGTAATTGAGCAAAATAATACTCCATCTCCGTAATCTATTTGCCATATGAGTAGGAATCAAAAACCATTACTATCGATTTTTGGTTCTGTTTCTAAGATGAAAAATCTTCCATGAATGAATCTATGAAACTTCCTCGTGGCATACACAATCGCCAAACCCTCTTTTTCGATCTGACTGTACTTTCTTTCAGCGGGTAATAAAACCCTCGAGGCGTGAGAAATTGGTTTAGTAGATCCATCTTTCATTCTGTGTAGAAGCACCGCTCCTAAACCGTATTCGCTTGCATCTGCCGCTACAATTAAATTCTTTTTCAGATCATAATGTGCTAACGCTAGATCTGATAACAAACAGCTTTTAATTTTTTGGATATAAAAATTATAGTAGTTTGCTCGACCCAAGAATGACTGTAACTTCACTACATTGTCTGGTATAGGCATGTCTCTAATTGCTTCTGTCCTATTTGGGTTAGGTATTCTACCTTTCCAATCAATTATTTTCCCCAAATATTCAATCTTGTCCATACCAAGTTACATTTTTCGAGAGCCACTTTAAATCCATAGTCTTCTATTTTCTCGAATATTTTCCGAATATGGGTTTTATGTTCTATTTTTGCTTCTTATCAAAATGTCGCCTAAATAAGCCATTGCAAAATCCAAGCCTGCTAGCATGGCATCCATAATTTGTTGGAATAAATTTGGTGCTACTTTCAACTCAAACGGCAATCATTTTAGGGAAAATAATCCTTTATGAATATTCATTGTCGGGTATTTAGAACAATCTTTGTGGACTTTGACCTGCAAATATGCTTCTGATCAGTCAATTTTACAGTATTTTTTTTTATATAGTGGTCACCTTGCTTTTCCCTTTGTATTTTGTCAACATTTTTCTCTTCGATACTAGTATTATTCTATTTTAAATTTAACAGTTTCTGGCATTCCTCAGTAACTTTTTGTAAGGTTATTTCTATGTCTTGGTTCATAAAGGATAATATCCTAGAACGAATCTCTTTATACTTCGAGGATGTTAACCCTTGCACAAATATCAAGCACTTAAACATGTCCTCTTTAAGGTCTTTCAACTTAAATAACTCGCATTGGGCATTTACTCTCCTAACATAGGCGATAACGTCTTCATCATCTTGTTTCCAAATATTTAAACACCTATAACGAGTATAAAATAAGCTACCCCGTTCCCCAAAAATGCTCGATAAAATATCTATAGTCTCTTTAAAAGAAATATCTTCGGGTTTCCTTGGGAGTATAAAATTGGTATACTGGGTATTTTCATGGGAACCCAGTTTTTGCAACAGTAAAAAAAAAAAAATTTTCTTCACCCGACCAGGCCTGACATAGTTTGGAAAAAATATTTTCGTATCTACGATAATATGCTGGAAACGTTAAGCCATTAGTTGGTTCATATAAAAATTCTGTCAACGAATTGGCAATTCCTTCCAGAGTGAACCGACAATCCTTTTTTTTTTTCTTATTGTTTCATTAATATTGTTTTTAATACTTCATTTTGTTTTAACTGTTATTTTGTAAAAATTCCATCTGGCTTTGTTGAGCCACCGGTGCTAATTGTATTGTTTTTGTAAACTCGGCTAATTGTTCCATGTTGAAGATTATTTTTTAAACACAATAATAAAACAAAAGGTTAACAGTACCTGCACAAAGCATTAAATAAATTCACTGAATAGTTTGTTTGTTTTTAAATCACAAAAAAATTCTTTTGTAGACAAAGTTTTTGGAGGGGGTTGCACACACGAAATTGACACCGAACCAAGAGCACGCAAGCGTTCCTTTCCGCTGTATTATTAAGCAAAAGAAATTTTAAATAAACAACTTTCAAAATTTGTTCTTTTTAGTATTTATTCTCTTCGTTTTAAGAAAAGTTTTTGGGTTAAAGTTTTCTTTTTATGAATTCGAATTCTGTCGCCATTTTTTTATATCCTTACTTTAAATAAGAATGCAACAAGAAACACGGGGTTATGGGTGAAAGACAAAGGGTTTTATTTACAAGGGAATACAGGTGACATAAGAGTTACTTGACATCTTGTCTTATTCTCTTCCTGTCTTTTTTCTTCTCTGTCAGTCACGTGAGAGGGTCAATATATCTATAGTTCATTTCATATATGAAGGAATGTTAGGTTATTCCATTACATCAGTTTGCAATATAACAACGTCAAGCCACACACAAGTTTGAAGATCATAGAATGTGTGACAATGTTCGGCTGGATGGTGCCCCCTAATCCAATGTATAGTCCACACCTGGCACTATCAGACTTACACATGTTCAGACCTATCAAGGACGCATTACATCGGCAGCATTTCCCCAACAGCAAAGCCATAATCACAGCTGTAAAAAAATGAACCGTCTTGATAAGTGCTGACTTTTACATCCGAGGCATCAAGGCTTTCATTCATCGCTGGCAAAAGTGCATTGAGAATGGTGGTGACTATGTAGCAAAATAAATTCTGAGGCACAAAAGGTCGCTCGTTTTAATGATACTACTCCCGTCTTTGCAGGTCTTCAATTTTATAAATTAAAAAAATGAGAGGTATTACATTTGGAACGACCCTTGCATATATTTCTTTTGTTTTAATTAATTAATTAATTTATTTATTTATTTTTGGTCTTACTGGATTCTAGGATAAGAACTTGCCTTGTGGAGTATACAGTCGAGTGCTGTAACATTTGGAGAAGATGCCCCATTCCTCGAATGAGCCAGTAGAGGTTAACCTAATAAGCCCCATACTGTAAGCAAGGCTTCACCAGTTGTCCCATCAACGAAATGTTGCATCCCTCTGCCTGGTTTTATAAGTATTTTAATAGTAGGTGTTCCAACGAACTACAAGCCCTTATACCTCTTCAACATAAATACCCCTCACAAACGCTACTAGCAACAAAATCCCACCCATATACATTAGAGACCTCTAGATACTGGAAAGCCTTCTACTCTAATAGTTTCTTCTATAAGACTGCTAGACTTTGGAATTCCCTTCCAGGTTCCTGCTTCCCTGCTTGTACTGACATGCAGAAGTTCAAGTGTAATGTTAACAGACATATTGTTGCTTAACTCCTTATATAGTATTCCTGCAAATTATGTTCCAGATAATAGCGCCTTACATCAAAGTGACACTGTGCCTTGTTTGGAATGAAAAAAATGGTAAGGATTTACTTGTAGGGAAGTATCTTCAAGGATTATGTCTAGTAGGGAAATCAGTCGGATATGAGAATGCATGTTGACGTCAAATTCAATCGAAACGCATATAAGTAAATATAAATATTAAATACTTATAGACAGGTTCGCCCATGTGTGTGTTTTGAACATGTCTTTAATAAAAATGTGTTTCAAGAGTAAAGAAAAGACAGAAATCTGACATGCGGTGTGATATCACATTTTTAACAAAACTGGAGAGAAAATGTTAATTCTTTGATGTTTAAAAAAACAATTTTGCGGAAGAGATGGAAGATAGAGATGAGTTAAAAATGTTCCGGTAGAAGACAGTTTACCTCAACAATTGACGAAACGGTTACTTCAGTTTGGATAATGGTTGAAGATCATCATCGGGTTTGAGAAAATAGTTAATGAAATAGGGATTTCATGCAACATTTTCTATTTGTCATGAGCATGTTGACTTAAGTCAGTTTCACGTCTGTTGTGTATCAAATGTTGCATGAAAAATCAACTAGATTTCTACAAGTCTTTAAACAGATTTTTTGCAAATTCCGAGTAAGTATTAATGCTGCCATGCTTCAATCATCCATTCTGGGCTCAATTCTCTTCCTGATTCTCACCAACGATCTTCCAAATCATATTCTTTCATCATTTGTTGACATTTATGCAAACGTCATTACTATATATGGCAACACTTCAATGGCAGGTAAAGACTAACATATTTTTGATTCTCTTTCGAACTTGTATGTATGTTTACAATGGGGTAAAACATGACTAGTTGCCGTTAATGCTTCCAAAACCATTTCTTCTATCTTTTCACCACCTGCTCTCTGATCTCCACTTAATTCCAATTAAAATTAAAACTGCTCTCTCCTGAAGAAACACCCTGCTTTAACAAACTCGAGAGAATAACCTTCACTACTGACCTGAAATTGAAGACTTACATCAGATATGTTGCCAAAACCACTAAATGATTGGATCATTCCATCGCTCTAGAAAGTATCTCGCTCCAGATGCAATTCTCTACCTATACAGAAGCCAAATATATATATATATATATATATATATATATATATATATATATATATATATATATATGTAACCATTAAACGTTAAATTTCCTTAAAAAATCAAGTAAAAAAAAAAGGAAGTACATGTAAGTATTATGTTTTTTTTCTTGTAATTAAAAAAAAGAAAAACTCGAGCTGAGATCGAAACCAAATCCTAAAGACAATGATTCAAGTATGATAACAATTAGGCTAGCTTAACACGATGTTTAGAAAGTGTTTTTAAAACATACTTATTCTTAATAATGTCTTATGAATGTTGCCCATTTTCAGCTTGGCATATTTGTGCTCTTTCCAAAACATTATTCATGACAAATTGCAGAATCTTTGGATTGCGATTTAACTCCCTTATTTCGTTCCTGATGTTTTCCTCCAATTCTTGCAGTGCTTGGGGTTTGTTAACATGGACTCGTTCTTTAAGATATTCCCACAAGAAAAAGTCAGGGCAAGTTAAGTCTGGGGAACATGGTGGCCATTTGACATTGCCATAGCGAGAGATAATGTTGTTACCAAAGTATTGCCTGAGATGCTCCTTGGTGTCTCTCGCCGTATGTGCCGCTGCCTCATAATCCGGGCCTATTTTGAATTTGTGGGTGCAGGAAGTCTGTAATCATAGTCCAGTATCTTTCTCCAGTAACAGTGACAGTATTTTCGTCTTGATCCCCCCCCCCCCAAAAAAAATATAGTCCAATAATATTCTCCTCCGTTACTGAACACCATACAGTGCACTTTATGAAATGCAACTGCTTTTAATGAATTGCTCTTGGATTTTCAGATCTCTAAAATCTGTAATTTTGTTTGTTAACGAATCCATTCAAATGAAAATGGGCTTCATCTGACATGATCAACTTTTGCAGAAAATTGGGGTCATTTCGGACAAGTTCTTACATATGAACTACATATTGAATTCTTGTTTTTAAATCTTCAGACTTCAAGTGTCGAACAAGCTGCACCTTATAAGGAAAGAATTTTAAACTGTGCAGAATATTGTGTAGTGAGCGTCGACATATCCCAAAGTGTGGGATGTCGTCGAATCGATGTTTCAGGATGCTGCTTCATGTTCTCTTGCACTCTTTCCTATTTTCATTTGTGATGACGTTTTGTCTGCCAGCTCACAGAAGATCAAGTATAGCTCCTTGGTCTTCAAATCGGTGCACAATGTTTCGAATTGTGTTGTGACTTGGGCATCTCTTACGTGAAAATGCCGTCGATAAGCTCTTCGAGTCAAAACAATTGACCCCCGATTTTGGGAAAACACTTTCACAACTGCATTATTCAATGTTATACTTAGTCATCATTAATTTTCAAAATATTATCTGTAAAATATCTGAAATAGAGAAAAAAAAACCATTAATAGTAAAATGACAAAGATTTTCAACCCTTCAGTGACTTTTTGGACACCACACGCATATATATATATATATATATATATATATATATATATATATATATATATATATATATATATATATATATATATGGTGTTTATTTATAATTGTGGTCTGGTAGACCAACACAAAACTTACCTTCAACATTTTTTTCTATAGGTTTCGGGTTTGCTGGAAACGAATACGGTATTTAAATTTTGTGCAAGTAAGTATATTTCCGGGCATTAAATAATGAAATTCTTTATGTTATAAGTAATAGCTATTGTTGAACGTGCAAGTGCGCGCATATTTTTACTTAATACTCGGAAAAAATGCTTATTTGCGGAAAATTGAAATGCAATATTGGTTTTCAGCACACCCGAAACCTACAAAAAACAAGTTTTTTTAAAGTAGGTTTTGTGTTGGTCTACCAGGTCATAATAAACACCACCCCTCAAAAAAAAAAAAATAAATAACAGACGCCCTCAAAAAACGTGGCTAAAAAATGGATGCTCATTTTACGTTAAATTAATATAGAAAAGTAAGCCCCATTTTTTAAAAATATAATATAATATAATGATAAAAATAATGAAAACGGAAAATAAAACCTCACCACGTGAGTTAAAGTTAATTGTATTGTTTGTTCTATATGCTTTTTCCATTTATTTAGACTTTATATCGAATGCTATCAAAACCTTTTCTGTATGCACACACACACACACACACACAGACACACACACACACACATACATATATATATATATATATATATATATATATATATATATATATATATATATATATACCTAAGGAATTCTTCAACATCGTACAAAACTCTTTCAAATACCCACACAGATATAGTTCTATTTTCAATAAAAACTCAATAAGTATTTCTTATTCAACAATGCCTAATTTAGCACAAAGAATCTTAACATGTAATAAAAAAAATTAAATCAGCCCAAAAAATCCCTTTCTCAATTAAACCCAAAACTAACTGTAATTGTAATAACAAACATCCTTGCCCACTCAATAATGATTGCATCCATAAAGATGTTATATATTCATGCATAATTACTGAGCTCCCACGCAATCCTCCCATAACAGACACTAATATTTTATCTTCAAGTTATCCTTCTTCCCATCCTTCATCTGATATAGTTACTAATCCAATATACCACTCGAGCAGCCCCTCCATCTACAATCATACAACTAGCAATAATAATAATAATGAGAATAATAATATTTCTCCTAACAGCCATCCTACCACTAACAACACTCATTATCCCTTCCAAAACAGTCCCTGTACAATCATTGTCTCACCCTTTGTTGAACACAATGAACAAAATTCAAACTATTTCCTTAATACAAATCGGCAAATTAATATTAATTTCAGACCTCGAGCTTTTAATAAAGTACATACATATATCGGCACTACTTCAACATTAATTAAGAAAAGAATATCAAACCACATTTCTTCTTTTAACAACCATAATTCTAATGATAACCAAGGAACTTCTCTAACCACTTTAATTAAAAAACTTAACTCTAATAATACCCCCTTCTCAATCAAATGGACTATCATAAAAAAGTTAAGTCTTATACTCCAGACTCTAAGTCATGTCGCCTCTGCACAACCGAAGCTATAACTATGATTACTTCCCCTCTAACACTATAATAAATTTTAAAAACGAACTGATCTCTTTCTGTAAACATAAGTCCAAATTTAATTATGGCAATTTTTAAATTACATAGTTATTACTTTAACCTTTCAGATATATATATAATTTTTCTTTAACATTATCGTTTTTTCTACATACTTTCTTAATACTTTATAACTTAATCCTTTATTTTAATTCTTTATTTCTTCTTTGTTCGGCCGGTTTTTTATCTGCAATTTTCGTTTTAGTGTTTATTCTTATCTATCAAATATATCAATCTACCTACACACTCATATCCTGTATGTATATTTACTTATATTTTACTATATGCATTTACTTACATATCACTTGATTTATCCGGAATTTGAAGATACCGGCCATCTTCTCCCCTTAAATTTTTTTTCTAGTGTATTTTAATAACTCCTGCTGATATTTTCTTAAGTAATAACGTGTACATTTCAGTTGACCTCTTCCCCCCCCTATATTTTTGGTGACTTTTAACGACATTTTGTCTGGTCATTTTGACATTTGCTTTTCTATTTTATATTTTATTCAATCACCATTCAATTTTTTTCTCTCTTCTTCTTCTTCACTCGTTTTTTTTCTCTCTTCTTCTTCACTCATTTTTCTTAATTACACCTTGTCTTGGCAGCCGAGTTTAACGCATATCTTATTTTTCTTTTAATAATATTATTGGAATTCTTTCCTCTTTTCCTTGTACCTATTTGTGAATTATTCCACGAATTTCGGCCTTTTGGATTATTTTGGACCATCTTTCAATTACGCGATTTCCTTGGATTTTACTTGTGCAAATGGAAATTTAACTAACTTTCTTGGATTTACATTTTTGGATTTTACCGTCATTAGATACTTTACCCTTCACCAGACTATCCATTCACGTGAAATCACCTTTTTCTTCACCATATTTCCTCTGCTTCACTTTTTGTTATCAAGTAAGATCTTTGACTTAATTGCAGTTTCATCAAATACTTTTGCAAGCAAAAATCCGATCCCGCATTTTGCTAATTCCTACCCTCTGATGAGAAGGAAAGTATTTCTTTGAAACTCCATGGATTAAGGACTATCCACTTATTTAGTGTTTACTTTTCAAATTAAATATGTTTTTAACTCTTTTTCAAAGTGTTTTTTAACATATTTTATTAAGTATTTGCTCATATATATATATATATATATATATATATATATATATATATATATATATATATATATATATATATATATCACCAGCTACTTTAATGCCTGTAAATACCAGGCTCGCTGTTTGTTTATAAATAAAAATAAGCCGCTTGAGCACTATAAAAGTGTTGGACAAATGTTTATTTAAAATAAACATTTTTTAGGTCATTTACGAGCGCTGCTCCCATGGGTCGAACTGCTGACTATCAATGTGGTGGTTGTAGTTTCAATCCTTGGCTAGAGTGAAGTGCTAGTTTAGCTGCACGAATGAGCATGTTTCAGTCAGCTAGTTACAGGTAGCCTACCGATTCCTTACAGGGATTAAAGGCAGAAGCCTCAGTGTGGCTTAATTGTCATGAATATATTTTTTATAAATGTACACACACACACACATATATATATATATATATATATATATATATATATATAAATATATACTAGAATAAATAACCTCTGAAGAGTATCAAAATAAATTCCTCAAAGAGAAGTTTAGCATCATTTTTACATTCTCTTATAAACATTAAAATCAAGATATAATGATTCCTTATGTCTAGAATACTTATTTCAATTTGATCTGTTATCTGAATTTGATTCTAGAAAATACCTAGACTTTTAGATGTCTTAAGAAGAATCAACAATACATATGCGTATATGTATGTGTTTGTGCGTGTGTTTGTGTATGCGTTTGTGTATGTGAGTGCGCATGAATTGACTATGATGGATGTATAGATACATTTTAGTGACACTGTATTTGTTAGTGTGCATTTTTGGCCACGCCATAAGCTGCCTCTCTGTGTTGTGTAGCAGGGTTTCCTATTAAAGAAATGACGGTGGGGACATATATAACTATGATGAGGGGGAGAGGAGAGGCATTTATACATATACAGTTCTGTTCTGAGATGCTTGGGACTTCATATAGATACTGAGGGTGATAGGGTGGTAGATGCACAGTTCTTATATTTCTTGTAACACATATAGAGAGGAGGAGGAGAGTTACGCAATGTCCATAATAAGGTGATTAACACATTTACCTTTCAATTTGTGGAATGACGACACGAACACAAACAGTTACAAATATCGATGGTAATTCTCTATTTCATTGGACCGGTCGAATGATGATGACGTCAGGAATTCACATTTGTTCTACATAGTTTCATCTTTCTACCCTTCGCTTCCAAAGGGGCAGCTGACCATTGACTGACTCTCCTGATCTTTGATGACTAGCAGACTCAACTGTTCTGCCTCAACTCAACTGCCCTGATCTAACTACATCTCCTATATTAAGAATCCCCCTTTTGCTACAACGTCAGAAGTGTGTTTCCAAAACGTGACCAATTCACGTGGCTATGCACACGTTTTTCCTAACACACTTTTGACAATAAAGAATTCTCAACTAACCTATTTTTTAACCTAACCTATTTTTTAGCAATGTATTTTTAATTTGTATTGTTCATTCTTTTTAGCTGACATTTTTAATATTAAGTTTCATAAAAGAATGAACAATCAATTCTTTTTACGATATAAACAATATCTAACTATTCATAATAGAATTTAACAATAGGCCTTTTTAACATCCCGATTTCTAACATTCTATTTCTTAACCTTGCTTACAAGGTTCGAGTCTCGGTTTATCCTAATCTCATTTTCACTTATCTAATGTTCTTCTTATTTACATGGAAAGAGACATCACTTTTTCCTGTAACATCTGCACATGCATCGTTCATATTTTTTTCTGTTTTTAAGCTTGAAGCGACCAATATTTTTGTTCTTTCTGCTTTTATGGATGCAAATGTAGAGTATGCAGAAGAATTTGCCTAAGTTGTCAAATAGCCATGTCCCGATCCGGTATGTGTGTATAGGTGTATATGTGCATGTATGTATGTGTGTGTGCAATATTTTATAGAATCCAATATACAAATAAATAGAATATTCAAGTGTTGCAAAGTTTTCGTTATTGGCACCGAGTTTGCCTGTGAGCATGTTCGACGTATTTTTAATGGTGCCATTGGCTGGCTGTCTGCGAATACATCGTTCATTTCCTGTTTTTGTAGAAGTTTACAATAAGAATATGCTTGCTGCCGCTTCTCTTGAAGATGATCTATACTTTGCAAGAGATGAGACAGGAATGGAAAACGGTTTCAGAAAAGGTTGGAGGAAGAAAAAACTGGAAATGTGGAAACAAATGTTGTAATGAAAGTAAAAGTGAGGATACGATAAAAACAAAAAAGAAAAAGGACAAAAGTTCAAGAAATAAATAAAAAAGAGTACAAAATAAATAAAAAATAAAATCAGTGAAAAGAAAATTGAGAAAAGAAAAAAGAAAGATACAAGGAAAAATAAATTAATATTTCAGTGCCGATCAATGACTGCTACTAACGAGAAATCAATGGTAAACGGTTGTTGCTACAATGCAAATTAATTTGCAAATGATATCGAAAGAGGTGGGGAGTATTGGAAATCTAGGAAGACTTGTTGTCATTCAGACTCCAGGGGACACCACAAGTAGTTCTCAAAGAGAATTCATTGATGTTGGACTGTATGAAAACTCCTAGTGTGTGAATAATAATTATAAGGAAAGAAACTGCTAAATTGTGGATTTTGCCGTCTCAGCAGCCCACAGGGTGAAGATTAAAGAAACAGAACAAAAGAAACAAATATGCAGAACTTGCGAAAGGACTGAAAGAAACATGGAACATAAAGAAAGTTAATACATTAACAATAATTGTAGGAGCACTAGTAACGGTCCTAAAGAATAAAAAAAGAGACTAAAAAAAAAATTAAAGTCGACCGGAAGACTCAGACCATGCAAAGGACAGAGAGAAAGCACAAACCATACCTCCACTGGATGAGTGCAAAGAGAACTGGGGGCTTGGAGAAGCTTATTGATACCCAAATTCCGGTCGGCAGAATGTAATCATGTGAGCATCCTTCCAGGGATCACAGTACACTATCTTTGTTGCTAATGAGAAATCAATGGTAAGCGGTTGTTGCAATAACGTAAATTTATTTGGTTATCGAAAAAGATGGAAGTATTGGAAATCTGGGGAGACTTATTATCACTCAGACATCAGGGAACACCACAGGTTGTTCTCAAATAGAAATATTTGATGATAGCCTGTGTCCATTTTATTTATTGACATCAAACCACATAGCATTAATTCCTCCTTTTTATTATTAGTAATGATTATATAGGATCTGTTCTGATGTTATGAAACTATCTTCCCAAGGACAACCATCACTTATGGAGAGGATGGGGGGGGATAATGTGGTGTCTGTTTTGTTATCACAAGACCAGGCAGTATCTGATCCTTCTTTTTTTTGTAGTAGTTATAATGTAGTAACTGTTTCTATGGACGTGGAACTATACTTCCAGAGATTAGCAGCACATTCATTTATTTTGAGCTGTGTAATGTCTGTTTAGATATCATGATGCCATTTTCCTAGGCAGTAGCTCGTCCTTTTCTTTGATATTAGTGATAATGTAGTATCTGTTCTCTGGTCATGAGACCACCCATCCAGGAATTACCATCACCTTTTTTCTGGAGAGAAGGTTGTGTAGTGTATTATTTGTTGTCATAAGACCATCCTCACACCGCTTTTTTTATAATAATTTTAAAGTAGTATCTGCCTGTGATTATGTGAGTATCCTTCCAGGGATCACAGTACACTTTCTTTGAGATGGAGAGGAGTAATGTAGTATCTATTCTGTTTTCTTGAAACCATTCTCCCAAGCATTTTCTCCTTTTTTCTATTGTAAGGATAATACACTATCTCTTACGTGATCGAGACCATCATCTTAAGCAATGTCATCACCTTTTATTTATTTATATTTTTTTTGCTTGGGTGTGTGGGGGGGAGGCAGTATAGTGTTCGTTTTGTTGGCATGAAACTAGCGTCGTAGGCATTATCTCATCCTCTTTTTGGTAGTAGTTATAATATAATATCCTTTTCGTGCTCATGAGATTATCCTGCCTGGTTGCAAATAAATTGTCATTATCAACATCATTTCTCTTCATATATTGATTTGAACTATACTTTTGGTAATACTGTGAACTCTTCTGACATTGCTTACTAATATTTGGCCTTGTTCTACTCGGTATTGTCAGGAAGCAATAAAAGTGTCTTTATTTTTTTAAGTAACACAATAAATAAATAAATAAATATTTGTTAAAACTCCTGACTTCAACTATAATTTTCACCGTCCGTTCTCTCCCTCTCTCTCTCTCTCTCTCTCTCTCTTTCTCTCTCTCTCTCTCTCTCTCTCTCTCTCTCTCTCTCTCTCTCTCGTCTGTCAATAAACTGCTATGTGCTTTCCAATTCGTCCTGTTCACAGTCATCACTGTCCTCAAATGCAAATTAATGCTATATATATATATATATATATATATATATATATATATATATATATATATATATATATATATTAATAAGCTGTCTATAGACAAAAGTTTTTTCTTTCTTTTTCCTTCCTTGTTCCGTTACTCGGTAGAATAGACAGACGCGTTGTTGCTTGTGTATTTCTCGCTTTGTATTATTTTCGCCACATTCTCCCCTGATGTCATCATCATAAATAGTGCAGCTGGGTGGTGAGCAGTAATTTCCTCCAGGGTAGAATTACGCTCAAGACTGTTGTCGGGTCGCCTATCATCATCGTCATCATTGTCAGGCAGCCTATCACTGTCATTGTATTCAGTGATTTCTGAAGCATCGTCTATCGATACCGACAATGGTTTGTTCAGTTGTTCACTTTCTTCTGACGAGCCACTAGTGGTATTGTATGCGAGCTCCTGGATAGAAACACAAATTCTTTATATGATGAGGAATTCCATTAACTACCACCGAGTGAGGACTGTGGCTTTTAGTCACCCAGCGTATTTTTGACTTGTTCATACACCTGCTGCGAGGGATTCCCCAAATAACTTCTCCCACTTAGTACTGTCCCTGAGAATCTTGCGATTTAGAGCTGGCCACGGAATCAATACCTTATATGCGGACATCGTAAGTGTATATGGTATTGGACAGCACCATAACTGCTGAAACACTATTTTTTTAATGTGACATTATACCAGTAAACCAATTCTGGTTTAGAACATGGTTTCATAGTTGCAATGATTTTTACACTTCTGTGACTTCTCTCCACCACACCATTTCCTCCTAGTTCGTAGGCACACCATAATCGGAGACGCACACCCCAGTCTTGCAGGATCTTCTAGAAGTGCTGGCTGGTAAATGTGGTGTCATTGTCCATTAGTCTTCCGATTGATGGACCTTGCTCGAAAAATATGGGCTCTAACTGTCATTCAACAGTTGGTGAATTGTGTCAACATAGAGACCTCTCTGCCATAATAAGTAATTTCCATACCCAATCTGTTCCAATTATGAAGCCTCCCTTTGCACCAGTATACACTGCAGGATCGATCGACTGACACACCTCATATGTTTTAACCATCATTCGTACATAAGCTTTTAATAAAGTTGGGTCCTTTCATTTGGCAAAGTACAATGTGTTTCTTATTATCTTTCAGATGAAGTAAGTTCATGGCTTGCTATCTGAGGCACCCCTACCGGAGAATGCTGATGGAGCTGTCCAGACAATTTTTTACTAGATCAGTATGCTCCGCTTTTAGGGATGATAACCTTACAGTTCCCACCTTCTGATCTTGTGTTTCATCCTGCTAGGAAGCATACAAATGTATTCCCTCCTATTGTACTAAAAATATTGCAACATTTATAATCGTTGTATATGCCACATATTTCTATACTGAATAGCCATAACCAGTTTCCCATGAAACGAATGAGAAGAAATCGTTTTTAGGTTTAAATTGCATTGAAACATTGTTGCCTGAACAGGCGACGCTCGGTCTGTCAGAGGAAGGTGAACGAATGAAAGAGAGGAAAGTTGAAGATCAGTCTTTGATGTGGATGTAAAGTGCGTTAGCTGAATGGTGTCTATCAGCGTCACTTGAAAGGAGCCTTTTGAGGTTGTGTACAAACTACTAGACAAGGATGGTGAAGAATGATTTGAGTGAGCGTTTGAGCCCTACAGAAGGTTTTATCAATGTTTTTCCTCTGAAACGATGTCCATCATTAGTTCTTTCATCCGCATCTCCTCCGGCCATTTTGTCTGCGAACAGAAAAAAATGTACGTAGCCTCTACGTAGTGACACGTTTTCTCATTTTCAAATCTATCTTCGCTGTGTTTACATGTGATATTATTAACGTCACCCCCTCAAACAAGTTAGAAATTTAAACAAAAAGGGGAAAACTATAACAAAAAAAAGATAAGTTTATCAGTAGTGTAGCGTGACCGCCTCCGGGAGCAATTGAGCTTCCCATTGGGGGGAGATTAAGAACCCCGAAACACTAAATAAGGCCGGGCAACTATCCTTGTATTAACTATTAAGCATTATTGCATGCCCGGGCAGCGGCAGATAACCTTGCTGAAAGGAAGAGTTAAGTTATGAATTTATTGCATTTTTGTAAAACAGACATATACTTTTTATTGTTGAGGAAAAGTGACGATTCGGTGGCGTTTTGAAATCATCACGGATATGATTTCGGTTCTGGGGCCGGACGAGGGGTCAAGGATTAATCTCTCTGGCCGTAGGAACTGAAGGCTGCGAGCATTAGCAGAATCACCAGTACACACGCATTGGATCAAGACTTCCCCGGGAATGACGTGTTGATTGATGATTGGTCCAGGAAATAATCAACCCTACCTATCACCTTACTAGATAAGCAAATGTGCGCACCAAAAATCAGAGTTGAAGCTGGATCTTGAGAGAATTTAACACTAATCAAAGAGTCACTGTGTCATCCCTTTCCCCATCTGTCGCCACCGCAAAACACAGAGAGCAAGATTCAATAGTGTGTTTTGTAATAATTCAACATTGGACATTGTATATAAGTTTATATTATATTTTGTAAATTTAAGTTGAATTAACTCGTAGAATAGAGACATCTGAGTTTGTCTTTCTTTTGTGTGCATGAATTCTATTCACTTCCAACGTGATACTGCACATCAACCTGAAGGTGAAATCGACACTGAAACCGATCAACCAGATCCCACCACACCGAAAAAACTCATGGAAAATTCCCTGTGAAAGACGATCAAGAGGTGTGTGTGAGGGTTCACACAAGGTCACAGTTGGTGATCTGTGGCAAGGGACCCGTTCACAGTAGAACAAAGGTATAAGAAGTTGTTTGCCAATATGCTCAAAACAAAACTAAAATGGAATTGTGAATCAAGGTGTGACAGTGAACAGAAATAAAGGACTGAACAATGTTTAAATTTCGTTTACCAGCAGTTTTATTTTTTTATTTATTTATTTTTTTATTAAATTTTCACCCCAAACAAGGCACATTGGGGCTACTATCAGGGGAAACATCTACTGGGGTACTATGTAGGGATTTGGGCAGCAAGATGTCGGTTCACGTTGCACTTGAACTTCTGCACGACAGTACAGTTGGGGAAGCAGGGACCTGGAATGGAATTCCAAAATCTAGCGGTTCTGGGGAAGAAACTACTGGAGTGGAAAGATCTTTTACATCTAGGGATCTCTACAGTGTGGGGTGAGATTTTGCAGCTTGTCGGGTCTGTCGAGGGTGTTCACGTCGTGGGGGCACGTGCTTGCAGTTCATCAGAGCATTCACCATTAAAATACTTGTAGAACAGGCAGAGGGATGCAACGTTTCGACAATGGGACAGAGGCTTAAGCTTAGATGCCAGTTCAGGGCCTATCAGATTTGCAACTCTCTTTTGAACCTTGTCAAGGAGCGAGAGACTAGTAGCCGATGCACCAGCCCAAATATGACAGCAATACTCCATACATGGGCGAATGGTTGCCTTATAGAGGTACAGGATACTTTCAGGTGTTAGAAGTTTTCTAGCACGGTAGAGAGAGCCCACCTTCCTTGCAGCGGCCCTGGCAATGCCCTCGATGTAATTGTTCCAACTCATGTTTCCTGTGAACGTTAGGCCAAGGAGCTTGAAAGAACTACCCTCAGATAAAGAGTCACTGGCCATTGCTATAGGTGGTAGAGAAGGTTTCTTGTAATTATTGAATGAAACCAGTTTAGTCTTGGTGGCATTGAACGTGACCATCCATTTTTGTCCCCATTCCACTACTGATTGGAGGTCATCCTCTAGTGTTTCGGCCATTACTTTAGATATATGTTCATTTGTTTTCCTGTCGTGCCTGCTATAGAGTGTGGTGTCATCAGCATATATACCCATCTCAGAGGCAATTTTGTCGGGGAGGTCATTTATGAATATCAGGAACAGCAGAGGTCCAAGGATAGATCCCTGGGGCACTCCCGCATTTATATTATATTGTTTAGATGTACGACCGTCGAGGACAACCTGGATTTTTCTCTTATCTAAGAAGGATTTAATTATGTTAAGTATTCTACCAGTGATACCGTATGATCTAATCTTCCTGAGGAGACCCTCATGCCATACCCTGTCAAAAGCCTTAGATATATCTAGAGCTACCGCTCTGCCCTCTCCCGCTTTGTCCAGTGAATGGTATATGTGTTCAGAGATTACAGTGAGGATGTCTGCCGTGGAACGGGCTTGTCTAAATCCAGTTTTATCCTAAATTTGTAGTTTGTCTAAATCCTAGTTTTATGAGTGATAATGAGTTTTGTGACAGTTTACCGACAATTTATGGACAGTCTTGGGTTTGCAACAGTTGAGGACAGTTTCCAGTTTAACACAGTCAAAAGCAGATTATGACTTGGAGTAGATAGAGATGAGTTGACAGCAACTAACAAACATGGATTCAATAGAAGATGTAGATGGGGACCTTTGTGGGATCGATAGTGTCATACACACACCCAGAGTGCAACTGATATTTGCAAAATATGTTAGAGTTTGTGTTTTCTTGTGTTTCTCCTGTTTTATTTTGCTGTTACACTTGTGAACCAGTGCGCTCCCCCCCCCCCTCAGCAGCCGACAATGTGAGAGATAAGAACACGGCGAAAATATGGATGAATTAGAAAAAAAACCATGGAAACAACACTGTAGAGCTGAAAGGTGTGTGGCTTCACACAAAATAAAATTCATTGTACAGTCACATTCAGAAAGAAATCTGATTTTAGTATATTATTAAATATTGTAACATACGAGACTAAAATTAAAGAATACGTTCGACTCATTCGATATCAACAAAATCTCACCTCTTCACCTATAGAGGTTTCCAGATGTCAGAATATGTTTTTCACTAATATTTTCTTTCATCTGACCTCTTGCTTTTGGAATCCTCTTTCTGTTCCCTGTTTTCCCGATTATACCAAAAAAGTTGCCAACCTGATAGGACTTGAACTGTCATCTAAGCTTTAACCTCTGTTCCATCGATGAAATGTTGCATCCCTCTGCCTGTTTTACAAGTATTTTAATGGTGGATGCTCTGACGAACTACTAGTCCTTGTACCTCCTCGACGTAAATACCCCCAACATATCCGACAAGCAGCAAAGTCCCGCCCCTACACAGTAGAGATTCTTAGATGTAAGAAAGTCTTCTACTCTAATAGTTTCTTCCCCAGAACTGCTAGACTTTGGAATTCCCTTCCGGTTTCCTGCTTCCTCAACTGTACTGACATACAAAAGTTCAAGTGTAATGTGAACAGACATCTTGCTGCTCAACTCCCTACATAGTATCCCTGCAACTTATGTCCCTGATAGTGGACCCCACATCCAAGTGGCACTGTAGCTTGTTTGGGGTGAAAATGGAAGAAAAAATAAATACCAACATGCAGAAATTTAAACCAATACCAACAAAAGCAGCATGTGATTCATACGAAATGAATTCATCAAGTTTTTTTACAATGAAAACTTTATTTGATTCAAAAGATAAAAATGATTGTTCTCCATATTTTTATTTATTTATTTTTTTTTTTAACTAAAAAGGAAATCTCTACCACGAAAACAGATTTCTCTTCGACCAGACACGAATAGTAATTAAGAATTTTTGGATGCAAATATCAGAAATTCTACAATTGTGTTATTCGCGATATTTTTAGTAAATGCTAAATAATTGTCAACGAATTTCTCATCGAGCAATTAAATTAGAAAAGAATGGATACTCGTAACACATGTCCATTCAATCTACACGTTTAGCGATTAAATTGTTGGAAGAGAGAAAGGGTTTATTCTTCTGGATCTTTGTTCAAACACTTACCTGTAGGATGGGGAGACAAGAAGAGATCGATACTTACTATTTAGTTATAACACGATTTTACTTCTGTGTAGAAATAACAAAGAGTAGTTTACTTTCTACGTTCATTTTTACTTGGAAGAATCTGATAAGTAGCTTTGAAAGAATATTTACTCCATTTAATTTTGCAAAATTTTCCTCATTCGTTAAAAAAATACATGTCCTTTCATTCTATAAATTGGGTTTTACTTTGTCCTTTCTTTAGTTACATATTCTGAGTTTAATCGTAAATAAATCAAGATTCAACTGTTTTATTTTCTTCTTCCACTTGGGATCTTTATCCTTGGTCCCCAAAATCAACAGATTAGACCATTCCTGTTATGATCCGATCTTTGTTGATTTTGCACTGGGAGTTTAGTTCTGTGCAATTCTAGGCTTTGCCTTCCCTCTTTGAGAAAGGGTTGGTTTATAGCTAATCGCCTGAAGCGTCCTCACCGGAGAATGCCGACGGAGCTGCCCAGGTACTTTTTGTAGGTAAGAGTGCCCCTGCTCGGTGGCGCTGACTTTTCAATCCCACTCTCTGACCCTGGTGTCTAAGTCCTTTCAGTGGGAAAGAGCTAAAAAAAATCTAACGACTTGAAAATGGAATCAATGAATTCATCCGATGGGTAAAATTTGAAAAATCATAACCCGAACCCTAACCTTAATAAATGTTAAGCTTTTTTTTTACGCAAAACGGGACGTCGTAAATAACCCTATCTTTGATGGGACGTTTTTAAACCCGGACGTATTGCTTATTTTTATGCGCGATAATTTGTTTCAATTGTAGCTGCATTTATTCTTTGCCAAATTTCTGCTGAAATAATAATCGAATTTGAACCAAAATCGAATTCTACTTATTCTTTTATTCATGAATATATGCACAATTTTCCTGATCGACAAATTTTCTCTTTTTGTAGATTTTAATATCACTTTCATCCTGTGATTTTCTCTGAAACGCCATCTTTATTCCTATTACCAACTAGCTAGATTTTTTTCGCAATGAAAAGAATTTCGATTCAAAAACGGACCATTCGGAAATGTATGAAATCGCTCTCGTGACTTGCGCTTGGAAAGATTTTGTCAGTGAACCATTTCTACATTGCTTGGATTTTCATTAGCATGTCAGCTTCTTCTGTTTGAATAGTGTCGTGTCCTTTGACGACTAAGATTTGTCCTGGAATTTTATTCCAGTTTCATCAGTGTAATTATTTTAATATTAATAGTTGTGATAGTAATTGTTATCCTAATTGTTGTTTTTATATTGTTGCTATTGTAATTGTTGCAAGTGTAATTATTTTAATATTAATAGTTGTGATAGTAATTGTTATCCTAATTGTTGTTTTTATATTGTTGTTATTGTAATTGTTGTAAGTGTAATTATTTTAATATTAATAGTTGTGATAGTAATTGTTATCCTAATTGTTGTTTTTATATTGTTGTTATTGTAATTGTTGCAAGTGTAATTATTTTAATATTAATAGTTGTGATAGTAATTGTTATCCTAATTGTTGTTTTTATATTGTTGTTATTGTAATTGTTGCAAGTGTAATTATTTTAATATTAATAGTTGTGATAGTAGTTGTTATCCTAATTGTTGTTTTTATATTGTTGTTATTGTAATTGTTGCAAGTGTAATTATTTTATTATTAATAGTTGTGATAGTAATTGTTATCCTAATTGTTGTTTTTATATTGTTGTTATTGTAATTGTTGTAATAGTAATTGTTGTTGTCCTAGTGGAAGTTTCAAATCCTCCATTTCGGCAAAACCATGAAAATAAATTCTTTTTTTTTCTGTAAATACGTCTTGATTTTGCAATTATTCCTTACCATTGTTGTCAAGCAATAGAACGAAAAAAAAAACAATGATATATTTTTTAATTGTTGCTAATGGGTTGCCATTTATCAAGGAATGAGCAAAAGATTACTTAATGAAGAATAAAAGAATAATAATTGACTGCTATTAGATGTGCCATAAGTTCGTGTTATTATATGGGAAGTTCACTCGTCATCATCTCATGTAGGTGTGTCTCCTAAAAGAAGAAACAACGCTTTTTAATATGTTTACTTATTTTTACTCGTGGTCAACACAAGCAAGCCATATCTTGGACATAAATGGCTACTATTTGGAATTGTGTCTAACAGGGGACAATGGGGTGTTGGGCAGCGAGATATCTGTTCACATTACATTTAAATTTGCAGATTGATACAGTCTGAAAAGCAAGAAATAGGAAGGGAATTCCCAAGTCTAGCAGTCCAAGGGCAGAAACTATTAGAGTAGAAGGCTCTTCAGAATTTAAGGACCTCAACAATGAAGGGGTGTGATTTTGCTCCTTGGCAAGTTAGTCGAAGAGGCACGTGTTCATCAGAGTACGTTCTATTAAACAGCAAATTTTATTTCGATAAAATAGCGTTGAATTTAAAGTTTGAAATATTTTCGTAACTCCTTCGTAACTTTCGTAACTCCTTTGCCACTAAAGAAAGAGGGAATCACTAGAAGCAAGCCTGCACAATCATCCTCAATCCAGGTCGTGAACAACTATAAAATTCATATTTTTTAGCTGTAAAGAGTCGAGGAGGACGGAAAGATTGAGTCAGGAGAACACTAAGTAGATCTCCATTGAGAGATATCTGGAATCTTGCGAAGGCTTATTGTTACTCAAATTCTAATGAGAAAATAATAATCGCTGAAATCAAGCAATCAATGATAAACAGATGCTGCGATAACGCGAAAATATTTGCAATGGTTATTGAAAGTGGTAGACAGTGTAGGACATCTGGAGAAACTCTTGTCACTCAGATTCCAAGGAAAACTGTTGGTAATTGTCAATAAACAATCCTTGATAATGATTTGTGTGAAAACTAGTGAGCAAATAAAAACAATCGAACCAATATAATTTCAACTCAACATAGCCGATATTCCATAATCTGCAACCGTATCCATTACACCAATTTCACACGTAGATATTAAAATGCGTATTAATATTATAATAATAAAAATGTTTCAAATTTTAAAATATCTTCAAAATATGATGCAATACCTTAGAGAAAGCAGTGGCAGTTCTGATTAGAATCCGACACCAAATAAGACATTATTATAAGACGTTCGGTTCACATCTGTCTAATACCTGTCTAATAATAAATTTTAAAAATGTCCAATGAATTTACTGGATACATTCAAATATTCTTTCTGTTGTTTTTGTTTCTATTGAAATGAAGGATTGGAAAGTCTATTATCTCCATCACAAACGTTGCTTATTGTAGACACTCTGCAGAGAATGGAATTTTGACTTGTGAGAGCAATTTACGCGTTAAAAGTGTAAATCCTCCATGATGAGGAGAGCTCCACTACAGTTGCTCTTCTTTTACAGGAGAGTTCGTCGAGAATTTATGTATTATTCATGAGCTGCTTTTCTACATAATTTGTATAAGCCAATAATTTGAATTTTATTTTATTTTTAATATGCTTTTAAAATAAAACTTGATGCTTATTTCAAAAGAATTTGTTTGATTACAAAAACAACGCCAATCAGCGGTAATCAGCTATTGCACACATTATGTTAAAAGTGCGAACCGTAAATTATATAGACGAAATTATTACACACACCCATATATATATATATATATATATATATATATATATATATATATATATATATAAAGCTGAATGTCTGTGTGTGTGTGTGTGTGTGTGTGTGTGTGTGTGTGTGTGTGTGTGTGTGTGTGTGTCTGGTCACGAATAGGCTCCTATATGGTTGACTATTTTAAAAAACCGATTACATATAATGATAGAAGATGTATCGAGACACAGGAATGGGTATGTTTGATCTGGCAGAACGGTGATTCATTAAAATTGTGGGGTCTGCGTTCGCGCCTGGTCCACAAAGTATGGAAATAAAAAATTTAAAAATTAAAATAAACGTTTACAAGGGTTTTTGATATAGATGTACATAAGAATACTTTGATAAGTATGTTTTAACTTGAATAGGGATGGTATAATAAAATTTTTGGGGTCTGCGTTCGCGCCTGGCCTCCATAGAATGGAAATATGCACAAACTTTAATAAAGACTTTTCATATCTATCTGCGTAAGTATACTTTGATAATTATGTTTCAGTTTGAAGAAATATGGTATTAAAAAATCATGGGGTATTCGTACGCACCTGACCTCCATAGAATGGAAATATGTCACAAAGTTTAACAAGGTTTTTTAATATAGATCCACAGAATATTGTGATGAGTGTTTTAGTGTGAACAGGTATGGTATAATAAATTATGGGGGCTATCTATTTTATTTTTACTTTCATCATAATCTGCTTTGGTTTTGATACCCCCAAATTCGAAGCTATCTTTTTACAACCCTTTCCTTTCATAACCTATCATACTTTCATAAATCAGAGTCCATTTTCTGTAGGCTGTTTTTTAACCCAGTCAACGACGGGTACTTTTGCTAGTATATATATATATATATATATATATATATATATATATATATATATATATATACTAGCAAAAGTACCCGGCGTTGACTGGGTTCAAAAACAGCCTACAGAAAATGGACTCTGATTTATATATATATATATATATATATATATATATATATATATATATATATATATTATAAGGTAAAATTAAAAGCCAAGAACAATGCGAGATTTTTTTTTATATAGAGTAAAATTAAATGAAAACAAAAGAAATAAATTTCTTTTTTTGTTGTTTGTTTTTTCTTTTTCAAACAAATTTTAACTCTAAACAACAGTCATTTTTTTTTCTGTTGTATTCAATGGTGTTATAAATCTCAATATATTTCAGACCTATTAGTCCTTTTTCAAGAGAAGACAGCGGAAGAGTGTTCAAAATTGGAAAAGCAGCCGCAGAGTTTGCCACGTGATACCGCGAAATAAAGAACAAAAAATGACGTTAGGAGAACGTTAAAATAAATCAGTTGGTGATGAAATACTTGTTACGTTTGTGAATCAAGGGAGATGACTATTCAAGCAAGGGTTTTTTTGTTTGTTTTTTTTATTATTATTTTAATTATTGTTTTTCTTATATTTTAAACTTATATTTTAAAAGCGGAGCTCAATTCCAGTCTATTGTTTAGAGTGGGAGTATTTTTTGAAATAATTAAAGATTCGAGGATACGAAGTTGACCTACGTTTCTTGAAGAAGCAAGAATGTAGAAATATAAGAATTTGAAATATAAGGGTGTGTCTTTCGAGTTTGTCCATATAAGCAATGGCAAGAATACCGGATAGACTAGAGCCCATGGGTAGTCCAGATACTTGTTTGAACGTGTTTTGTAGGAAAGTAAAGTAAGTGCTGTCTACTATAATACGGAGGAGTTGTAAGAGATCTCCTGGAGTAATTCCGAAGCATTGTGAGTTTTTAGATGCTATAATGTCTGCCATGAGATTGATGGCTGGATGTGCAGGAATGGAGGTGTATAAAGAAACGACGTCTAGGCTAAATGGGTATCTGTATAGTTTGAGTAGATGGTGTGGTAGATCGTTGAGTCTGTTAATTACTTGGTTGGAACTACTAACATGGGCTGGGAAGGTAGAGAGTAGAGGTTTAAGTAGGCGGGATATCAACCAAGAGATTTTATAAAGGGGACCGTTAACGCTTGAAACAATGGGTCTGATCTGTGATCAGCAAACGCCTCTTCGTACATTTCAAATCTGCACTACCTCTCAAGGACAAACTAAACTACGCACATGCCGAAATCTCACGCATACAAGACAAATGCACTAACATCTCCGACAAACATACACACACTAACAATTTCCTACAGACCCTCTCACTAAACGGCTACCCTAATACGATCCTATCCTCACTTAAAAAGAAAAAACGCAACACCCGACCCTTCTCTAACAATTGTTGACTAAAACTGCCCTTCCTCAGTGACAAAATCTCATCTTCAATCCGAAAAGCCATCCGCAGCGAGGGACTCAACATTCAACTCATCCACACTGGATCTACTTTAAGACAACAGCTCAACCGAAAACATCCATCGCATACACCTTCCCCTTGTTCACTCTCTAATTGCCCAATATCACACACAGGTTTATGCTTTAAGAACCACGTTGTTTACGACCTACAATGCGCTAAATGCAGTGCATCTTACATCGAAAGCACTACCAGATTGCTTCACCACCGCATTAAAGAGCACTTAAACACTACTGCTTCGTCGTTCTATAAACATATTCGCACTTGCATTAATTCAGAACCAGATTTTCACATCAACATTCTTGCTTCTTCAAGAAACGTAGGTCAACTTCGTATCCTCGAATCTTTAATTATTTAAAAAAATACTCCCACACTAAACAATAGACTGGAATTGAGCTCCGCTTTTATAATATAAGTTTAAAACATAAGAAAAACAATAATTAAAATAACAATAAAAAAAACAAAACAAAAACCTTGCTTGAATAGTCATCTCCCTTGATTCACAAACGCAACAAGTATTTCAAACACCAACTGATTTATTTTAACGTTCTCCTAACGTCATTTTTTGTTCTATATTTCGCGGTATCACGTGGCAAACTCTGCGGCTGCTTTTCCAATTTTGAACACTCTTTCGCTGTCTTCTCTTGAAAAAGGACTAATAGGTCTGAAATATATTGAGATTTATAACACCATTGAATACAACAGAAAAAAATGACTGTTGTTTAGAGTTTAAATTTGTGTGAAAAAGAAAAAACAAACAACAAAAAAAAGAAATTTATTTCTTTTGTTTTCATCTAATTTTACTCTATATAAAAAAAATCTCGCATTGTTCTTGGCTTTTAATTTTACCTTATCATTTTCTTCAACAATGCTTCAAGCAAACTACAATCTACTTATATATATATATATATATATATATATATATATATATATATATATATATATATATACTGCCGGAGGTGGGATACCCAGCTTTGCCCGGGTGTAAAATACGCTTAAATATGCTATTTAATTTGTCCAGATTTCGTATATATTATTATAGAGTCGTGATTTCAAAAGTAAAAAAAATGTATTTAGGTGCCATCAGTTGGAATCGGAACATTAAAAGCTGGTGACGTTACCATTGTGCCAACATGCCACGTATATGAACTGATTAAAAATTTATATAAAATGAATGTACAAAATGTATAACATTTTTTTTCAATTTTGACATATTTTTAACCCCTTAAAAACCGGCTAAAGGCCCATAAAAGAACGATCCGTAAAAAGTTCAATCATTTGAGTCCCCTAGCGACTTTTAGTTTCGGAGGAGGTAGAGTTCGAAAATATGGAGACAGACAGACAGACAGATATACATACATACAGACATACAGATTTTTTTATCAGAATGTTGTCGATTTTGAGAGTAATTAGAGTTGGATTATAAATTCCAGTTGTAACATTTACCATTATACAAAGTATGAAAGGGGAGTTCATTAGTCGTGTAATTAATAGTATCAATTATACGACCACATGGACGACTTCGGAATTCATCATAAAAGTTTGGTGTAAACTTGGAGTCGGATTAACGCATATGCAACGTTTTTTAATATGTTTACTTATTTTTACTCGTGATCAACACAAGCAAGCCATATCTGGACATAAATGGCTACTATTTGGAATTGTGTCTAACAGGGTACAATGGGGCGTTGGGCAGCGAGATATCTGCTTACATTACATTTAAATTTGCAGATTGATACAGTCTGGAAAGCAAGAAATAGGAAGGGAATTCCCAAGTCTAGCAGTCCAAGGGTAGAAACTATTAGAGTAGAAGGCTCTTCAGAATTTAAGGACCTCAACAATGAAGGGGTGTGATTTTGCTCCTTGGCAAGTTAGTCGAAGAGGCACGTGTTCCTCAGAGTACGTTCTATTAAACAGCAAATTTTATTTCGATAAAATAGCGTTGAATTTAAAGTTTGAAATATTTTCGTTAATTTATTTTAATAAGTCATCATTTATCAAGGCTAAAAAGAAAAACCACCCGACGATGAAGGTTAATAAAATGTGTATATTAACAGTTGAATTATGTTGAATAATATGAGACGATTGCAAATCTCCACACATGATCCACTCAAAACAAAACCTGACCTAGGAAACAGCAATTCCTTCCACTTTGTCAGAAAAAAACACTCAAGCGATGTGAGGAATTAAGGACCAAATAGGCTGGAGGTCAAGAGTTATGAATCTGCCGAACGTACATCCAATTTCCAATGCCAATCCATGCAATTTAGTATTTTATGATTTCAAGTCTGTAATATTATTACATATTGTCACTCCCGGATAACGCCAGATGACCTGATGGATCGAGGAAACAAATAAAAGATAGGCTGCGGTATGTTACAGGTTCAAATGTTATTGAATATGAAATATTACAATAAAGAATGTTACAAAATATAATACTAAAAATTTAGATCAGAAAAATAAACACAACAGTTGGCATGTTCGTTACAAAACCAAATAAGAATAACAAGAATTACCCTGACGTAAAACTGACCTGGTTAGTGGTGTAAGATAACGAACAAAGAAAACAAGTTACAGACTAGTCAAGGGAAGTCAGTCAGAGGAGGTTGGCAGTTAGAATTTGTTAGTCAGTCGGCTCGAAACAGATTTTAGTCTCTGGGTCCGTACAAGTAAATGGGACAACTAAAGATGATGTAGAACATAAAGAGAAATACATACAATCCGAGAGAAGACCGAAATAGGAAATAAATGTTATAAATTATAACCATTGTCAGGTGTTTCACATCTGAGGAAAGTTCTTTTTAATTACAGAATTCACGCCAGGACGACAACTTGTAAAGAAGAATAAATCAAAGATTTTTATTCGTCATATTAAACGAACTGTACGTCGTATGTTTGTCTCGATTATGAATAATGTAAATATGTGTATACACCCACACACGCGCAAGCATACAGAAAACGAGCAGATGCCTAAAATTATACATACAAGAAAAAAGAACGTTATATACATGTGTCTTTCGGTTGGCACGTATATATATATATATATATATATATATATATATATATATATATATATATATATATATATTTTAGAGGAAACATCATTTAATCTAAATACCAAAAAACAAGAAATGGGCAGATGAAAATAAAATTATTTTTTCCTTAAGGCCTTATCGTCTGACCCTCTAAGAGGAGACGTCAGAATGATAGATTAAAAACTAAGAAAAACGAATGAGGGAAGTGGGGAATTTTGGTAACAGTTGGAAGAACAGTGAGAGAAAAAAAAAAAAAAAAAAAAAAAAAATTAAAATTCTCACTGTTCAGGTGGTTTTAAATCAATGAATATCTCCAACTGATGTCTAAGAATCTTTTGTCTACACAGGCTAGGTCGAGAGTTGTTAATAACTAACGCCTCAATGATATTGAGGTGATAGTTCGACCTAGCACTGTATAAAACAGAAAACCACCCATCGGAATATTGATCGGCACACCTATTTATACTCAACAAGTGATCGCCAATGGCAGACTCATGAGCCTGGGAGTGCCCGGATGCTCTCAAAACCTGGTGTAGTCGAATATCCCGAGGGATATGTTGGGATATTCTCATTTCTAATCTTTGGGACGTTTTGCCAACGTAGTCAGCTCCACACTGACAGACGAATTTATAAACAACAGAGTTCTTTTGAATGGTTGGCAAAACATCTTTACGAAAAGAAGAGAAAAAGGTTCGAGTTGTGTAAACTACTCGAAGCATAGTAGCTGGAAAACACCGTTGAGTAACAGAAGAAATCCTTTTAACAATATGTAGGCCATCAGGACCCAACCATGGTAATTTTAAATAAATGGGACACCGTGATGGACCAATATGTTTACCGCTATTAAATGTAGTAATTTTACGTTCAATAGTAGATTTTATTATATTAATGGGATATCCATTATTAAGAAAAATATTTATGATTTCACCAAGTTCACCAAACCGTCTTGATACGGAACTTGGTGAAATCATAAATATTTTTCTTAATAATGGATATCCCATTAATATAATAAAATCTACTATTGAACGTAAAATTACTACATTTAATAGCGGTAAACATATTGGTCCATCACGGTGTCCCATTTATTTAAAATTACCATGGTTGGGTCCTGATGGCCTACATATTGTTAAAAGGATTTCTTCTGTTACTCAACGGTGTTTTCCAGCTACTATGCTTCGAGTAGTTTACACAACTCGAACCTTTTTCTCTTCTTTTCGTAAAGATGTTTTGCCAACCATTCAAAAGAACTCTGTTGTTTATAAATTCGTCTGTCAGTGTGGAGCTGACTACGTTGGCAAAACGTCCCAAAGATTAGAAATGAGAATATCCCAACATATCCCTCGGGATATTCGACTACACCAGGTTTTGAGAGCATCCGGGCACTCCCAGGCTCATGAGTCTGCCATTGGCGATCACTTGTTGAGTATAAATAGGTGTGCCGATCAATATTCCGATGGGTGGTTTTCTGTTTTATACAGTGCTAGGTCGAACTATCACCTCAATATCATTGAGGCGTTAGTTATTAACAACTCTCGACCTAGCCTGTGTAGACAAAAGATTCTTAGACATCAGTTGGAGATATTCATTGATTTAAAACCACCTGAACAGTGAGAATTTTAATTTTTTTTTTTTTTTTTTTTTTTTTTTCTCTCACTGTTCTTCCAACTGTTACCAAAATTCCCCACTTCCCTCATTCGTTTTTCTTAGTTTTTAATCTATCATTCTGACGTCTCCTCTTAGAGGGTCAGACGATAAGGCCTTAAGGAAAAAATAATTTTATTTTCATCTGCCCATTTCTTGTTTTTTGGTATTTAGATTAAATGATGTTTCCTCTAAAATTTATCCTTCCATTCTGTTGTACCAAAAATTTACTTACATATATATATATATATATATATATATATATATATATATATATGCAGATGTACATAAATATACATATATATATATATATATTATATATATATATATATATATATATATATATGTATATTTATGTACATCTGCATATACATCAGAAATACATTAGACGCTACGGACAGAACTATATTAGCATATTATATATGTTTATACTCGTTATGTAGACGGCTATATAACAGATTATAATTTTGAACACGTATTTATGCACACTATAATGCAATAATATATCTACCTGCTTATTCTTACTGTAAATGTATGTTTACCACCGAGAGCAGTTGCTTTTTTTACTTTCCACACACACGCACACACACACACACACACACACGCCACACATACACACGCGCGCGCACACACACACACGCACACGCACGCACACACACACACGCACACATCCACAGACGCGCACACACACACACACACGCACACGCACACACGCACACACACGCGCGCGCGCACACACACGCACGCACACACGCATACAGACACGCACGCACACACGCACGCACACGCACGCACACACACACACACACACACGCTACACACACACACGCTACACACACACACAAGAGGGGTTGATGTTACGCAAGATCGAGCTTGATATGAGTTGTGGTCATATATGAAAATATCACGGGTTTAGTTATACATAAAAGCCAGGATGATTTTTTTAAAGCAGGGGGGGGGGGGAAAGCGGTAGCCTTCGACATATCTAAGGCTTTTGACAGGGTATGGCACGATGGTATTCATAAGAAAATCAAATCATACGGTATTTACTAATGACACCACGATCTCTAACAAGCACATGGGTAAAACAAATGAACACATATCTAAAGAAATGGCAGAAACACGAGAGGATGACCTGAAATCTGTAGTGGAATGGGTACAGAAATGGATGGAAGCATTCAATGCTGCGAAGACTAAGCGTGTCTCCTTCAATAATTAAAAGAAATCTTTTCTACCACCAATAGCAATCGACAAAAACACATTACCTGAAAGTATTCCTAACGTTCATAGGGAAACAGATACATTGAGAGCATTGCCAAAGCTGCTGCAAAGAAGGTGGGCTCTCTCTACCGTGCTAGGAAGCTACTTATGGCTGAAAGTATCCTGTACCTCTATAAGGCCACCATTCGCCCATTTATGGAGGACTGTTGTCACATTTCGGTTAGTGGATCTGCTACTACTCTCACTCCTGGACAGGGTTCAAAACAGAATTGCCAACCTGATAGATCCTAAAGTGTCATATAATCTCATCGACGAAATGTTGCATCCCTCTGCCTATTCTACAAGTATTTTGATGGTGAATGCTCTGACGAACTACAAGCACTTGTATCTCCTCGACGTGATTTCCCCTGACAAACCTGACAAGCAGCTAAATACCTCCCCTACACAGTAGAGATTCCTAGGTGTAAGAAAGTCTTCTACTCGAATAGTTTCTTCCCCAGAACTGCTAGACTTTGGAACTCCCTTCTGGGATTCTTCTTTTCCAACTGTACTGACATGCAGAAGTTTAAGTGTAATGTGAATAGACATCTTGCTACTCATCTCCCTTCATAATATCCCTGCAACTTAGATCCCCGATAGTAGTCCCCTACTTCAAAGTGGCACTGTGCCTTGTTAGGGTGAAAATCAAATTAAAAAAATAAAATAAAATTTTAAGAAACCCAGAGATGCGATATTGACCAACATAAGAATTTCGATTCATAATAAACCTGGAATTAATAGCAAGGACTAATTCCATCCTCTTTAATGATCCGAAATTCTAGACTCATTACTGGATGTGATTTAGTTTCTACTTTTCGGTTTAACTGATTTTTTCTTTTTAATTCAATAAAACTAAAAATGAAAAGAAAAACTTTTGTTTCATTTATTTCATTTGTTTAATGTAAAAAGCAAATTGACTGATGTAACAATTTCAATAAAGAATGAATAAAAATTTACTTCAAACAACTAATTAGATTTGGGGAGTGTTAATATATCGCGGCCTCACGTTGACCTCTGACCCGTGAAAATCATTGGTTGCTTACACTCAAGAATCTCTTGGCAATTCACCAAAAAGCCTAACCTTTGTTTATTCAGACTAAATATTTTATATTACATTTTGAATCTTTAGTTGATGATTCTTATTATAAAGTTTTCATTTATTTATATATATATATATATATATATATATATATATATATATATATATATATATATATATATATATATATATAATAGGACAACAAGAGTATGAAATGAAGTCAAAAACTATATGTTGGTAGATATAGAATGGATCATTTATTGAATAATGGAATACAAAGAAAATTTGGGGGATAGAACGGACTCTTTATGCCAGGGCATTTCGAAGCCTAATGCTTCTCATCAGAAGAGTAGAAAAGATTCTATTAACATGGAGTAGATGCGGCGTCTATCGTAGGGTTCATTAGGGGCGAAAAAGATTAAGAGGAATTATAGAATGTTGGGCGAAGATTTATTGAATTCTAAATAAATAAAGGAGAAACTTGTTATATATAGTATGGTATATAAAATTGTATATGGTCTTTAACATAGTGTTGAGTTTAAGGGATATATGTTTTAGGGTTAAATTGGGGGTATATTTATTTTAACGGTTTGTGGGGTATCTATTATCTATGAAGTGGTATTTTTGACAGGTGCAACCTAAACGGCAAATAGCGGCTATAAAATCGCCTATAATTTTGGGGGGGTAGGGGAGTGAATGCAAGGTTGTAATATTGATTAAGTAATATGCGGCAATATTTTTAAATTTCTTCTGTTATGATGTAGGGAGTGTGAATATAAGGAGGCGGTCGGCGGATAGGATGGCAATGTCTATGGGTGCGTTTAACGATGAAAAAGGTTTAAGGATACATATAGTCGACAAGGTGGAAGAGTAAGGAGACATTTATTACTGATAAAAGTGGTAATAATACCAATAATAGTAGGGTAATTATAATAATGAGAATGATAATAAAGATAATTATAATAATATTAATAAGAAGAAGAAGAATAAAAATAAAATAAAGATAAACATAAAAATAATATTACCAATAGATGTGATAAACGTAATGCCAATGTTAATGGTAATAACAATGAAAATGAAGATAATGGTAACGGTTATAGTAACAATAACGGGGATAATAACGTGGATAATATTAATAACAGCAATTATAAAGATGAAATATAATAATAATAATAATAATAATAATAATAATAATAATAATAATAGCGGTAAAAACAAATTAATAATAATAATAATAATAATAATAATAATAATAAAACCTCTACCAACACTACCACTAATAATAATAATAATAATAATGATAATAATAATGTTAATAATAATCACTAGGGAATACGTAAAAGCAAGGGATACAGACAAATTGTGGGTCAGAATGACAGGGAATAGGGGTGAGGGTTGAGGGGTGAGTGGTTCCGTGAAAAAATAAAATAAAGTAAAATAAAAGTATATATATACACACATACACACACACACACACACACACACATATATATATATATATATATATATATATATATATATATATATATATATATATATATATATCCATATATACAAACACATATACACAAAGAAACACACACACACACAAAAAATAAAAGATAAGGGAAAGGGTATTTTGAAAGTAGATGTTTAATTAGCTGGGAAGATGTAAGAGTTCGGGGAACAAAAACTTTAGGTTTATATTAAAGAAGTGCTTCACTGGGAAAGATAGCTTCAAGAGTCCACATTAAAAATTTAAATTTCTTGAAATCCGATTATAAAGGCCATCAAATTTATGTTTTTATGAAAAAGCAAGGTCTAGAAAATGGAATACATACTTTCATGCTTATAAGCATGAGGGGCAGGTCCCTTCATTCGACGTCGCTACTTTTTCTAGTAGTTCTAATATCCAAGAGATGTTGCAAGAAGCAGGGTTTACGTCTGTCTGTTAAAATTCCATATTTCTCCATTAATTTTTTTGTTATATTGTTAGGATGGTCTTGCTTAGATGCACTGGTTTGGTGAATTCTTTTTCCTCCTATTTTGGATGGCAAAAAAAAAACGGTATTTGTTCAAAGTTTGAACAAATACCGTTTTTTTTATATCCCAACCATAGTCTGCCAACATGGCAGAGTTCCATTTTTCTTTAAAAAGTTTCTCTATTACTGAAATATTCTGATGGAATCTCTAGCCATTTTCATCGCTCCCATCACTAAGATCGTCTGCAAAATTCTCGAAAGTGATAATTTTGAAAAAAAAAAAATTACTTAATTTTCCATGCTAATGTGTGTATAAAAATGGCCACAAATGTTCTGTACTTTTTTTAGTGTTACACAATGTTATAAATGGGATTTAAACCTCGGAGAACACACAAAGAGACATCTGTGACGCAGACAGGATTTGAACCTGCATCTAAGAATAAAATTTTACTAAGTATTTAACCACTGAGATATTTATAGTGAACAATCTTTGAAATATTACTTTCATAAGTAATTATTATTATTCATTTCAATACGCAAATCGATTTATGTAAAAACGTTTCTTTAAAGATTCTTGTTTGTTAAAAAGAAATCTGAGAGTGTGAGCAAATTCCACACTGCTTTCTGTTCTTCTCTGTTGTATCGTGAACCTGATCTGCTCAAGTGGAACCCAATTGATGTAACCATCAATTCGAACAAGAAATCATATTAAATTTCGCCAATGATGAATTCTGTTTTTTTAGTTTTTATTTATTTTTATTTTTTTTTGGTATTTTTGGATTTAAAGATTTTTGAATGTCTGAAAACAATTGAATTCATAAATATTATGCAATAACAAATTGCATTATTTGATGTCTCTCGTTTTCACTTCTCGTTCATTTCTTGTTCATTTCTCGTTCACTTCTCGTTCATTTCTTTTTTTCCTCTTTCACATTTCTCTCACTCCTTTCTTACTATTTCTTTCCTGCCATTTCTCAGACATGCGCATACCCTCGCACATACACTCACCCATACACATACACTCACACATGCAATCACATATACACTCACGCATGCACATACACATACCCTCACACATACACTCATGCATACACTCAAACATACATATACACTCGCACATACACATGCGATCACACATGCACTCACAAACATACCCACACACACATGCACATACACTAGTTATATTGTGGGTTACCGAAACGACGAACGTGTTTTTCAGCGGGGATTTAAATAGTATCTGCATATTCTTTACTAGTTAAACATACTTGTATATATAAGCAAGTGTCTATATACGTATTTGCGTTGTGTTGCATCGTTGTGTGTTTGGATGTATACGTGGCCTAACTGAATGTCTGTGGTTCTTCACTATTTGAACCATATTGTGTCTTATCTATATATATATATATATATATATATATATATATTGTGTCCAGAAAGTTGTTAGATGAGACAAATCATTGGTACCGTCAGTTTCAAGCTCGATAATAAGGACCGTTTAAGGTATCCTTATCAAGCTCTCTTCAGCCAATATTCGTCCAAAATATAAATATAAATACGCTCTTACATTTCGGATTTTCCGTTTAATTGAGCACTGTGCTGGATTTCTTCTTTTTTCCAAAAAAACTAATCATATATATATATATATATATATATATATATATATATATATATATATATATATATATATATATATACGTAGCAGTCTATTTTACGGCCCGTGATTAATCTCATCTAGGTGTGTTAACAAATAACATATACATTTGACGACATACCTGTTTTTTGCTGTTGGCCGGCTATGTCTTTTTGGCCCTACCTCCTTGCTAGAAATATGTTGTAACAAGACGTTTCAACAACTCAATACGAATAATTGCTTGTGTACATATTTTATTTCACTCCCATGTATTACGTCCAGCAGAAGAGTAATTGACGATGTTGGCTTGTGGTGCTTCCTATACGTCTCCATTCTTAGACTTCTCCCCCAACTCCTGAGGAAACCCCTTCTAAATAATCTTCTTCCTTCGATGTCTTCAATCCAATTTATCGATGCTCCAGCAAACCGGAACACGTGACAGACGACACATCAACCTCCGGTCAGCTGTTTAGAAGCCTTCTGGTGCAAACTTGACCGTCACCGATTTTGATATGGTTTGACATGTTTTGATAACCTTATTAAAAACATAGCGATTCCAATCTCCGTTGTTGCCACACAACTTTAGATAGATAGATAGATAGATAGATAGATAGATAGATAGATAGATAGATAGATAGATAATTTATTCTTCTGCTCGGGCAACTATATAACACACTCACACATACACATTCACTCACACATACACATATACTCACACATACACATACACTCACACATACAAATACACTCAAACATACGCATATACACTAACACATACATTCACACATACACATATACACTCACACATACACGCACACATAAATTCACACATACTCATACACTTATGCATATACACTTACACGTACACATGCACTCACGCATACATATACACTCACGCATACACTCACGCATACACTCACACATACACTCATACATAAATATACACTCACACATACATATACACTCACACATATATATACACATACACCCACACACACGTTTCCTCTGTCATGCACGCACATTTGTTCACTATTTTTGTATTTATTGATCTCCCACAAATACATATTGTCTCTCTCTCACACACACACACACACACACACACACATGCAAACACACACGTACACACATTCTCCTTTATTTATATCTCTCTCTTTCTTTCTGTCTCTCGCATTTTCTGATTATCAAATATTTTCATATCTGATTACCCTATCACCATAGCAACCAAACAATACACACTCCATTTGTCGCAGACTGATTTAATTTCTATGTCTTTTGAGAATTAAATTTTTACATCAAAATGTACACAAATAAAGCTTTAAACTTTCCATATAACAACGAAACATATAAATTCAAATCAATACTAAATCTGTTTCGTTATATATGAAAACGAAAACTTATATCAAAATCAAACAAATATTACGACAAATCAAATGGTGTTTTTTTCTATACGGTGATTCATCGGTACTCGACCATAATTCGTTCCAGATGTTTGTTTGAATACCGAAATGTTCGAGAAGTGTTCGACGACATTTCCCCTTTCAATTAACTGAAATAGAATTATTTGGTTCCAAAGTTTAAAAGTCCTTTTTCATCAGTAAACTTTGAGGATTTAAAACATTTAATTGCACAGAAAATCACCAACAAACATATATTAAGATGATTAAAATAATATAATCTATACATGCAACAAGAGAGTAAAACGTATGTAATTGCAATTAAACTATTTTTATTTATCTTTCAATGATAAGCTGATGTCGCAAGTGGGTGGATGAAGGGAGGGATGGGGAGGTTATTGTTTGGAAGGAAAATCTGCTTCCATCAAAACAAAAGGCAAATCGTAATCTGGGGTTGTCTGGCAAATTTCTTGGATGAAGATGATTTTTGAACGGGATGTTCTTTACGTTTAAAATATTTATCCAATGAAACTTGTTTTTTCTATTGCCCAACACTTTTCGAAAATGTCTATATGTCTGCTGGTTGCAGCGATATCTGGGTGATATTTAACCATAAAGGCTTGGATACCATTCCACTTGTTGCATATTTCTTTCAATACTGTTGTTGGTGAATCCTCCTTTCCTCCCTCTTCCTCTGAATGTTCCTCTCTTCTGACTTATTTTGTTCATTTTGAAGATGAAGAAGTTTTTCTGTTGTCAGTTGAGATGCATGCTCTTCCATTAGTTCCTCAACATCATGGGTGTCCACCTCCAAACCTAGAATTTTACCTGAAAACACAATATCCTCCACAATTACTTCAGCTTCCACAGAAGAAGCTCCTTACTGAGACCCGCACTATCGTCAAACCCTTCAAATTCATATTCTGTAATACAATTAGGCTATAATTTCCTCCGAGCAGAATTCATGGCCCTATAAGAAACATCAGAGCATGCTTTATAAACAAGAATTATGCTGTCGACGATATTAAAATGATTTCCCCAGAAATCGCGTAGGGTCAGTTCGGTGTCATTGGTTACCTCGAGGCATCTTTTAAGCAAAACTTTCTGTAAAGCTTCTTAAAATTAACCTGCTGATCCATTAAAGGTGTGGTATTACTAGGCAAGAACATGATTTTTATGAAATCATATTTTCCTGTTAAATCCGCGTCCAAAGACGGAGGATAGGCAGGAGCATTATCCCCATTACCAAGAGGTATTGTTTAGGCAACGTTTTCTTTTCTAAATATTTTTAACAGCTGCACGCCTGTGGAACTCTGTTCCGTCTGCCTGCTTCCCACCTGACTACAACTTGGATGTCTTTAAGTCCAACGTTAACAAATTCCTAATGAACCGCCCTCTTAAGTAAACACTTCATTAAATCTCCACACTAACGTACTGTACTTGCAATAACCCTTATCCCTAAGTGGCTTCCAGGCCTTGATAAGTGGTGACCACCGTGTAAAAAAAAACAGTAGTGATAAACACATGAAAATCCCATTCAGGAAAGAACTGCCTGTTCAACCAAGCTTTATAGTTTGCTCGCCACATAACTGCTAAATTACTTTTGATCACTTTGTGTGACTTGAAAGCCAAAGGATTCTCAGAATGATAGATAAACAGTGGATTCACCTTACAATCTCACCTGACATTTTCACATGACAATAATGTGCACCTATTTTTCATAGGTTTATGTCCAGAAAGTGATTTCTTTTCTTGTTTAATGAAGGTCCTGTTTGGCATTTTCTTTCAAAACAACACCATCTCATCACAATTAAAAATCTGTTGAGGTAAATATGCATTCTCTTTTACATAGTTTGCAACCTTGATCTTGAACGCGTCTGCTGCTGCTTTATCCGGACTTTCTGCTTCTTCGTGTCGATGATGATGCTACAAATACCACTTCTTTAGAATTTCTCGAACTTTTGTCTGCTAGCTTTAAATTCAAATTTCTCATCACTTGTGAAAGGATTTAACTTCAATAAATCATTGCAAATATGTTTTGCTTTTTGGCACACAAGTTCCTCACTTACATTGTCTCCAGCTAATGCCAATTGCTTTATGTAAATAATAGTTAACTTTTCTACTTTCTCTATTAACTGTGGCCTTTGTTTAGTAATTGTAGTCAAACATTTAGCTACATCACTAGCTTTAATAAAATATTTATGATTTACAATAGTACTTATAGTTGATTTTGCCATTTCATATTCCTTCGCAAGCGCTGACAGATGTGATCCATCTTTCAAATTTCTCAATTCCTTTGTAAATTCAATCGTTTTGCACTAGATTTACTGCCTTTATTTCTATTTTCTTTCTTTTTTCCAAATGTCCACTTCTTCTTTGGTTTTAAAGTATTTACGTGACGCTAAACTGATTATTTGATCAACAAAGGTTTTTTGGTTGTTTTTTTCTTTTTTGCGTAATTAATTACTGTTGTCCCGAGATACGTCCACTTTGTTCGTTAAATTAAAGTCTACTGACCTTACTTTTTTTACTTTCTGGACACCTTAAGGATCTTTTGTCGTCCTACGCGAAAAAGGAATCGACTAATCGAATTGCGTGGTTCTGATGCCTCGCCGGTGTGCTAAAAAAGTTTAGATTGTCGAAGGGGTTGCGATGACGCTGTTTCAAATATAACTCTCGTCGCAAAGTTCACATGCGTGACGACGTCGTCTGAGTGGGGTTGGGTCGTCACACTACACTTCAAAAGTATCACGGCGACCAGTATGAATTACAACGTTCCATTGAGGAACACCGCTGGTTGTTTACATTCAAAACAAAGCTGGCGGTTCGAACTCCGAAATTTCGTTCGACTACCAAAGCAAGAAAATCTCCAACTTTTGGTTCGAACATCGAGTTGTTCGACCACCAAAACGTTCGACAACCGAGGTATCACTCAATGCGGCATAATCATGGTGACACACTAGTTCGTTAAGTTGCTCAGTACCAGATGAGTAACTATTTGGGAATACCAGGTGCTGTATGTAGGAGGACGTTGGCACCTTCCTGCAAGAACTGAACAAAACTAATGCCGTCATCTGCTACTAACGAGCATAGATACGCATATGATTGGAATCGACTGCTTGTTAATCTGATATTCCCATGACAATTCATCTTTTGGGGGATGTTTCAACATACTTAGTTCCACTGACATTATTTTGTGTGCATAGGCAGGGGTAAGGTTTACAATCATAAGTGCGTTCTATGTCATGGTTTATCCTAAAGAGTAATTTTTGGCTTTTATTATTTAAATACAATTTAAGGCATATGATCCCTGCGGTTCGTGCAAATATGGCGTAATTTAAAGCTAACACCTTCTCAAACTCTACACATTAAATTAGGCGGTATTTCGGTAATAACGCTTTAAATGTTGTTTTTAAAGTGGTCTATTGTGTCTGATTTATCTAGACATGGGACTTTACATAGCTCCAAAGAAGATAATCGAATGGAGTTGAATCGCACAAATGAGGTGAGGAGTTGACAGGTCTGTTTTATGAATTTATTCGTTTATCAAATGTCTCCCTCAGTAAAGTGATCATATCATTTGCAAATGTTGCTCGAGTGTCAGTCTTTTCACGATGAATTGCAAAACCAAGCTGAACAAAAAAAATCGATAGCTGTCAAATCAGCAATTCATCATCATCATCATCATCATCATCATCATCATCATCATCATCATTATATGACGTATATGATGATTTCCAATCATCATCATCATCATCATCATCATCGCATTCCATCTCAAGATCCATCGTTGAGCAGTGTCAAGGCATCCCTCAGTTTCATATTGGAAAATGTCTTGATTAGGGGACATTCTGCACATCGGCACCGCAGGGACACTGAGCATACTTGTGTAGGTTGTTAGGTGTTTTGGCAACCTTTTCTGGGGCTCGGTTGAGTGTTACCCACTCTTTCCAAGGAGTTCAGAGTTTCCTCAGATGAACAACACCACTTTTGCCTGCAATAAAAGAAAAAAGAGTTGTCATTTTAAAGTTCGCTGCCTCTAAAAAAAAACACCCTGCATAAGTGTGTGTTCATACAAGACATCTAGCAATATATAAGAATAAACATGACAGCATTTGGTCCAAGGAAGTGGTACACAAAATGCATTATTTATTCCCAGGCAACATTGTGTTTGCCTGCTAGTACATATTTTGCAAATGATCCATTCTATAATAAAAACTCAAACAGAACTGTATGTGGATGACTATAATGCTCCATATTTTGGGTTGAGCTTATTGGGAAGTGATATACAAATTACCATTAGTATGAAGCGATGCTCTTTGTGTAAATTTAGGTATTTGGACAATGTCAAAACATTGTCAATTCACTGCCGCATAGCAGCAGCTGAATAATGCAACGGTTAGAAGCTCCGACTGTCGTTTGGGCGTTCGGGTTTTGATCCTAGCTTGAGTTAGTTGCTTGTCTAGCCACACTGATGAGCTGTGAAACAGCGAGACAGTACTGTAAGTGGATGACTATTATATATATATATATATATATATATATATATATATATATATATATATATATATATATATATAATTATTTTATTTAATTTAGGTAAACAGGGACTGGCCTCTATAAAAACCTGAGGGTTTGGTCGCCTGATAAGATCTTTTTAGATTAAAAGAATAGATCCCAGTACAGATAAGCTGCTGAGCTGGACCTTAACTCCTGATCTAAAATGGAACATGTACATCAAATCCGTTGCCAAGGTCAATGGAAAAATGATGGGATCGTTCTATCGATCCAGTAGATATCTACCTGCTGATGCAATTCTTTGCCAATGTAAGAGTCAGGTACGTCTAAGAATGGAGTATTGTTGCCATATCTAGAAAAACTTAGTTTGCCTTGACAGAGTTCAAAATAAACATCGTAGCGTAATAGGGGATGCTCTTTTCTCTTCCCTGCAAACAAAAAGTTCTTGATGAGCCGTTCCCCGTAAGTAATCCAATTTACCAAATTTACACTACTAACGGATACTATATAGTCTCATTGACACTCTTTAGCCCTTATCTTCGAATGACCTATATATATATATATATATATATATATATATATATATATATATATAAGGTTGACAAAACTGTTCTTCCTGAATTTGTAATTTTTAATTCAAATGATGAATTTTCATATAATTGTTCGTCAAAATACATTTACTTTATATATCATTTTAAAGAGGTTTTCATTCTGTCTAAAATTGTTTAAATTAAAATTATTTTAAAATTAATTGTGTCATCTTTTCACATCGTTCAATGCAAGATGGGAAAAAAATTCACACAATTTTCTTATTTCAGTTCAAGCTAGGCCGAAAAGCTGCAGAAACAGCTCGCTAGTTCAACGAAGCGTTTTGCCCAAGAATCACTACTGAACACACAGGACAATGGTGGTTTAAGAAATTTTGTGGTGTCTTGAAAATAATAGGCATACTAGTTGGTTATCAGATGTTGACACCAATCAATTAAGAGCGTTGGTCGTAGCCAATCCACGGACAACTATTCAAGAACTTGCTTCTGAATTAGACGCAACGTATATGACGATTTCCAACCATTTGAAGGAGATTGAAAAAACAAAGAAACTTGAAAAATGAGTGTCTCACAAATTCAACGACAACCCAAAGGGAGGTCATCTTCTCTTCTTTTACACAACGACCCATTTCTCGATTGGGTTTGGACTTGCGATGAAAAATGGTTCTTTACGACAATCGGCGATGCTCAACTCACTGGTTAGACGTCAATGAAGCTCCACGACATTTCCCAAAGCCAGAGTTACACCAAAAGGTCATAATGACTGTTTGATGGTCTGCAACTGGTCTCATCCATGACAGTTTTTTAATGCAGTAAAAATATGGTCACTTACTTTAAGAAGACACTTATTTTGAATAAAATTTAAATGAGAAATTAGAAAACTTTAAAGTGTCAGAAATAATGATAAAATCATTTTATTTACTTTTATTGTTATTGTAAGTCCGATATATTTCTCAAAAAATGGCTTCATCAGTGTAGGAAGTCCGGTACGTAATTTTTTTTCTTCATTTTGGTGTTCACGAGGAGGCAAAGTCTCAGAGTAGAAGAGAATTTTATTCAAAATAAGTGTCTTCTTAAAGTGTGTAAGCATATTTTTACTTTAAATTTCCCACTCATAACTATAGGCTTACACACGCGGAATCAACGGATTAAGACTACATTTCACTTCTATTTTTGGCGAAATATATCGGACTTACAACAATAATATAATTTGATACTTATGTTTTAGTTTGAAGAAATATGTTATAATAAAATTATGGGGTGTTCGTTCGCACCTGACCTCCATAGAATGGAAATATGTCACAAAGTTTAACAAGGTTTTTTAATATAGATCCACAGAATATTGTGATAAGTGTTTCAGTGTGAACAGGTATGGTATAATAAATTATGGAGTTTATCTATTTTATTTTTACTTTCATCATATTTTGCTTTGGTTTTGATACCCCCAAATTCGAAGCTATCTCTTTACAACCCTTCCTTTTCATAACCTATCATACTTTTATAAATCAGAGTCCATTTTCTGTAGGCTGTTTTTGAACCCAGTCAACGACGGGTACTTTTGCTAGTATATATATATATATATATATATATATATATATATATATATATATATATATATATATATATATATATATATATATATATATAGTGTTATAATGGAATAATTCCAGGAGGAAATCCGGGTATGCGAGCTCAATGTGGTAAACAGAGCAATAACATAAAAATATAACACGATTATGTAATTTCCGTGTTATATTTTTTATTTTTTATAATATATATATATATATATATATATATATATCATGACGTCACTTCCTCTGGTGACGTCACTTCCGGTAACGAGTACAGGTGCCCGGCAGTCAGAGTTTGGTACGCGGCTAAGCAGGTCATGTGCAAACGCCCAACAGTTAAGGAATGGTATTGCTCAAGCCACCTTGCCTGTAATATATGTGCATACATGTTTGTTTCTAAGAGTCTTGTGTTCATTTCGTTTTTATTACCATTTAACACCATAACAAACTGGCGACGAACGGATTCGACTTTCACACGGGTTAACTCCACAAAAAAGGAAAAGAGGAAATAATTTGACTTCAAAAGATCTTTGGATCTACAAGCTAAGAAATCGGCTGCCAATTACTTTCTAAAAACAAAATTCTAAAAATAAAAAAACAAACGACGGCAAGGCAAGACTCTCGACTCAATTGTAAGTAACCTTTTTGTCTCTATATATAAATTGAAAAGAACTGTACTACACGCATTTTTGTTAATGCCGTAAAAAGTAATTTGGTTGCTTATTAAAAAAAAGAGAAAAATGTTGACACAAATTCACCGCGAAACAATTTTAATTGTAACTTGTCTACTGCAAAGTCGGACATTTTTCGAATGAAGAGAAAAGGTTTTTTTGCCTTTTCTTTTCGCTGCTAACTTCATGCACATTTTTAACGGGAGATAAATGTTGTTGTTTTTTCCTTTCTTTTCACTTGGACTAGTATTTTACTTGGATTAGTATTGAAAGGAAAGACTTTTCATTGAGTGGAATTTTCTTAAATATTCTATTTTTAACTGTCTGTTTGATAGGGCGGAACACAGGGACGACAACTTTGCTTTTTCCCAAAGTACAATATGGAACGCTATAGAAACGTTCAACTACCAACCGGAGTTGGATGGGACGTTTGACGCTTTCTGTCGGAGATATGAGGACCTATTCACCGTGGACTGTCAAGAATGGAGCAACGCTAAAAAAAGTTCGCTTACTTTTGAGGAAATTAGGGACCACAGAACATAGCAAGTGTGTGGATTATATTCTCCTCAGGAAGACGAGTGGATTAGAATTTTTTGTTGCGGTCAAACTTCTATCCGAACTGTTCATCCCGAATACTACGCTCTTTCATAAAAGATGGAAGTGCTTTTACCTGCAAAAAAGCAACGACGACGATTACCTAACTTTCGCGTCCGTGGTAAATAAACACTGCGATGGTTTCCATTTATCTGACTTATCGGCAGATGACTTTAAGTGCTTAATTTTTGCGCAGGGTTTAGTCTGATCCAAAAATGCTGAGATTAGACGACGTGTTCTCTCTAGACTTGAGAGCGAACAGGGCCTCACCCTCCAGAAGTTGGCCGAGGATTGTCAACGGGTAGTCTGCGTAAGGGACAACTCAACACGTCGATGAGTCAGGCGCAACATTCATTAAAAGGACGACCTTCAGACCGGAAAAATATTCACCCGAAAAATCCAAGCTTGATTTAAGAAAACTCAGGCTACACCTAAAAAGTATCACCTAGTCATAAGATCCGGATCCTCTACAAGCCCGTGCTATCGCTGCAGTGGGAAACATTGGTCAAGTCAATGTTTTTACAAACATAAGTACTGCAACGAATGTGGCAGGAACGGCCACAAAGCGACCCAGTGCAGGAAGAACAAGGACAAGAACAGCGTCCGACAGACTAGATCCGACTTGGATTCGGAAAAGAACCGGTGCAAATATGTCACAGTTAACATCTCAAATAAAAATGTGCATCTACAATTGGATTCCGGACCAGACCTGTCCATCATTATCTTTAAAACGTGGAAAAGGCTAAGGAAACCAACCATGCGGAAGACGAATAAATTAGCTTGAGCTGTGACAGGCGATAAAGTGGAATTTGAGGGAGAGCTCACACTCCCGGTGACCTTAAATGGTGTTACTAAAAAAGTGAAAGTGTGTGTACATAGGACATCCGAAAACCTGTTCGGTACTCACTGGATGGAGTGATTAGAATTGTGGGACCAACCTATGAATAAATTCTGTCATAGGGTAGAAGACTCGTCTACGGAAGCGCAACAACTGAAGGGCGAGTTAAAAAAAGAATTTCCAGAAGTATTCTCACCATGACTAGGAAAAGTTACAAAGGCTATAGCAAGATTCGAACTAAAAGAAAACACTCTGCCCGTTTTCAAGAAGAAACAAATCGTCCCATCGCGCACAGAAATCACTTTTTCCATAGCTACCAACGTAATAGATGCACTGAGACTAAAGCTGCTTTCAGGACTGCCAGCAACCACTGTAAAAGAGTAATAAAAAATGCAAGAGAGCTATATGCCCAGTCTGTTAAATCCAAAGTAGCTGATTAGCGGCTTGGTTCCCACCAGTTTTGGCAAATAAAAAATAGGATCCTGAACAGAAGAGTGCGTTCTATCCCAACAATTATCAATGGATCAGAGGTCATCTCATCAGCGTCAGACAAGGCCAAACTATTTGCCAAGAACTTTGCAGCTAATTCTACCCTATGCGACGAAGGCCATATTTCCTCCTATAACACAGAACAAGCTAGGTAACATACAAATATCCGTGCATGAGGTCGCCAAGCTAATCAAGAACCTAGATTCCAGTAAAGCAACTGGCCCTGATGGCATCCCAATTATAGTGTTAAAAAGCTTCAACCAGAACTTGCTCCCATACTTACGAAACTATTTAAGCGCTGCCTTAAGGAGAATGGTTTTCCAACTCCCTGGAAGACCTCATCAGTTTGCCCTATATTTAAGAATTCAGGTGATAAGTCATCTCCCTCTCAGTACAGACCAATACGTCTCCTGTGTGTTATGAGTAAGTTGCTGGAATCCATATTAAATAGAGAAATAGTCAACCACCTCAGCAGAAATAACCTTCTTAGTGACACACAATATGGTTTCCGCTCTGCAAGATCTATCGCAGATGTGCTGACGGTTATATCCCACAAGATTAGTGAATCTCTTGACAAAGGGTCTACTTCACAAGATTTCCAGCTACGGTATAACTGGAAATGTTTTCTCAATCATTAAATCATTTCTCTCCGATAGGCTCATAAGAGTAGTGGTAGATGGACAAAAATCGGAAGCCTGCAATATAAATGCTGGAGTCCCTCAGGGGTCAATCCTGGGCCCAACTCTCTTCCTGATCAACATCAATGACCTCCCTAAACACATACTTAAATCATTCGTTGACATCTATGCTGATGACACGACCATCTACAGCAACACATCAAAGGCTGTAAACGACAAAGTTCTCTCGGATTCTCTCTCCTCTGATCTCGAGAGCGTGGTTCAGTGGGGGAAGACGTGGCTGGTTACCTTTAATGCATCCAAAACCAAACTGCTATCCTTACATCATCAACGCTCTGATCCCCATCTGGCATCAATTGTGATGGATGGCTCTCGTCTGGGTGAGGCCCCGTGTTTTGACAAGCTTCTGGGTTTGACCTTTACTCCTGATCTGAAATGGAACACGTACATCAAGTCTGTTGCCAAGGTCGCTGGAAAGATGGTGGGATCCTTCTACCGCTCCAGAAGATATCTCACTACTGATGCAATTCCCTATCTATATAAAAGCCAAGTACGTCCAAGGATGGAATACTGTTGCCATATCTGGGCATGAGCTGCTAAAAAGAGCCTATCCTGCCTTGACAGAGTACAAAATAGACTTCGTGGCTTAGTGGGGGATGCCCTTTTCTCTACCCTGCAACCTCTCTCCCACAGAAGAGACTATGCGAGCCTATCCTTGTTTTATCGTTATTTCCATGGCAGGTGCTCATCTGAACTCCAATCTCTGGTCCCCCCTCTCCAATCTTTCACGAAAATCACCCGTCTAGCTGAATCCACTGTGAAAAATTTCCCCCACTCTATATCTGTGCCTAAATCAAAATGCGGATTCCATGAACAAAGCTTCTTTCTCAGAACTGCACGCCTGTGGAACTCTGTTCCGTCTGCCTGCTTCCCTCCGGACTACAACTTGGATGTCTTCAAGTCCAATGTTAACAAATTCCTAATGAACCGCCCCCTTAAGTAAACACTTCAGCAAATATCCACACTAACGTAATGTACTTGCAATAACCCTTATCCCTGAGTGGCTTCCGGGCCTTGATAAGTGGTGATCACTGTGTAAAAAAAAAATAAATGAATAAATAAAAATTTTTAAATTAAAAAAAAAAAGCAACGGAGAACATCGACAAGGAATTGGAACAGCTAGAAGAGGCCGGAATACTATCGAAAGTAAGCAGCAGTGATTGATTTCTAAAGTGGATTTGAGCGACGCATATTTGCAGATCCCCGTCGAGGCGGAATGTTCAAAGCTCCTCTGTATAAATACACACAGGGGACTACAAGTTTGAAAGGTTAGCTTTCGGAGTCAAGGTCGCACGTGCGATTTTCCAGCAGGTCATGGACACCATGCTGGGTGGCCTCGATTTCGCTTGCGCCTACTTGGATGATATTGTCATAGCCAGTAAATCCACAGATGAACACCGAAAACACGTACATAAAGTTTGTGAAAGAATTCAAAGTTTCGGTTTAAAAGTAAAAGAAGCAAAGTGTGACTTCCTGATGAAAGAAATACGTTACTTAGGTCATATTATTGATGAAGGTGGTAGACACCCTGATCCTGAGAGGGCGGAGGCCATGAAGAACATGCCTGCTTCCAATAACGTGCAAGCACTACAAAGCTTTCTGGGCCTGGCTAATTTCTACCAAATCTTTATCAAGAATATGCATGATTTGCGCCCCCACCCCTAAATGAACTGCTGAAGAAAGAGAAAGCCTGGGACTGGATGCCAGAATGCCAGAATGCCAGAAGGCGTTTGAGAAGATTAAAGAGACGTTAACTCAAGATCTTTTTTTGACACACTATGATCCAATGTTGAGAATAATAGTAGTGTGTAACACAAGCTCATTTGGTGTGGGAGATTGCATACTTCATATAATGTCTGATGGTACCAGGAAACCGATCGCACATGCTAAGAACGCTACTAACAGCCGAAAGACAGTACTTTCAAATTGAAAAAGAAGCTTTGAGTATTATATTCGCCGTGACAAAGTTTCATAGGGATTTACACGGCAGAAAATTTACATTTCAAACGGATCATAAGCCGTTGCTCACGATTTTTGGTTCCAAAAAGGCTTACCGACATATACGGCTAATAGACTGTTGAGATGAGGTACATTATTTTTGAATTATGATTTTACCCTGGAGTACTTGTCTTCGAGACAAATTAGCCATGCGGATAGCCTTTCTAGGCTGATACCATTGAAAAGGGATCCGTTTGAAGATTCCATCATTGCCACTCTTCGGACGGACGGAGAAATAAAAACGATGATGAGCAACACAATTAGAGAACTCCCGGTGTCTCTACCGGAGATTAAAAGGGAAGCACACAAGAATGACTTAATCTGTGACATAAAAAATAAGATCGCCAAAAAGGGCGATGTTCCGGAAGTATTTTCGCTTTGAGATGAGTTTATACTATATGGCGAAAGAGTGGTAATTCCCACATGTCTCCAAAAACGAATTCTACGGGATTTCCACACAGGACATCTTGGGGAAAATCGTATGACGAGTTTGATGAGGAGTTATGTCTACTGGCCTAAAATGGACAAGGACATCAGCGAGAGGATAGACTCGTGCACAGGCTGTGCCCTTGCGGTTAAATCACCACCGATTACGTTTAAACTTTGGCTGAAGACTGACCAACCATGGTTTAGGGTGCACATCGATTTTGCGGGTCCGCTCGAGGACAATTATTTCTTAATCGTAGTCGATAGTTTCACCAGGTATTGAGGTGCAGAAAACCGACAACTGGAATGACTATAAATTTCTTACATGAACTGTTCGCACGTTTCGGTGTAGTCGATTGCATCGTGAGTGATAATGGAACCAGTTTACGTCTGCTGAGTTCAAAAGTTTTTGTGATACGTTCCAAATTAATCATATCATCACTCCCCAATACAATCCAAGGTCGAATAGTAAGTGGAACGCTTTGTGGACACTCTTAAAAGAGCACTGAAGAAGGATCAAGGGACCCCAACAGATGAATCCTTTCAACAATTTCTACATGTGTATAGGATTACACCCAACATTACAACCAACAGCAGTCTCACCTGCGGAAACGATGTTTGCGCGGAAAGTGAGATCCGTTTTAGACAAGCTCTTACCCAAATAGTCAAGGCAACTAGTGACCACTTGTGTACCCAGTAAACGTTTCATGTTAGGTGAAAGACTGTTTTTCAAAAGTTATAAAAACAACACATCATTCTGGAAGGTGGGTACAATTACTAAGAGAGTTGGTTACGTGGTATATATCGTCCAAGGACCAACATATACCCACAAACGTCACCAGAACCAACAAAGAAGATGTCAATCAGTTGAAACCATCGACAGTCCACCATTGGAAGATGAGCCGATAGACACTGCCTTCGAAACTTTTGATCTTGAACTGCCTCAACCAACACCTGAACTACGGCGGTCGTTCCATAAGAGAAAGTTTACCGATCCATTGATGCTAAACCCTAAAAGGAAGAGGTACTAACAGCTTTTACGAACAAAAAGCTTGGGAGGAAGGTGTTGGAGACTCCCCTCCATGAGGTTAATGGATTATCCCATCACGTCACTTCCTCTGGTGACGTCACTTCCGATAACGAGTACCGGTACCCGGCAGTCAGAGTTTGGTATGCAGCTAAGCAGGTCGTTTGCAAACGGCCAACAGTTGAGGAATGATATTGCTCAACCCACCTTGCCTGTAATATATGTGAATACATGTTTGTTTCTAAGAGTCTTTTGTTCCTGTCGTTTTTATTACCACTTAATAACATAACAATGTATATATATATATATATATATATATATATATATATATATATATATATATTACTGCTTATGTAAAATCAAATAAAGAGTGTATTCTTCCACCTCATCGTGCAAGATTACCGAATATAACACATGCCTTTCTCTATCTCCCCTCCACCCTCCCACCTGATGAAACTATACACGGAAATCAACGGATAAAACTATATGAATAAACAAATAATCATCTGCAAAAAAAAATCAAGTTATGCTCATAACACCACCAACTTTTCAAGTGTGCACTGTATTTAATGTAGTTGCGGAGTAATAAATGGCCTACATGGTGGTTTTCCTTGTTCTGCATGTGTAAATGTGCGCAACATCATGGAGCTGTACACGAGTTCTGCTATCTTGTTTTTTTATTTCCCCTTTCCTTGGTCAATATATATATATATATATATATATATATATATATATATATATATCATCTATCTAAGTAGATGTGTTTTGGCGTTGTATATATATATATATATATATATATATATATATATATATATATATATGTGTGTGTGTGTGTGTGTGTGTGTGTGTGTGTGTGTGTGTTTATGTGTATTTTGGATTGCTTTACTCTTTTATTCATGTTGAATTCACCTATTCGTAACAACCATCATCATCGTCGTAAAGAACGTTGAGAATTTGTGCCGTTATGAATGCATGTACATCTCTCTATTCTATGTGCTGTGTATTTTGGATTGTTTTACTCTTTTATTCATGTTGAATTCACCTATTCGTAACAACCATCATCATCGTCATCATGAATGCTCCTTAATGTATATTCTAGATGTACGTGTATGTGTACGTGTATGTGCATATGTATGTACATGCGTGTATTTATGCATGTATGTGTGTATGTGCATGCTGTCATGTGTGTTTGTGTGTGTTCTTGTGTATGCATGTTTGTGTGCATCTGTATGTATGCATACTTGTATGTGTACGTGTATATGTTTATTTTGATGTGTGTGCGGGGTGGAAAGAACTCCCAAAAGCCTTGTTAAGGCAACCCCTCTGGGTGAAGCAAATCTGTTTTTAAAAAAAACAGTACCCGCATTAAGCTGGTCTGCAGTTTGACTTGCTGCTGGCTATCTTGCTCATGCTTGTTGCTGGATCTCAAAATTTAGTATAGTGAGAGACTTAGCTGTCGTACAAAGCTAAAACTCTATAACATCATCTTTGTATAGATACTTCCTCAGGCATCTGTCTATAAAAAATTGTCTGTGGCGATGGAAAAATTGTCCTGAAATGCTGGAAGTATGTAATATTTGATCTGCCACCATTCTATATATGCATATGTGTATGTATGTACGTTTTTTTTGTTTTTTTTACACAGTGATCACCACTTATCAAGGCCCGGAAGCCACTCAGGGATAAGGGTTATTGCAAGTACATTAAGTTAGTGAGGAGATTTGCTGAAGTGTTTACTTAAGTGGCGGTTCATTAGGAATTTGTTAACATTGGACTTGAAGACATCCAAGTTGTAGTCCGGAGGGAAGCAGGCAGACGGAACAGAGTTCCACAGGCGTGCAGTTCTGAGAAAGAAGCTTTGTTCATGGAATCCGTGTTTGGATTTAGGCACAGATATAGAGTAGGGGAAATTTTTCACAGTGGATTCAGCTAGACGGGTGTTTTTCGTGAAAGATTGGAGAGGGGGGACCAGAGATTGGGGTTCAGACGAGCATCTGCCATGGAAATAACGATAAAACAAGGACAGGCTCGCAACGTCTCTTCTGTGGGAGAGAGGTTGCAGGGAAGAGAAAAGGGCATCCCCCACTAAGCCACGAAGTCTATTTTGTACTCTGTCAAGGCAGGATAGGCTCTTTTTAGCAGCTCATGCCCAGATATGGCAACAGTATTCCATCCTTGGACGTACTTGGCTTTTATATAGATAGGGAATTGCATCAGTAGTGAGATATCTTCTGGAGCGGTAGAAGGATCCCACCATCTTTCCAGCGACCTTGGCAACAGACTTGATGTACGTGTTCCATTTCAGATCAGGAGTAAAGGTCATGTATGTATGTATGTTTGTTTGTTGCTGGCTATCTTGCTCTTGCTTGTTGCTGGATCTCAACATTTTGAACCGAGAGAGAGACTTAGCTGTCGTACAAAGCTAAGACTCTGTAACATCATCTTTGTATAGATACTCCCTCAGGCATTTGGGCTCATGGATTTTAAATGTTTGAGAGAGTGGCACTCGTCTGACAAGACGTTGCAATCATCATGTATGTATGTATGTTAATATATGTACTAGTGTATATCTGTATGTGTGTATATACTTCTATTTATTTATTTATTGTGTATATATGTTTATGTGTGTTTGTATGTATATACATATATATATATTTGTGTGTATGTATATGTATATATGAATATATATGTATGTGTATAAGTACATATATATGCATGTGGAGGTACATGTAGGTAACTTTATGTGTGTGTATGCATATGTGCATACATGTGTACGTATATGTATGTGAATATGTATGTATATGTGTGCATGTATTTGTATATGTTTGTATATATGTGTATGCATATGTATGTATATGTGTGTGCATATGTGTATGTATATGTTTGCATATGTTTTTATGTATGTGTTATATGTATTGTGTATGTATATATGTATGGATAGATGGATGTGTGCATGTGTGTATGTTTATGGGTATGTATGTGTATGCATGTGTGTGTATATATATATATATATATATATATATATATATTTGTATGTATGCCAAGGACCGTCTTAATGTCATGTCTGCTTGAGCGTGTGAATTCGCTGGCAGGACTAAAAGAAAAAAAGGTTATCTTCGGGCTCATGGACTTTCAGTTACTGAGGGAGTGGCACTCGTCTGACAAGACCTTGCAATCATTATGTATATATATGCATGTACTTGTGTGTTTATAGGTGTACTTACGTATGTATAAATGTGGGTAAGTACGTGTATGTATGTTTTGTGTATATATGTAAGCATGTATATGTGTATGTGTGTATATATGTGTATATATATATATGTATGTATATATATGTATCTTTATTACCGGTTTTGTTTCATTATCATTACTAAATGTTTTATACTTATTACTAAATTTGTTACTATAATTACTCAATTATTATTATTATTATTATTATTATTATTATTATTATTATTATTATTACCTATTATCATTGACTATACTATTATTAGAATTACTTTGCATTTAGTATTATTATTATTATTATTATTATTATTATTATCATCATGTTGTCATTTTTATCATCATCATGTCTTTTCGACAGCCTTAATAAGCTATGATTCTGAAACACTTAAAACTTTATAATCCTCACTCCTACAATTTTTTAATAATGACATCGAATTTAACAAATTAATTAATTTATAGAAATATCTGTTTCGTTCTTTCTAGACAATTTTCGGTCAAAATAATACAAGATTTCACGGACTGATTTTTTTCCGCTTAGTCTAAACTTAATTACTTAAATATTTAATTATAAATCACTTTTTCTAATTAAGCCGATGATGAAGGGCCCCATACTGGTTTTCTCTCTTTTTACTAGTTGGCCCCATTTGACTGGGAAAAGACTTCTCTTTGAGCTACTGCACTGCCCGAAAAAACAATTTTCATTATTTCAGCTGTTTTGAAGACTTTCCAATCGGATTATATGCATGGTCCCGCTGGACTTATTTTGGAATCCATTCTCTCTAAGGAATTATTTTGCATTTCGGATTAACTTTAGAGGATTTTCATGCAAGATGAAATATTATGCGTGGTTTGTTTTTATATATATTTTTTTATATCCAACATTTTTTCACTTTTTTATTTGGCAATTTATAACTACAATAAATTGCGGTTTCACTTAATGCCTTAACTAGCAAATTCTAGTATTGTTACAAATATAATTTGCTGATTTCTTTGATGATAAGAATAACAATAATATCATTATTTGAAACTCCGCGGAATAAGGACTTTGTAAATTGTTTTTTTTTTTTTGCAGTATTCAGTCGAACAATAAATTTTGATTGTAAAGTTCAACTTACAATTTTAATTTTCTTTCTCTTATAATAAGCTCTAATCTCTATTGCGTATTGAGCTTTTTAATTCGGTTGGAATTAAATTTTCTATATATAAATACTGTTATTTATATTAGTTTAAAGTTTACCATTGCGTATATCAGGTAAATACTACGTCCCTTTGTTTTCATTATATATATATATATATATATATATATATATATATATATATATATATATATATATATATATATATATATATATGGGCTAAGATAAGATGCTATAATCAGTCCGCTAACAATATAATTGCGCAGGACTTAATCCGACCTGTCTGCATCGTACAAACAATAATCTTCACCATTCATTAGGTCAAGTTGCCACTGTAACGAAATTCATGTTGATCAAAAATATTGGCAAATACCAGCAGAATAAATGGAAAAAAAAGGGCGTGTATCCTCGAATGTTTCAGAAAAATATTAAATAAATGATTTTATTCATTAAAAAATATATCACGTTATTTGGTGTTTTAAGTGCATTAAATAATAATTTTATATGGGTTCGTTTCGTTTTCATTCAAACTTTTTCTATTTTTTCTCTTGGATAAGCTGCTTTTCGTTTCGTTTTCATTCAATTTTTTTGTACATTTTTGCTGCTTTTCTCAAATAACTGTTTTACAGAACCGGTTATTTTTACTCTTACACTGACACCTGCTTTCATGGCCCTCACAGTCACAGTAAAATATTTTCCTTACTCTTATCCATATATTAAACAAGGATTTAGAATAAAATAATGAGTGTACTCTAATAAATAAAGATTCATTCATCTGAATTTTTTTTTTTTTTTTTTTTTTTTTTACAAAGGCATCACCACATTATCAAGGCCCAGAGGCCACTCAAGGATAAGGGTTAAAGAGTGTACAGTAGAAATTGGTCAATATAGTAATCATTAGTAATGAAAATTTGGTAAATTTAATAACTTATATGGAACGGCTCATCAAGAACTTATTTACTTTAGACTTGAACACAACCATATTGTAGTCAGCCGGAAAGCAGGAAAACGGAAGACAATTCCACAGGCGTGCAGTTCTAAGAAAGAAGCTTCGTTCATGGAATCTACGTTTAGGTTTAGGCACAGATAAAGAGTGGGGGAAATTATTGATAGTGTTTACAGCTAGACGAGTGTTTCTTGTGAAAGTTTGGCGAGGGGGGACCATAGATTGAAGCTCAGTTGAACACTTTCCATGAAAATAACGATACATCAGAGACAAACTCGCAACATCTCTTCTGTGAGATAGAGGTTGCAAGGAGGAGAAAAGGACATCTCCTACGAGGCTACGAAGTCTATTTTGAACTCTATCAAGGCAGGACAAGTCCTTTCTAGCAGCTCCTGCCCAGATGTGGCAACAATATTCCATCCTTGGACGTACCAATGTTTTTCAATATAAATTTTACGCCTGAATAACGGAATATATTAACGAACAGAATACGTTTAACAAGTGAAAATGGCGACTTTGCTGGACGCCTAATTTAATTCATTTTTCGATTCTGCATTAGTAGTGTTTTGACGTTCAAATAACACCATTAATAATTTCGGTAATTAAATGAGAAATGACACTCTCGTCGTATACCTTAACAATGGTCACAGTGTGTGGTGGGATGGGAGAATTTGCCAAAGACAATTTAGGCCAAAGAGGGAGGGAACGGGGCGGGAGAAGAAAAAGATAAAGGGACTAAGCTATTTATGTGTATCCTTGCACGGTAGTAGTATGGGAACTGGGACGGAGTCATGCGAAGACATTCAGAGCTTGGGTAAAAGATAAATGAAGCCAGAATCTCAAGTTGATCAAAACTAAATTACGTATAATTAGTTTGGTATTAATTGAAGACAGCCGTAAGTTGATATAAGCAAGAGTAGATTTTAAAGTAAAACGATAACAGGGAAGAAGGATCTTCTAAAAGTTTGAAAGCAATTCAACGCTGGGAAATGAGAAAGGGCGATGATTTGGTTGTCATGACAACTTATCGATGTAAAAAAAAAACAATAATTAGGGCAATATGGGGGGCGAAATAGGGTAGGTCAGTGGATACGGTTCGATGGAACGATGGGCATAGTCAATGAAATTGAAGGCGAAGTATTTAAAAATAGGTTTTGAGGGCTGCAAACTTATTAGGAGAAAGTATTTAAGTATCTGGAAAACTTATTAGGAGAAAGTATTTAAGTATCTGGAAAACTGCATAGTTTTTTTTTAGAGTTTAAGCGAGTTATGGGGGTTGGGGGGAGAATAAGGGTGAATTTGAGGGAGAAGAAGGCTACTGGTGCCCGTAGACTTTGTTATAGTGCAACCAACGAGAGGAAAAGTAGAATAAAAATAAAAGTAGCTACACTCGAATTCCCGTACATATGCACATATACCTATGCAAAAGCACACCCAGATGCACACTTATATATATATATATATATATATATATATATATATATATATATATATATATATATATATATATATACATTTCATCTTAAATAAGGATATTGCTAGTTTTAGGGGCTGATATTTGGGGTTACGTATAAACAGAAAGATGTTTGTTCACATTACATTTAAAATTCTGCAGATTAGTACAGTTAGGGAAGCGAGGAATATGGAGGAAATTCCAAAATGTACTAGTCCAACGTAAGAAACTCTTAGAGTAGAAGACTCTCCGGCGTCTCGGGACTTCAACAGTGAATGTGTGCGTTTTTGCTGCTTGGTGGGTTAATTGAGAGTATGTATGTGAAAAATATACAAAAATGCAATTTAGAAACCACGCGTAATATACAAATATGTTTTATTAATAATGATTCAATTTATTTTCTTTACTTTGATCTTAAAATGTTTGGATAACAATTCCATATTAAAAGATCGAAAGCTTTACACAACAAATGTAAAAGGTATTACGTTTAATTTTATTTTATGATTAGCAGGGCTTTATTCTTGTTATCGTCCGATGATTTTAGAACGATTTAGAAACAGCTCCTTTTATACAAAACACATAATATATTTAAAATGGCAAAAGTTCTTTGGGAAGCATCTTTGAAGAAATTTAATTTTTTAAAAATTAACAAAATACTTTGTAAAAGTGTAAAATGCAAACATTTTTTTAAACCATTCACTTTTTATCTTGACTTTTATCTGAACTTTATTGAACAATATATCCATCTACAAAGATCGAGATTGCTTAACAGCACTATATATATATGTTTATTTTTACAATTTATTTGTGAATCTGATCGACAAATTTAAAATTTTCTTCAGGCTATCATACGTCTCTTTTGACAGAAGAAGGGCTTTTGAAAGATATTTAGCTGTAAATAATAAAAAATAAATAGAATGCAGGATAAGTATTTTTTATTTTTAGGTTGTAATGTTTCGTATATTTGCTGTCAGCCATCTTAGATAATGGTTTATCCTGTAAGAAAACTCAAATTTTCTTAAAAACAACAAAACATATAACAAATTTAATATAATGTAGCATTATTAAAAATTCGATTTCTAGTTTCTTATTTTTAAGTGATCCTTTTATTGTGAACAGAAATATAGGAATATTTATTTCACTTTTCTTTCTATATCATCCATTCGTTTCATTAGATGCAATTTTCACTTTGCTTTAAAATATATGTGTCCAAACTGATGGCGAGATATGTCACATTTTTCAAGCAATGCAATCAAGCCAAAAAATAATAGGCAACAATTTTAGATTAGAATAAATCATAATCAAATTATTTGCATCATATTCATCAAAATTAGTTTAATGTAAACTTGTCTTTATTCTGTCTTTACATCGGATGACCAAAAAAAAGTCAGTATTAACTAGCTGAAGTACAAGGTGCCTTAAATAAGTTTCCAGACTTTTTTGTACAGGCAGTTAAAATTGTCAGAGACTCTTGAAAATTCACTATGTTATTGCTATACTTCATATGAGATGATTGACTAATATTTAGGATTTCCAGTTCAATAGAACAGCTACAGCAGGAAGTGGAATCCACCTTACTAAAGCCTGATTGTCGCAGATGGTGAATTTCAAAAATGCAATCTGGATGTGAAGACACTTTAGAAGAACGATATACAATATATATTCTTAAACTTGTTAAAAATGCCACAGAAACGTATGGAATGCTTCAAACTGCTTTTGGACCATCTTGCATAACTCTAACATCAGTTGTTGAGTGGCATAAGAGATTCAAGGAAGGCAGGCAGCCTATGCTCAATGATGAGAGGTGTGGGGGAGTAAGGAAGTCAAAACACCGGAGTTGATCGGTCAAATAAAGAATTTCATGGATAAGAACCGTCATGTGTCTATAGAGACAAAAAGTGCACATTTTGGTGTCAGTGTTGGAACTGTCTATACAATTGATCGTGAAGAACTTAAAATTTGAAAGATTTGCACAAAGTTCATCCCAAGGGTGTTTAGAGAAGATCACAGACTATTTGACCAAGATGGGCTACAAGACAATTAGTCACCCTCCTGATAGTCTAGACCTTACTCACTGTGACTTTTACTTATTCTCTAAGCTCAAAGAAAACTTTAAAGGCTGAGGAGATAAAAGAGATTGTGACGAGGGTCATTGGCACACTCACACAAGAGGAATTCCATGGGGCCTTCCAAAGGTTGTTGTGACGGTACAAGTATTGCAGCCAGAAGAGATTACTTCAAAGGGAACTGGAGTTATGTGTGGACTATCAATAAAAGTGCCAATGCGAAAAAAGTCTGGAAATTGTTAGAAAGCATCTCGTACATGACGTTGTGTTGAATTTTATAAACTGAATAAAAAATAGTTTTCATCCATTTTTGGAAACAATGTTAACGTTTATGATCTTAAAAGATCTGAGGTGAAAGTGAACGCTTTTCCACAAGCGATTGCGTATATGAGCCTTGTTAGCCTTTTCAAATGGCGTTAGGATTATTTTCCTCTCCACAAAATCATCTGATTGTTTAAAATATATAAATAAACTCCAAGAAACATAAAATTTTAAAAAGTAAATATTTATCCATTTTTTAATCCATATTTAATTTTTAAAAACTAAATAATGCATTGTAGCTCCTTTCTTTTAGTTATTTAATTCGCTTTTATATTCTTCATTTTTCATTTTGACATTTTCCTTCCCCTTTCCTTCATTTACTTTTTTATTTCTTTTTTATTGTAACTTTTGTATTTTTGTATTTTACAGTATTTTTTTTTTAATCATATTGTACTTTTATTGTTCTTTATTCCAGTCGTCTTTTATTCTTTCAGTTTTTTATTCCGAATTAACTTTATTTCTTCTTTTTCATTTTCCATTTCATTTTCTTCAATTTATCTTTGATTTTTCTTTTCTTTTTATCTTTTCATTCCTTTTTATTTTCCAAAACTATTCTTTTTCTTCGTCTTTTCTCCTTTTCATCTTCTTTGTTATTGATTTCATTTCATTAACAATTATTTTTTTTTTTTTCATTTTGTTTCCAATTCCCCTATCATTTACATTTTTTTCCCATTTTTCTTCCCCCCATCTTTTAATTCCAATCTTTCCTTCTCGTTGGACAAAACCTCTTCAACTCCAAATTTGATTTTCCTTAATTTTCTGCTGAATTTGTTATCGACAATGTTTTTACCTTGTTCTCTTGCTTTCATTTCTCTATTTTATAATTGAGGATTGATTCTGAAAAGACGTCAACAATAACAGATGCCAAAAATAAGAGAACAAATATACAATCACACCCCCCTTCCAATTTATTTGGCCAAAGAATGAAAAATAAAAATCCTTACAAAAAAGATTGAGCAAGACATGGATCTAATAATTGGACTGATTCCACACTTATTAAATTCATTTGCTTTTCCTTCTTTCAGTATTAAATGATGCAATTATGCCATTTAGTTATCATCCATTTATAGTTGATTTCTTAGGAAAAATAAAATTGTCAGTAAGAACTGGATGTTATTATGTAAATTTCCAGTATTAAATTAATCACTGATTTAAGAAACGCTTCCATTCTCGTCTTGTAGCTTTCAAAAAGATATTGTCTGTATCCAAACACAGATTCCATGAACAAAAAGAAAGCTTCTTTCTCAGAACTGCCCGCCTTTGGAACACTGTTCCACTGACATGATTCCCGCTTGAATATAGTAGCGTTCAAATCCAATGTAAACAAGTTCCTGTGAAGCCGTCCCCATGAATAATCCAATTCTACCCAATTTGTAACTTTAGTGATTATTACACCACTACCACCTTATATTCATTAACCCTTATCCTCGAGTGGCCTTCGGGCCTTAATAAGTGGTGGCTCCCAAGTAAAAAAGAACCTAAATGATTGTTCATTAAGTTCCACTCACACAATGTGCACATTTAACATTGCATATTGATCTTAAATGACCATGCAGCTGTTGACAGGCAAATAAACCGAACAACCAATTAACATTGAATCTGTTATTTGAAACCTAAACATCGATGTGGTCTCTTAAACTAGAGACTAGAATTATAGCAAAATAAGCAGCAGGTGTTTAAAAAAAATTATAGCAAAATAAGCAGCAGGTGTTTAAAAAAAATAGATTAAAATGCTAAATTTCTATAAAAGTTGAACAGCAGTTACGTCTCGTCACACGCATAGGAAGTCTCTAAACTGATGTAGTTAATGGATAGAGAGAACCATGTTCTCTTGCGACCAGCAGAGAGAGAGAGAGAGAGAGAGAGAGAGAGAAAGAAAGCAATGGGTTTCAATACTTGCTGCCCCTCCAGCTTTAGGTGTATCAGAATTTTTGTATATATTTTTGACACCCCTAACACGAAACTGCGAATAAAATATAAAAAAACTCGTAATTTCTCTTTTAAAAGTAGGTTGTTTATTTTCTTTATGGATTATATTTCCAAAATAAACTATTAAAGTTGTTTTAAAAGTAATACAAATATTTTTTTTATTTTTTTTAAAACAGTAATGAATTTTACGAACTTAATATTTTTCAATTTTTAAACTTTAAAAATCTATCAAAATTTTTCTATTGATTCTATTTTTACGATATTTTCAGGATCAATGTGAAATTTTATGTTATTTCCAATAAACCGAATATAATATTTTAGACAAAGGTTTTTTTTTTAATTCACGCCCCCCTCATTTTCAAGTTTCTATTAAAAAGTAAATAATTAATTTACTCGCCAAAGTTTTATATATCACAAATTGAAGAGAAAAGGTCAATAAATAATATATTCAACTTTAAAACAAAAAGTAGTGTTTTTTAGAAATTTACCTGTAAAGTTCGAAGTTTAAAACCTTTTTTTAACCACGTTGTTTGTTTTTTCTTTTATTGTTTTTTTTAATGAAACCTTGCTCCTTGCTCCTTTAATTGAAAAAAAGATTAAGGCTTGAATTACATTTTTCGAGTAGTTATAAGCTTGGAAAGACAGGGGGTCGAATAATTCATGCCTCCCATTTTGAAATGTCTATTAAAAAGTAAATAATTAATTTACTCACCAAAGTGTTATATATCACAAATTGAAGAGAAAAGGTCAATAAATAATATATTCGAATTTAAAACAAAAAAGTAGTGCTTTTTAGAAATTTACCTGTAAAGTCCGAAGTTTAAAACCTTTTTAAAAAAAGACACGTTGTTTTTTTTTTGTTGTTTTTTTTTTAATGAAACCTTGGTATTTGCTACTTTAATTGAAAATTGAATTACATTTTTCGAGGAGTTATAAGCTTGGAAAGATGGGGTGGAATTATTCACTATTTTTCACGAAATTTCTGACACACCTACTCCAGCTTATATGTAGGAGGTTGGGTGTTTTATGCGTGTATGCTATGAAGAAAGAATTAAATTTTAAAACCCAATTTCATTTGTCGAAGTTTCTTTATTTATGTTTATGGAAGTTATTAAGAAGACAATGAAAGAGAAACGAGAAGACGGAAACTTTGACTTCCATTTTTATCGCCGTAATTACAGAAATTCAACCAGATGATTCTGCCAACAAAGTAAATGCATTGTTAAGGAGTTTACAATAGATATGCTGTAGAATGATACATTAAAAAATAAGTTTTACATATTTTAAAAGTAAATGACAAATAACTAGATGCTTTTAAAAATGGATAAAATGAGTATTTTAAGATGAGGAAATTAATAATTATAAATGGAAAGTACATGAATGAAATGCACAAGTGATAATTTGCAAGATGTTTCAACTTTAGAATAACTCGTTAAGATTGACAAAATGAAAAATTAAACAAAGAACGAATGTAATACGTTAAAGTAAGTGTCTGGGTGTGGTCCCTGGCTTTGGTAGAGACCATTTCGGACGAAAACAACCGAGAACAACTTCGGCATTTAATATGAATCTCTATCTATTTCTACAAAAAAAGGAAGTATATATATAATATATAAAAAGAACCTTGTGTGTCCGTGAGCATGTGTGTGTGTATGTGTGTGTGTGAGAGTCCGTTCCCTATGGACTCGAGAACGGCTTGGCCGATTATTATGAAATTTATCAAGAAGGTAGTGGCAGTGTTCTTGGATAAGTTTTGTATAGAAATATCTTCGATAAGCATCGATGATCAAAATATTCCAATGAAAGAAGAAACAGGTGTGACATGACCGTCCTAGGGAGCGGTTTAGCTCCATAAAAGGGGGAGGGAAAACAACATTCACTAGAGAAATCGGGCAAATGTGACTCTTTATTAAATATGGTGTACCCGGGCGACAGTAAAAATCCCTGCTGAGAGAAAAGAATAAAAATACTAAATGACTTTGTTTTATCCATTAACAACAATGTCATTTTAAAAGTTGAGCGAAAACATATTTGGTGAGCCGGTGCAATAATGAGAATTCATGTTTTGGAAAATGAATGTTTACACCTCGGCGACAGCTCACCTGACCTGGGATCACAGGTGTGACCCCGAAGGCCTGATAAACCGCTCAAAACCTTGCAGGTGCAATTCGTGTGGGAATTCTAAGGAGACCAATCGAGACATGGTGGAAGTTGACACTGTCTTGGTTGATTGGTTGGAAGGACCACCCAACTTCACCCCACCCCGACATATATAATCATGTGCAGAGCATTAGAACGGCAGAGTTTTTAAGAGTTTAGAGTTGAGATTGATCGCGTTTGAGAGCCGAATTATCGCTTCCCCTCTCTCCACAAGGCCCCATATCGTTAACACCGCACTGCAACAAGAGAGAGAAAGAGAGAGAGAGAGAAAGAGAGAAAAAAAGAGAGAGAGCCTTCATGCACAGGTCTGTTTTGTAACTCATCACTGATTGCCGATCTGTCTAAGGCACACTCTTCAAGTCCTGAGGCGATGGGCACGTGGCGAAATCAACAGGTGTAAGTGAACACTGGCAGTTGTAGTCACAAACCTACACGTAGGTGGTCCATGGGCAAGTGGTCGCTCTTTTCCCTGAAAGGCAACAGGAAAGTTCGGCAGCATCTGTGGACGACTGGGAAGCCTCTTTAGGATAGCACTGCCCACCCTCACATGAGGGAGGGGGTTAGAAAAGGTACCCCAAACAAATGCTTGCCCTTCTAGTGTCTAGTCAGTTTACCGTGGTTGATGGACTCCTCCACATAGCGGTCGAACAACAAAAACACAGAAAAAAATTATCATCGGGACATGGAATGTTCGAACTTTGTTGGATAAAGCTATTTCCTCAAGACCTGAAAGAAGAACAGCGTTCATCACAAGGGAACTCCAGCGTTACCATATAGATATAGCCACACTTATCGAGACCCGGATTGCTGATGAGGGATCTCTGAGAGAAGAAAGAGGTGGATACACCTTCTTCTTGAAAGGATAGCCGCAAACAGAAGACCGGATTCATGGTGTCAGGTTTGCCATCAGGACAGCTTTGCTGAAGAGCATGCCTGCACTACCAGTTGGAATCAACGAAGGCCTCATGAAACTGCGCCTCCCTTTCAGCAGGATCAGACATCTCACAATCATCAGCGCTTACGCTCCTAGATGATGCCATAGGAGAAGTTTTACGAACAATTTGACCAAGTCATCAGGTCAACCCCACCAAGCGACAAACTAGTTACCCTTGGAGACTTTAATACAAGGGCGCGGAGAGACTACAGCAGCTGGGAAGGCATTCTGGGCAGACATGGAGTAGGCAAGATCAATGACAATGGCACAGTCTTTGCATTACCAACACCTTGTTCAGAATGGCAGACAAGTATAAGACCAACTGGATGCACATGATTGACTTCACCATCGTCTGCCAACGAGACATCAAGGACGTCCGTGTGACCCGTGCCATGAGAGGCGCTGAGTGCTGGACTGACCACAATTGGTCAGGGCTGTACTGACACTATACATTGTGCCACCCCACGGAAACCGACCCAAAACTGTTAGGCCCTCCTACAATGTTGACAGGCTTAACAACCCATCCTATCAGGCACGATTCCAGCAAGTGCTAGATGAGGAACTCCAAGATCGTGTGACCACTGAAGGCGGCACAGAGAAATGGGCTGCTTTCAAGAAAGCAGTAAATGAGACTGCGAAGGAAGTCCTTGGAGCAAAAACCAGAACCCATGAAGACTGGTTCGATGAGAACGACAAAGTGATCAGAGAAGCCATACATACCAAGAACAAGGCTCACACTAATGTAATGTACTTGCAATAACCCTTATCCCTGAGTGGCTTCCGGACCTTGATAAGTGGTGATCACTGTGTAAAAAAAAACAAAAAAACATTGACGTTCAATGCCTTCCAGGCCAAAGTTCAGACCGATCTCAGAGCAATGCAGGATCAGTGGTGGCAGAACAAAGCAGCTGATGTGCTGATACTAATAACATCAAAAAAATTTTCAGCTCATTGAAATCTGCTTTCGGCTCCTCTGCACCCGGCAGTGCTCCACTACTGTCGTAAGACAGGAAGACGCTCATTAAGGAACAGGAGGGTCTCAGCAGATGCTGCCAGGAGCATTTCAGCACTTTGCTGAACAGGCCCTCATCAGTTGATTCAGAAGCCCTGAATCAGATCCCCCAACAACCCATACAGGATTCACTCACAAACCCCCCTACCATCGAGGAGATCAAGAAAGCAATCCACCAGACAACCTCTGGCAGAGCATCAGGAAAGGATGGCATCCCTGCTGAGATCTACAAGGCAGTGGGCCCGAATGCTCTTGAGGCCTTCTGTGACATCCTTGTAGCTGTCTGGGAGGAGGAGATAATACCAGACGATTTTCGTGACGCCCTAATCATCTCCCTCTATAAGAACAAAGGAAGTAAGTCGGACTGCAGAAACTACAGGGGCATCTCCCTCCTCTCAATTGATGGAAAGATCTTTGCACGGGTCATCCTTAACAGACTCATTACAGTTTCTGAACAGACACTCCCTGAGGCACAGTGCGGCTTCAGGCCTGGCAGGAATACTGTGGACATGATCTTTGCCTTAAGACAGCTTCAAGAGGAGTGCATTGAACAGAAAAAACCTCTCTACTCTGTATTCATCGACCTGACCAAAGCTTTTGACACCGTCAACAGAAAGGCACTTTGGACAGTCCTTGAGCACATCGGATATTCTCCAAAGTTTGTGTCAATGATCAGGCTCTTCCACGATGGCATGACTGGTCAGGTCCTTTCAAATGGTGATATCACAGACACTTTCACTGTCAGCAATGGTGTGAAGCAGGGTTGTGTATTAGTTCCTATCCTTTTCAACATCTTTTTCATCTGTATGCTGTCCCATGCTGTCCAGGATTTGCAGAGGGGTGTCTACATTCGTTACCGCTTGGCTGGCTCCCTGTTTGACTTACGGAGACTCACAGCAAAGAATAAAAGCTTGAAAACTCTCATCCAAGAGATTCTTTTTGCCGATGACTGTGCACTAGTGGCCCATACAGAACAAGACTTGCAACAGATGTTGGATCGCTTCTCTGGGGCATCCAAGCTCTTCGGCTTGACAATCAGTCTTGGAAAGACGGAGGTGCTCCACCAACCTGCACCATACTCGAACCCTCCTCCTCCCACCACTTGCCAACGTTAATCACTTCAAATATCTGGGAAGCACCATATCTTGTGATGGCTCCTTGGACAGAGATTGACACCAGAATCAGCAAGGCAAGTCAGGTACTGGGAAGACTTCGCAATCGAGTGCTCAATGAACACAACATCCGCCTATCTATGAAGCGGAAGGTCTACAATGCTGTGGTCCTTCCCTCCCTACTATATGGTTGTGAGACTTGGACACTGTACCGCAGGCATATAAAGAAACTGGAGCTCTTCCACATGCGAACTCTCCGCTCCATCCTGGGAATCAAATGGCAGGATCGCATCACCAATCTGAAGGTCCTTGACAAAGCTAAGTCCACCAGTATAGAGGCCACCATTATCAAAGAAACCTTCTCTACAACCAATAACAATGGCCAAAGATTCATTATCTGAAAGTACGTCTTTTAAACTCCTCGGCCTTAAATTCACAGGAAACATGAGGTGGAACAATTACATTAAGAGCATTGCCAGGACCGCTGTGAAGAAGGTAGGTTCTCTCTACCGCGGTAGAAAACTACTGACACCCGAAAGTATCCTGTACCTCTATAAGGCCACCATTCGCTCATGTATGGAGTATTGCTGTCACATTTTGGCTGGTGCATCTGCTACTACTCTCTCGCTCCTAGAAAAGGTTCAAAAGAGAATACGATTTAAAACAAACAAAAACAAGCCATGAATATAGCGGGGGGGGGGGTAGGAAAAAAACAGAAATAAACGGGGGGGGGGAATTACTTAGAGACTAAATTAAGTCATTGTTATTTATATATATGTCATTGGTTATTTATAAGATGGTCGCAAACGTATGGTTCTGCGATTTGCGACCATCTTATGAATAACCATGCCTGTGCCACGAATTTCAGTGCTGACATGTTTACGATCCTTAGTAAGTCGCACTCTCCCTATCATTTGAAAATTTTAGAGACCCTTTTTATTAAGTCATTGAGACCTTCTCTTTGCAAGCAAAAAGAAAATCTTCTTGGACTTAATTTAGTCTCTATGTAATTTTCCCCTCGTTTATTTCTGTTTTTTTCCTACCCCACCATACTCATGACGTTTTTTGTTTGTTTTAAATCGTATTTTCCTCGATTTAGCTTTGATAAGTGAGGAACGAAACCTGGTTAGCTAACCTTTATTTTCATTTTTTATTTTTTAAATTCATTATGCTTTTTGGTCTGTATTTAGCCGTTATGTATATATATATATCTGTACACTTTATCATCTTTCAGTGTTAAAAAAATTGATTTTTTTATGAATATCGTTTTGAACTGAAATTAATTTATTTGTAGACTATTATCTTCATCTTCATAATTGTTGTTATTGTTTCGACACTTTTCGGCCAATTCTTCTGGCCTTCTTCAGGTGGTTAACCGTGACGAGATGGAACTGCTGAGTCTTGCAAACCCAATCCTCAGTAATTACTGCATTCCATAGTTGTTATCGTCTCACCCCGTTTTGGCCATATAATCCCCTGACCTGCTTCAGGGAGGATTGAAATAACAATCCACAAATAAATAAATCAACATTTTAAAATATTAAAACAGAAATTGAAATCTGTGGCATATTCAGTCAACAATGAACGAAATATATTTATGGCGTCATTTTCGAGTTGGGAACAATTAATTGTAAATTTAATAAAGTCTAAATTGTTGACAGTTAACGACACCAGATAATTATCAATTACTTTTTGTCTTTCATTTTTTGCGATTGGACGATCTCAATTTTAAAACAGATGTGATAGGTGATAATGTAAGTAAAAACATAGGTCATATTATACAAATGCAGTTTAGCCTTCTCTCAAAAGAATATCAAATCTCGGAACTGGAAATGAAATTATATTAAAATTCACGATGAACAGACGAGGAAGATCAGTACTTGATGTGATTTAAAGAAATGGAAACAAACAGCCAAAACTAAAAACATATTCTTTATTGATTTTCTGCAGGTAAAGTTTTCCTTTCACATTTTCTTTTTATTATTCTATTTCTTTGCTGGTTCTCATAATTATTTCTGTTAATTAATAATAAATTGCGGGCCTAATTATGTGCAGCCTCATGGGAATCAAATAAATTGATTGGGTCTACATCCACTTGTCAAGAAATTATCAAACTATTTCTCTCACTCGAGTAAACTTTTCGGTGTGTTTTCTATCATGCATTATTAAGTGTGGTTCGATGGGAATCAGAAGTAGAATTGTCGATTGAACCACGAAGATGAAAACAGCACGAATTAAAATAAAATTTTAAATATCTGTATATTTTATTTTTCATATTTTATTTTCCATATTTTATTTTTCATATTTTATTTTTATACTTTTTGCAAGGTTGGATGGATAACACTTCTGAAATTAATTATTTACGTTCAAATCAAATTAATGCCATTCAAAAAGTTATGAATCTCTATTATATCAGCAAGTGTAGTTAAAATAGCAACTTGCATTCAATAAATAGTATACAGTTAACTATTTACAATAGGCACTATTTTCCTTCCCTATAACATCAAACTGTGTACACATGCCTAACAGACACTTTCTTTGATCACAATGGCGATGCTCTACTGGTTAGCATTGGCAGAAGTTCACTAAACTTACATCGTCTACTCCTAATTCTTGCAATCACACCAGCACCTGCTCCTCTCTCTGTTCCAATGTATTTACCAAGGTAAAAAAAAAAATAACTTCTCAACAATCTCAATATCTTTTCCACCAAAATATACTTTCTCCACGTTCGTCTGACGTGTTTAACTTACACCAAAACTGATAATTATCTCTCGACCTACTAGTAATTCCACTGCACTTCTTTTGTACCTAATGATTGCAAAGAATTAAGCTGCATCCAACTAGAAGGACTTTCTCTTGAGGCTTTCCAACATTACAACCATTTTAAGATGCTCAGAAAACCTTGAAAAGACTGAGTGCATTATGTCAAACTTCTAGAATAATTGTAGAGTAAATGTGGTATTGCTATGACTAATCCCTATTAGTTCCTATTAATCCCTAACTGAACATTGAACAGATAACATAATACTTCTTTCGCTGCACCTTATCATAACAAAGATTAATACAAAATTTTAGCCAGATTGGATTAGTAGTTCTTGAAAAAAAATGGAAAAGACGGACGCACGGACGGACAGAAAGAGACAGACGGACGAACAGAGTAAGATAAATATTATATAGATTAAAAATCTAGGAACTTATTTAAATGCTTGATGGTCAGAATGGGAGAAGCGAACGTGCATAAATAAATGCCAACATCTGGTTGACATCTTTTCTTCATTTGACCAACCAAGATAATCTAGAGTGCAACTGTCCGTGCTGACACCAGCTTGTCAATTTGATTAAATTTCAACACCTCAACATGCAAATGAGTTCATTACTTCCTTGCGTTGCAATCTTGCGTTTCAAAATTATCCAAGCTTTAACTTCACAGCTTGTCAATTATTACTTTCTTGCTTAATATGATCGATAGATTCAATATCTATTAAAGGCATACATATATACTAGTGATGGGACGATTCCAATATTTTTACCGATTTTGATACAATTAATGATTTCATACCAAATTCCTAATGCCGATATAATTACCGATTCCGATTCCCATTCTTTATAAATCTCTAAATACTTAACTATGGAGTTGTTATTTTCCCCGGTTATCATAAAAACGCATACTAAATGCAGAGATATTTTCCTAAACGAAAAAAATACACTTGCATAGGATCATCTATCGATTTTAGTTTTACTAATAATTAAAAAATCAATAAATATTTATCATTTTATAATTATTACCAGCAAAGATTGATTTTGCTTAAAACACATTCAAATAAAATGACAATTAAAAGAATCGTTTTGGCATCATGTACAAATTTTTTCAGATTCCGATACCGATACCCCAAATGTTCTGATTTTTTTATTTCCGATCCTTATTCCAATTAATCGTCCCAACAATAGTATATAATATATATCTTTGAGCAACCAACTTTATTTTATTAACTTGCATGAAAACCTAGTTTTGCCTCCATCCATAACACAATATTACAGAAAGTACCAGTCACGAAGTGGATAAAGTACTAGGTAAAATTTATTTGTAAAGTTACATTCTTCAGGAGGTTATGGTTCGATCCTCAGTGGGGGCGATACTTAAAATACAATTGTTAATTATTTGATGTTAGAAAAAATTGTCGGCTAGAAACGCAATAAAAAACAGAGAACAAAGTTCACGGACGATCTGAACACGATCATGAGATGCACTTCCAAGAATCTCATTAGAAGGACTGAGTGCAGGGGGGGGGGGCTGGAGAGTCATAATCATCTGTGACAACAGACCTGATACATGAAGAAGAAGATAAATGATTAAATTTATTCATCTTCAAACTTCTATAAAGTAAATTATACACACATTTGTTGCATATACAGTATGCATAAAAATAAAACAATAAAATTATAAATCCTTAATAACTGAACAGCTAATTATGAAAAGAAGCTCTTGGGAAGATTTATGTACTAGGATAGTTCTAAAGTTCAAAAAAAAAAATTTAGCTCCAAATGTTGAAGAGCTACAAAGACCATTAAACGAGAGACTTTTGTGTTCCAGAATTTATTTTCTACATAGTTATCACCATTCTTAATGCACCTTTGCTAATAATGCACGATGGAAATGCATAGGCGTCTAGAGCATGCTTTGCCATATGAATATCGTTTCAAAAATAAAGCTTCCTATTTTTTTTACTCAAAACGTTTAAAACTAAAGTGCTACCTTAACAACGAACAACCTTTTGTGCTCCAGAATTTATTTTCCTACATCGTCACCAGCATTTTCAATGCACTTTTGCTAGAATTCCAATGACGTATCTCTGCCTCTGATGCACGTAAATGACAAGGGTTGCTTTCTTAGAGTCTCACACCGTCAGTATGAAACTTTCAGGTGATGAATGCATAAGTCCAGTCATCATAATAATACAACTTGCAATCCCTATCTGATCCATCCAGGCGGAATAAAAAGTAGGGGGTCATTACTTTTGGAGCGTTCCCCATAATTAATGTTTATGTAGATAATCATTACAATATTGATATTAAGATGACATAATAATTCATATTATTTGGATTTTCCGGACTACTTTTCTCATCTTCACTTTTATTTTGACAACGTTTCAGTCGATATGACCTCTGACCTTCTTCAACTGCATATTGTCGAACTCGGGAATCTTTTTGTCAAACTCGGGAATCTGGACGGAATTTCGAACATAAAGCTTTATTTACCGCTGTGGATTAAATAAAGGGTTCTGTTTGAAATTCCATGCAGATTCCCGAGCCTGACAGAAAGATTCCCGAGTTCGACAAGATACATCTGAAGAAGGTTAAAGGTTACATTGACTGAAACATTATGAAAATAACACGATGAAATATTAGTACATTGATATTAAATTCATGACTAGTAAAGCGGGAACTTTCTTTGAAGAAAATATGACATAATAGTTCAATTTCATCGATACAAATTGCCATTATAATAAGATATGAGTTTTCGCTTCCTTGTTTATGATGACCATCAAATCTGGTTTCCTGAATTATTAATCTGAATCTTTGAATTACAGCGAATTTTCTTCTATCATTTATTGGGTGATTTTTCAATTGTTCAACAACTTGTGCATTGCATAATCTCATTATTGCTTTAGCGATTCTGAGAATTTATGATTATCATTTTTGCTGCAATAAAAACGGATTTTTTTATTATTATTATTGTTCCTATGAAAATTATTGCATTAACTCTGTATTAATTTGATGACACCAACAATTCCTGGAAAGGACATAAAAATCAAATAAAAAACAAATTAAAAAAAAGAACACGATAAAAATAAAAACTGTGATATCTTTCACCAAAATAAATCTTTCATTTATATTGGGTCAAATTTTATTTTATTCTTTCTACTGACAACTTATTCAAATGCCAAATACAGTGGATTATATATATATATATATATATATATATATATATATATATATATATATTATACCGTGTGATAGACATTAGCAACGTCTCAGTAAAATATATTTAATAGTGCTGTGCTCTGAGAATTGCAGTTATGATAAGCTCAATAGGTGTAATTACCTAGAGCTATATAAATAGAAAGGGTGAGAGATTAATAGTTGTGAAATTATCAACCAAGTTTTCATAGGAGGAAACATAACAAAATCATCTTTATACGTACGATCCCTTTTAGATTTAAGAAAAATACTTTTATCAATGAAATTTTGCACACCGAGAGGCCTCCTTACAGTTAAAAAAAACAATATGGAAACACTCTCTTACAAAGTTTCACAAACTAGATTTACTTCAATAAGCTGGCTAAAATTTGGTGTCTTCTCAATCCCTCCCCTTCCATTTATGCTGATGAGGAGACGATATCCAGAAATACTTTACTTATTTCTCGATGGTTTTATTTTTAAATATCGAATGAGTAAAAGGATATCGTTTCCGAAACGATCGTACATATAAACATTTCTTGCGATGAAAATTTTCACAATCCCTTACCCTTTTATATATATATATATATATATATATATATATATATATATATATATATATATATATATATAGTAATTTATAAAATATATATGGCGATTAAGCTACACTAAACATTTCTTGCTATGAAAATTTTCACAATCCCTTACCCTTTTATATATACATATATATATATATATATATATATATAGAGAGAGAGAGAGAGAGAGAGAGAGAGAGAGAGATAGATAGATAGATAGATAGATAGATAGATAGTAATTTATAAAATATATATGGCGATTAAGCTACACTAAACATTTCTTGCTATGAAAATTTTCACAATCCCTTACCCTTTATATATATATATATATATATATATATATATATATATATATATATATATATATATATATATAGATATAGACATAGATATAGATATAGATATAGATATAGATATATAGTAATTTATAAAATATATATTGTGATTAAGCTACACTGAATATTCCGCGTTTCATCCACTCTAGAATTCTTCAGGCTTATGCACGAATTTGTGGTTGTCTGTCGTTTTTATATACGCACCTTCTATTGAGATTTTAGTTGGCCAATCAGCTTTCTAGTATCCACCGTGCCCTTGCATGCACTTATAGGACAAAGGCTCATTTGCAAATAATAAACGTAATAAAACCATAATTTTCTTTATCAAACTTATTTTATTCAATAAATTTAATCAGAAGTAACAATATGAATGAAATGTAAGAAAGACTTCACTAGATATGTAACACAAAACTAAATCATTTATCAACATACCTCCCATTCCTTGTCATTAGCTTAAGCAGTTTGCTATCAACAGATGAAATCAATCTGTTGATTTAAGAAGGTGTTGTGGTACTTGCAACTTCAACAATTTTATTCCAGAGGACGTCTTTTGATATAAATTGTTGCCCTCCTTCATAAACCTCCCTCTTCAAAATTGACCAGAACTGCTCAATTGGATTTAAGAGGGGAACAAGACGGCCAATTCATGAGAGTTTTACCTTTGATCCCCAGGAAGTCGTAGCCTTTGCTGCATGAGATGACGTCGACGAAGTAAAGGCAGGTCGTACAACCTAGGGGACAAATGTTCATCTAAAAACTGTATGCTTGGTTTGTGAGTTTCACACCTTCAGGCACTCGAAAAGGTCATAATGATTTATCACCTATAATGACCGCCCAAAACATAGCTCCCCTGCCTCCTTGTTGGCAACGAACAAGATGTGGGATAGCAGCTCCGGTAAGACTCCAAACCATCTATCTGGACCATCAAGAATGGCTCTAGCTTCATCTGCGAACAAAACCTGTTAGAAGTCTGTTTTCACCTATTTTTCTTCCCACGCAATACGTTTTTTCTTATGAGTTTGGTTTAAGGGGTGGGGTCTGAAAATGGGCTTCACGTCCCTGGCCATTTCATTCAAGACACTGTATCTTTCTGAACAGCGGACGAATGACAACTTTATATGAACAGCGGACGAATGACAACTTTGGCAAAAATGGAGGCGTTAGTGCCATTTGGTTCCCTATTGACCTGCCTGCATATTTCTTGTATATCACGGGGGGAAATGCTTCTTCTTGTGCTTTTATTTTTTCGTGATGTGGCGTTGGGCTTCTCCACAAAAAAACCAAGGTTTTCTTATCCCTTCCCAGTTCCTTAGCTAAATCGAGAAGAGTTAGTCCCTCTGTAAGGCCTATTTCAATCCTCTGCTTTTCAGTAGCAGTCAGCCGTCTTTTTTGGCCATTTCACAAATATGCAATAAAGCAAGAAACAGTGAAAATGGCAGCAAATATCACATAGCATAATATCACATAGATTTGAAAGATATTTTGATAGGTTATCTTCTTCGAAGTACTCTATCATATTTTTTCAAAGTTCAAAATTACCCTATGCAAAAGTATTGACATTAATGTAATATTTTGTTGTGTAGCCTTTGTTTTATTTCATTGTTTCAGTCGCTTTCTGGAGTTGGCCACAAGTTTTTTTACACTAGTCTACTTTTACTTTATTTCATTCCTCCTTGCACAATTGCCTTTATTGTTTGATATTTTGTCGATTCCACTTATGAATTTTAACTTTCAAATATTCCACAAATTCTCAATTGGATTCAAGTCAGGAGAGAAACATGGCTAACTGGGAGTACTAATGCCATTATATTCAGACCATTCATTTATAAGTTTGCAGTATGTTTGGGATCATTGTCGTGTTGAAGCACGACATTTTGAGTATGTTCTTAACTCTGGGGTGGTATTGTGCTTGTTAAATGCAGCGCCTTTTTTTTCGCTAAAGAACAAGTAATGAAGGTTTTATTTTGTACATTTCTGCTGATCTACACTGAAGCACTTTCATTTATCTTTTTCGGTCTTCCATTTCTTGACAGATTTGCTGCACGATCGACTTCTACTGTACTTAGTAATTCATTTCTTTGCTATTTTTTTTCGGTAACCTTGTACTCGTTTATGACGTTCAATGATTCAACCTCGCATATCTCTGGATAATTCTCTAGATTTTGTCATTTTCAATCCTTGCACATCAAAGAATCAGATAACTAGTAGCAGTATCTTGTAAACAATTGTGTGCTTCTCTGATTGGTCAGAGATGACATTCAAAAACTATCGAAAAATTTAAAATTTAAAGTTTTGATTGGAAATTTAAAAAATCTGTCATGTAGTTTTGCATATTTTTAGTTTTGATAAAAATGAAATTTTGAATTCTCTTTCCACATACAATTCGAAATATTTTTTGCGAAATATTTTTTGCGAAATATTTTTTGCGAAATATTACTTTCCAAATATGAAGGAAAATTGCGAACATAAACTTGATTATAACAGAAAATAACATCCAATACCCATGTAGGTTAGGAAAGCCAATATATATATATATATATATATATATATATATATATATATATATATATATATATATATATATATATATATATATATATATATATATATAACTACTTAATTTACGCACATAAAATTAATATACGAAAGTATAGATTTATGCGTAAACTTTAAGTATTTACTTCAAAAGTGCTCAATACGTAGGTAGAGCTAGTTAGTATTTTATAAAATATATATGGCGATTAAGCTACACTGAATATTCGGCGTTTCATCCACTCTAGGACTCCTCAGGCTTAGGCGCATAAGCCATCCTCTTAAAAAACCTCTCGGCTGGAATATATAAGATAGCTGGTGAATGCTTGGCATCCGGTAGGATGCCCCATCCTCAGCTGGAACAAACTAAGAAAATTGAAAATAAAAAGATCACAAAAGAGAAATGAAAGATTGTGAACGTCTCGGTAGGCAACATTACAACTAGAAAAAAAAACAAAATCGTTTTAATATGGAGAAAATGCAACACCACAGCAAACATCTTTCGCCGCATTGTATCTTAAATTCCGTTCTGTCGCCATCTTGAAAATTATGCTCTTGGCTTCTTTTTCTTCTTTTCTATTGTTGCTTGTAATAATGCGGGGGAGTAAAAACAACAATCAGCCATTATTTATTTGTTTTCGTTTATTTTCACCAGAAATTTACAGCGATGTGCATCCAGGTGAGATGTAATTGCCCGACTCATCCCCTTGGAAGGCATGGACTTTGAAAAGACGTCTGTTTACATTGACATCGTCAAGCCAACATAACAGAATTGATATCGCTCCTCTGCCACGTACCTCATCACAAAACGTCATACCCGTAGAATAGTTTTCACTTCGAATGGAATTTTCCACTAATTTTGATCTTATGCTTACTCTAGTCTCGCATGGAAAACTACTGTTCATAACATTAATTTTACACCATCATCTCATTGCAAGGAAAAGAAAAGCAGCCACGAATGTAATGAGCGAATGCAAATTTTAGCAATGAGGTTTACATCGTGCGTAGAGAAATATTCAAATGGATTAATTAAGGATATCATAATCAAAGAATAGAATAAGAATAAAAAAAAAACATTCAAGATTGAAGAAGTCAAACGAACCTCCAGCATTTGGTGCGAATTTAACAATCAGGTGTTTTTCAAAAAATCACTCAATCTCCAAGAAAAATTGATAAAATAGTGCAATGAAAAATTTCAAACCATATTCTATTGAATGCCACAAATAACTGACATGGGGAATATTTACTGGTGACGCAGCTTTTTTGAATGACCTTCTCTAGACTCATTTCAGGGTATTCAAAACGATATTCATTAAAATTCAATAACTTGTTTTCTAACGGCTCTATCCACTACACCTTTGCATAGCGCAGTGGATAAAGATGCTGAATCTCTACGGTCTTAGGTTAGCATTATCTGAAGATCCTATCTAAAACAAGCCAGATGTTTAGTTGGCCAAGACGTTGTGAGACAACAACAACTATGGAAGGCAGTAATTGCTGGGAATACAGCTACAAGACTTAGCATTCCTATCTCATCTCGGTTAACCACCTGAAGAAGGCTAGAGGCTGAGTTGTTCGAAACAACAACAACTATGAAGATGAGGATAACAGTCTGCAAATAAATAAATAAATTTATTTCAGGATGTTCAAAACGATATTCATAAAAATTCAATAACTTCTTTTCTAACACTGAAATACAATATAGTGTACATAGAAACGCACAATGTTAATCGCTTTCAATTTCTGGATGAAATTAACATAAATGATATGATTGGTTGAGTAGAAATTCTAGCTTTTATTTTATTAATGAACAAAATATCCCTATATTCAAACTGCATGATGTGAGACCCTCTTTTGGAAATTATTCTTCTAACAATTGCAATGATTCACCTTTCATTTAAGAGTTTGGAATGGAAAATGGAAACGGCACTAACCCTATGCAGGTTTAACCGGCTTTCTCCAAAGGTGGAAGTTCCATGGAAGTATGAAATTCACAAGCGGTCACCAGTCGTATATATATTCCGGTTAGGAGAGATGACAACATTGAGATTTAGCAACTCTTGCATGGAGGTGTCAACGTCCTCCTATATACAGTGCTTGGGATTCCCACATTGGTGACTCATCTGGCACTGATCAGGCTCAACGTTGCTTGACTTCGGTGATCAAACAAGAAATGATTATTCTTTAAGAGTTTGCATTTCTTTTTTTTTCGTCTTATCTAAAGATTTTCAATTATCTCCCTTGTTGCTGAGGAGATATATATACACTTAAAAAAAATTTATCTTGCATCCATTTTTTTGTCTTATCTTTGACAAACTAATAACAGAAAATCGCGCTCTTTCTTGTGTTAAACGAAGTGAATTATCCAGCCATGCGTGAAGATATAACAATAGGATGATTGCCTGGATTCCACTCGACCATGACAATCAGTTTTGAATAAATTATGTCATGACAATAGTTTATGATTAATCATGACACATGTACATCGCTAAAGATTTTATTAGAAAATAAATTAACAATTTTTACAAGTTTACAACGAACGTTTGAGTTGGGTTTATTTACTGTTTAAAACAACGTAAGTTCATTTATATAGTAAGTTAATAAATTTAGCTAATAATACAATTATATATACGAGATGCTTTCAATAAGTTTCCAGACTTTTTTCGTGTGGTCACTTTTAATCTATTTTAGTGCACACATGAAACTTTAGTCCCCTTTGAAGTGATCTCCTCCGGTTGCAATACCTTCGTTGTACCGTTCCAACAACTTCTGGAAGACTCCATGGAAGTCCTCTTGTGTGAATATGTCAATAACCCTCATCACAGCCTCTTTCACCTCTTTTCCTTGAGCTTGGGAAATAACCAAAAGTCAAAGGAAGCAAGGTCTGAGCTATAGGGAGGGTGAAGAACTGTCTTGATAGCCATCTTGGTCAAATAGTCTGTGATCTTCTCTGAGCATCATTGGGGCAAACTTTGTGCAAATCTTCTGCATCTTCAGTTCCTTACGAATAATTGTGTGCAGTTCTCACACTAACATCAAACTGTGCACTTATTATCTCTTTGGACACACGACGGTCCATGAAATTCTTTGCTTGGCCAATCAACTCTGGTGATATTAAATAGAGAAATAGTCAACCACCTCAGCAGGAATAACCTTCTTAGTGACACACAATATGGTTTCCGCTCTGCAAGATCTACCGCAGATGTGCTGATGGTTATATCCCACAGGATTAGTGAATCTCTTGACAAAGGCTTCCTTTCTAGGGCAATTGCTCTTGACATATCAAAGGCCTTCGACAAGGTATAGCATAAGGGTCTACTTCACAAGATTTCCAGCTATGGTATAACTGGAAATGTTTTCTCAATCATTAAATCATTTCTCTCCGATAGGCTCATAAGAGTAGTGGTAGACGGAAAAAATCGGAGGCCTGCAATATAAATGCTGGAGTCCCTCAGGGGGCAATCCTGGGCCCAACTCTCTTCCTGATCTACATCAATGACCTCCCTAAACACATACTTAAATCATTCGTTGACATCTATGCTGATGACACGACCATCTACGGCAACACACCAAAGGCTGTAAATGATAAAGTTCTCTCTGATTCTCTCTCCTCTGATCTCGAGCGCGTGGTTCAGTGGGGGAAGATGTGGCTAGTTACCTTTAATGCATCCAAAACCAAACTCCTATCCTTACATCATCAACGCTCTGATCCCCATCTGGCATCAATTGTGATTGATGGCTCTCGTCTGGGTGAGGCCCCGTGTTTTGACAACCTTCTGGGTTTGACCTTTACTCCTGATCTGAAATGAAATATGTACATCAAGTCTGTTGCCAAGGTCGCTGGAAAGATGGTGGGATCCTTCTATCGCTCCAGAAGATATCTCACTACTGATGCAATTCTCTATCTATATAAAAGCCAAGTACGTCCAAGGATGAAATACTGTTGCCATATCTGGGCAGGAGCTGCTAAAAACAGCCTATCCTGCCTTGACAGAGTACAAAATAGACTTCGTGGCTTAGTGGGGGATGCCCTTTTCTCTACCCTGTAACTTCTCTCCCACAGAAGAGACGTTGCGAGCCTATCCTTGTTTTATCGTTATTTCCATGGCAGGTGCTTGTCTGAGCTCCAATCTCTGGTCCACCCTCGCCAATCTTTCACAAAAAACACCCGTCTAGCTGAATCCACTGTGAAAAATTTCCCCCACTCTATATCTGTGCCTAAATCAAAATGGATTCCATGAACAAAGCTTCTTTCTTAGAACTGCACGCCTGTGGAACTCTGTTCCGTCTGCTTGCTTCCCGCCGAACTACAACTTGGATGTCTTCAAGTCCAATGTTAACAAATTCCTGATGAACCGCCCCCTTAAGTAAACACTTCATCAAATCTCCACACTAACGTAATGTACTTGCAATAACCCTTATCGCTGAGTGGCTTCCGGGCCTTGATAAATGGTGATCACTGTGTAAAAAAAAAAAAAAAAAGGACAATAGGAATGGTAAATGAATTCACAAAAACTATATATTGGTAAATATAGATTGGTTCATTTATTCAATAAGGGGATACAAACAATTAGTTGAAAGATAGAATGGACTCTTTATGTCAAGACATTTCGAAGCCTAATGCTTTTCATCAAAAGAGAAAAGAAAATGCTAGGTAACACAGTGGGGATGCGGCGTCTAGCATCGGATTCATAAGGAACGAACCCACACTAGACGCCGCATCCCCACTATGTTACCTAGCATTTTCTCTACTCTTCTGATGAGAAGCATTAAGCTTGGAAATGCCTTGGCATAAAGAGTCCATTCTATTCCTCAACTAATTGTTTGTATTCCATTGTTGAATAAATGAACCAATCTATATTTACCAATATATAGTCTTTGTGACGTCATTTACCATTCCTATTGTTCTCCTACATAAGCTCCAATTGATACTTGTTGAGCTTTGTATTGTCCCGATAAGTCTCCTCTTATAGAATTGAGCTCACTCTTTTCTTCTAACTCACTAAGCTATATATATATATATATATATATATATATATATCTATATATATATATATTAATCTCCGTAACGGGGGGAGTTCACTTCTTACACACAAAAAAGGATTATAATTTCAGTCTATGTACTGCCAAAGCATGTACTCTCCTGCCCGATCTGGAATCGCTCAGCACCAAGAAATGAAGCTCATTTTGTAGTTTCCAGCTACATGCGCACACAAGATTATGCGTACATAAAAAATGCTGGCCGCCATCTTTGTTTTCCTTTTCTCAGCCTGAGCCCCCTCACTGAGCACCCACGGTAAGACTTGTTTTTTCTTAGCTTCTAACCACATGCCTCCCTGATCTCACGATCATATTTCGTAGTCTCTCATCCACTGTGGTGGTCGCCTCTCTCTACTTGGCCTCTGAGGTGTCTCGTCCTCCTCCTGTTGCTGCGCATTCCCCTCCATTGCTTCACCATCCACTGGTCTGATGTCGAGAATATGCCTCGGTACTCCATCCACCACAATGTTGTTTCTAGTATTCCTCCCAGTCATGCGACCTCTACTCCATTGTGTGGTGCAGCGCGCCCCCGGTGGCTTCACCCATACCTCATCCCCGAGTTTAATGGTCTCTGTGGCCTTTGCCTCTCTGCTTGCCGGCTCAACCCTGGGATGTCTCCATAAATATGCGAACGTTTACAGTTGTGAAACCGTCTCTGGCATTTGTCCCAATCTAGGCGAGATATTATACCAGTAGACGGCTTGCTCAGGTAAGGTACCTCCTCTCTCCGCAACTGCCTTTATGGTGCGGTGGTTTCTGTAGGCAGCTCTGAAAAATTGTTGAATATTCCACCTCCTCATTACTTCCGTCACTGCTACTAACTTGAATGCGGTCCCGTTGTTGGTTAACAACTCTTCCACAGGACCTCACTCCAAAAACACCTCATTGAGGATTTCCGCTATTTCATTGCCTGTTCCTCCACGTAGCTTCTTCCATAGGACAAATCGCCCGGGCCCACAGCCAATCATGATCAGGTAAAGTCCACCCCTGTAATGGGTGACATCGCATGCCAGTCTCTCCCAGGTCCCACTCACTCCCAATTGACCAGCTTCATGTGTGTTTGGAGCAGGATCAATCGACTGACATCTGTCACATGTCCTGACCACTTGCCTCACTTGCTCCTTGGTGACACTCGGGTCGACTTTCTTCATCAAGGACCACGTCCTCTCTATCCCCATATAGTGCAGATTGTGCAGCTCTTGCACGCCAACATCATCTAGATTCGATGCAGAAACAACATCTTTCTTTGCAAAAGCCAACTTTTCTTCACTCTCGTGAGAGCATCTGCTCGGTTCTTCTCAGAAGCCACCATGTTTACGCAAAGTTTCAAACAAAACTCCTGCATCAGCTCAGCTAGCATCCCAAGCCTGCGCTTCACAAACATCTCTGCTGCCCCTTTCGTTCTTATCCTTTTTTCACTTGAAATGAAGGACTTTAGCCAAGCAAACACTGTGGCAGAGTCTGTTTTGATGCAGATGTCACACAGTCCCCATTTCAAAGCCAGATTGACCCCTTTGATTATCGCATTTAATTCCACTACATTGATTTGGCTGTCATCATTCTTCTTCCGTAACCAGGCCGCATCTTCTGCAACCACTACTCAAACTTCCAAAACGACCCCTGTTGCAATGCTGCTTGCATCACACCACACGATTCCATCCAATGTTTGCGGTACATTCCAGGTTCCCTGGACTGGGTCTTGCCGTTCTGCTTCTTTCAGGTGCTCTTCCATCATGGCGACCATTCTACCTCCCACTTTATCATTCCATCCTCTTCCTTCGGCATGCCTCTAAGCCAGCTAGCAATGGGGTAATGTCCGATCAACTTCCCGCATATGGAAAAAAGTTCACATCTGTTGAGCTCTTGCTTCAGTTGCAGGATCTCATTCCCCCTGCGAAACTCTAGGCTGCCCAACGCACCTCGTTTAAGCCTTAGCCCCAAAGCAGCCCCTCCATCTAATTTTTCTGGCGCTTTGGCGACCAACGTAAACCTCTTCAAATGAGTCACCACCTCCTTGGCAGTTACCAGAGTCTCATTCACCAGAATGACGTCTAGATATGAACTCATTGCCCCATCTCCTTTTCCCATTTCTCCAGAATCTTCCTGAGGTTAGTTGACATGATCTTGGGTGCCGAATTCAACCCGAACCCCACTCGCATAAGACAGTAGGTTTTGCCTTTGTACCTTACTAACTGGTATTTTCAGAGCTTTTTGGCGATGTGGAGTTGCAAATAGGCAGATTTTAGATCTACCAACGTAGATGCCCCATTCATCTGCCTCCATTCTCTAATGGTCTCACTGCAGACATCTATGGTGTCGCCTCTAGTATGGCACTTAGCATGTTGGTTCAGCTCTCGGAAATCCAGGACCAGTCTTACTTTCCCTTTAGTTGGTTGCGGAACGGCAATCAACGGCAAAATGCCCGACTCAACATCATCCGTCCAAAGCAGTAGTATACCCTCCTCAATCCATCGGTCCACTTCTTGTTCAAACTCCTTTCTCCCCCTCCTCTTAACGAATTAGTGTAGCACGCCACCCTGTTTGTCAGGCGGTTGATGTTTTCATGCCCGCTCCACCATCCACTACTCTCCGTCGAATTCGGCTCGGAAGTCCTGATCTTTGATCGACATTTTTCTTTCCTTCCTGGCCATGTTGGTCCCTCCGGGAGCTTGCTCTGTCACTGCGCACTCAGCTAGTCAGAACCTCACGTTGTTGCATGTGATGGTAACGCCTTCAAGTCGGCATATAACATCCATTCCAAGCATTCCAGGCACCAGATGATCGGTGACAATTGCATGGACCCTTATCCGGTGTTCAGCAATATCAATAGTGACGGTCTTCCTCCCTCGACACTTCATTCGCGATCCATCGAATGTCACTACTTCACCCTTCCCTTTTCATCTTTCGACCAGGGTTGTGTGCACCATGGTAGTGGTACATCCAGTGTCGATCTTCCACCACGATCTTCTGCTTGGGCATCTGCTGCGAGTGCACCACTATTCCCGAATCAGGGCGGCCGCTGGCACGTCGGCTTCCTCTTGCCAGTTTCCCGAACTTGTGCATTTCACCACTAAATGGCCTCTCCAATTTCATTTATAACACACTGTCCGTTGCAAGAACTTCCTGCAGTCTCTTCTCATGGGTGGTCCCCCACATTCGAAGCATGCCACCCTCGGGTTTGGTAGACTTCTGCCCACATCCTGCTGTACCATTGCTGTTGTCCCTCCAGACTCCGTGGGCTGGGTGCTCACCAAGATATTTGCAGTTTTGAGCAGCTCACTCACATCCAGTGTCTCCACTCCCGGGACCTGCTGCAAACGTTTCGATATCTCTTCCAGGAACTCAGTAACGAATGTCATTTTGACTACGTGACTCATGGCGTGTCCCCTGATGCCCGACAACTCAACCAATCTCTTATCTCGTTTGCGTAGACATCAACAGATTCACCAGTCCACCTCTTCTCCTTCAACTTATTAAAGGCCTCGAAAAGCCCCTCTCCAAAAGCTTCGATCAGTCGACCCTTGATGGCGTCCGCGTCACCCTGTTCTCACTCGCTGAGCTCCAAATAGAGAGCTAGCACATCCCCTTCTAGAAACAGTGGTATTACTGCGGCCACATCGTCCAACTTTTGAATCCTTGCCACAAGGTCCACTTTTTTAAGTCACGCCACCACATCACCGTCGCCATTAAAAGGCTTAATCATGTTGCTTAAGCTAGCGTTGGCCATCGCCGAAATAGCTTAAATCTCCGTAATGGGGGGGGGGTCACTTCTTACACACAAAAAAGGATTATAATTTCAGTCTATGTACTGCTAAAGCGTGTACTCTCCTGCCCGATCAGCACTGAGAAATGAAGCTATTTTGTAATTTTCAGTTTCACACGCACACAAGATTATGCAAGAACGCACATAATAAAATGCTGGCCACCATCTTTGTTTTTCCTTTTCTCGGCCTGAACTCACTCGCTGAGCACCCACGGTAAGACTTGTTTTTTCTTAGCTTCTAACCACAATATATATATATATATATATATATATATATATATATATATATATATATACTAGCAAGCTTTCATTTTTACTTTCATTTTTGCCCCCGTGCGTGACGCCAAACATGACGTTATCTGCCATGATGTTATAATGACGCCACAACATATATATCATATCTCGAATTCCCATTACACAACTAGTAGTCGATAAATTTTAATCATAACATTAATCAAAGCAAATCGTTTATTATTCACGTCATTAATTACATGTTTATATAGAGCATAATAACAACGATTAACGTTAACATTACATCACCGACGTTAAACAACATTGAACAACCTAATCAATATTAAATGGATGAACATATGAAATACCATGCGCTGTGTGTGGCAAGTTCTCTTTTTATTTCGGCATTGTTTCTAGTCAGTTTGGATTTCTCCTTGCTATTTGATTGAAGCAATGCTGGTTCATGAGAAGTATGGTTTGAATTGTACAACTCTTGCTTTACAATAGACGCCTTGGGCAGGAACTTTTGCCAAGTTTCCACATACTTATTTATTTATATAGTTAAATAATTAACAGTTGTCATAGAGTCGAAGATATATAATTTATTCGCATACTAGATTTATTATTTCATAGAATTTTCGTAAAATTTAATTAACTTTCTTAATATTATTTTTTCTTTCCATACTTAAATATGCTTATCGATTTATTAACTTAAATTTATTCCTGTCTACATTTAGATATCATTTCGTTATTTTTATTTAAAATGTTCTTATTTTCGTACCTTAATATCCTGATTTACTCCTCTAGACATAAGTTACATCTTTTTAAAGTGTTAGAGTTAAGGTTAGATCTGTAATATTTTCATTAGCAAATTTCTAATATGCGGTATTTATAGATGGGTATTTGATTTCAAAATATAGCGTACGTGTGAGAAAAGTGGTTGCAATAAAAAGGACGAATTGTGGAGGAGAAAAAGTCGAGGGTTTGGCAGCAAACAGAACACGCCAAAGTTGAAAAGGTGTGCAAATTATATTAGTGTCGTGGGACTGCTGTCAATTTCTTTTTTTCTTTCTTAACTAAAACTATTTCAGCAAAAACGTGATGATCGAACTGTATTATGAAGAAGTTTTAAGTCGGATTTTGTGTAATTGGTGTTGGCATGTTTTAGAGAATTATTGATAGAATTCGAGAGTCGAACTTTTGAAAATTGTCATCGTCGTATTATGGATAATTATAAATAATCATTTGAATCGGACTATTGAGAATTAACGTTGCTTTATGGAGAAGTGATAATTACAGTGCGAGTTGGACTTTTATTTTTTTTTTTTTCATGTTTAAAAGTTAGCAAGAATATGTAGGGCTAGCTGTGTTTGGCTGTGTATTGAGGACTAGTTATGTCTAGCCATGTATAGAGGGATTGGTATGTCACCGTGTATTGAGAGTTAGTTATATCTAGCTGTGTATTTAGGGATAGCTGTATTTAGCCGCGTATTAAGAACCAGAGGTGCCTAACCCTGTATGGAGGGCCAGTGGTGTCTAGTCATGTAGTAGGGCCAGTAATGTCTAGCCGTGCATTAAGGGTTAGTTTGGTCGTGTAGTGAAAAATCTATTGTAAAAGTGATGTTCCGAAACTTAACGGTTCAATTCTCAGTGTAAGCGACTGAAAAATACAATTGCAAATTACTTAGGACCTCTATCCAGTCATGGCTGAAGGAACAAGAGCGTGCTATCCCCATGAAGTAAATAAAGGGTTCCGTTCGGTATTCCTTTCAAATTCCCGAGTTCGACAGAAACATTTTAGAGTTAGACAACATACACCTGAAGAAGGTCAGCGATATCATCGACCGAAACGTTGTGAAAATCATGCTCAAGCTGAGAACAGTAGTCTGATACATCTAAATAATACGAATATAGATGTCTAGTGTTTTTTGGGAGGTGGGGGTTTGGTCGTGTATTGGGGGCTAGTTTATTTCTAGTTGTGTATCGAGAGCTAGTTTATTTCTAGTTGTGTATCGAGGGCTAGTTTATTTCTAGTTGTGTATCGAGGGCTAGTTTATTTCTAGTTGTGTATCGAGGGCTAGTTTATTTCGAGACAGTTATCGAGGGCTAGTTTATTTCTAGTTGTGTTTCGAGAGCTAGTTTATTTCTAGTTGTGTATCGAGGGCTAGTTTATTTTTAGTTGTGTATCGAGGGCTAGTTTATTTCGAGACAGTTATCGAGGGCTAGTTTATTTCTAGTTGTGTATCGAGTGCTAGTTTTTTTTCTGGTCGTATATCAAGGGCTAGTAAAGTCTGGCCGTGTATGATGCATTAGATATATAATGTCTCTATGGTGCAAAATAATCTTTAAAGATCATAGGGGTAATTTGATTTTAGACTACAGAATCTTTTATCACTCCTTTTCTATGTGACCTTAGATGTCCTTTATATCTGTGTGTGATGCTACTTAACTCGTTGTTTTTCCTCTTCTTTTTCTACTTTAATTGATGCCGTCGCATCCCTTCGTCGACGCTATTCCGTCTAGTGGTGGTCGTCAGTCCTCTGATGTAACCTTAAAAATGAAAAAGAAATACACCTATTTAGGATTCTATACAGAGTTTATACTTCTTGATAATGTGAGCGGAAATGTATTATATATATTTAGATTTAAATCTAATTTATTTAAATATAGCAGGACCGGATTACCGTCATTGCCCGATGGAAATATGACACAAAGCCAGAACAAATTTGAGCTCTTTTCAGTTTTTGTTTTATTTTATGAAGTGGTCGGTAATTTAATAATAGAAGTCCCAACCGACAAAACACATGTAAATTAACGCAAAAGAACGTAGTTACACCCCACTATAATGGAAAGTAAATAATACACATAGTTTACTAATAAATATGTTAAGCTATTGTGAAAAAGTAAATAGAAGTATTAAAGAAGCACGTTAATTAATTAAAAAAAAAGGTTTGTATATGTGCATGATCTCCCCTAATAAAAGAAAAGTAATGAATAAAGATATTTTACAAAGATATATTTTAAGCGATGCTGAAGCTCTCGGATCTGGTGTTTGTGTTATGAATAAGGAAATCATTATAGACTGAGGTAATTTCGTTTTGATGGAAACTTGCACAGCCGAGTTAGTAGGCCGTGCAAGTAAGAAATACGTAAAAGTAATCGTTAAAAAGGCAGTTGAGATAAAGTTTTATCAAAAGTTTTAATGGCGTAAAAAAACCTTCTAGACTGAGATACTTTTGTTTTGTGCTCATGAAGTGGTCTTTAAGTTAAGAAATGAAGCCCACCCTAATACAAAGAAATGTCTACAAGCATGTTAAGCAATCCTAAAACCATACTTTCTGGTATCATTCTATGAAGGAAAATCCTTCTACACCGAGTTATTTTGGTTTTTTTTTTAATTAAGTTGTTGCTAAATTACGAATTAAATCCCCTCCAAAGAAATGTTAAAAATTGCAGTATTTAAGCATATAACCATTTCCAAAACAGCTACACGGTAAACATTTGATGATTCACGTTTTCTATTTCACAATTTAACTATATATATATATATATATATATATATATATATATATATATATATATATATATGTGTGTGTGTGTGTGTGTGTGTGTGTGTGTGTGTGTGTGTGTGTGTGTGTGTTCTAAAGTAGTTTAGAGTAGTTAAAAAATTGCAAAATATCGCAATTATAATATACATTTGTATATATTTGTATAAGCCGACTTACGTATTTGAAAATTCATAATTTCAAAACGCGATCGAAGTATGAATTGAAACAAAAACCTAAGTTAAATTGTGGTGTATGAAACGGGGATCATCAGCTATTTACCATGTAGTTGTTTTGGAAATGTAAATAAATTTAATTAATAAAACAAATTAATAAAACTGACGGGTTCTCAAGAACACTAGAGAAACCATCTCCACTGGGACGTCAGTAGTCTTACTGCTCTCACACTCCTCTAGATGCGTAAACCTATCAGTTCTCATTTGACATCACTCACAATATGCACTTGAATGACCTAATCACAAATACGTTGATCCTCTTGTCGGACAGAGTTTTCAACTATTAAAGTTATGTTCATCTTGAACTCAGCATCTCTTGAGAAAAATCAATCTCTGCTTGGTGGAATTCGTTTAGAATTACACATACGTACAGACGAATGTAGGCAACGGAAGAAACGCTCTTCTCGCCCCCTTGCACACTTAATATTGCTAATTGGTTTTCGTCTCATTGATTAAAATCAATAACAAGGCATCAACTGATAACTTTGTACTGATCATGTGCACCAATAAAAAAAAAACAATCAATACATACATAAAACCAAAACTTTTTTGACTGCAATTGTGTAGGCACTATTTTTACATAGTTTTCGTCATATTAGTATGGTTTTGATTACTTGTTTTTATTATTACCTAGTATTACGTATTATTTTTTTTTTTTTTTTTTTTTTTACACAGTGATCACCACTTATCAAGGCCCGGAAGCCACTCAGGGATAAGGGTTATTGCAAGTACATTACGTTAGTGAGGAGATTTTATGAAGTGTTTAATTAGGGGGGCGGTTCATTAGGAATTTGTTAACATTAGACTTGAAGACATCCAAGTTGTAGTCCGGAGGGAAGCAGGCAGACGGAACAGAGTTCCACAGGCGTGCAGTTCTAAGAAAGAAGCTTTGCTCATGAAATCCGCGTTTTGATTTAGGCACAGATATAGAGTGGGGAAAATTTTTCACAGTGGATTCAGCTAGACGGGTATTTTTCGTGAAAGATTGCCGAGGGGGGACCAGGGATTGGAGTTCAGACGAGCACCTGCCATGGAAATAACGATAAAACAAGGATAGCTCGCAACGTCTCTTCTGTGGGAGAGGGGTTGCAGGGTAGAGAAAAGGGCATCCCCCACTAAGCCACGAAGTCTATTTTGTACTCTGTCAAGGCATGATAGGCTGTTTTTGGCAGCTCCTGCCCAGATATGGCAACAGTATTCCATCCTTGGCCGTACTTGGCTTTTATATAGATAGAGAATTGCATTAGTAGTGAGATATCTTCTGGAGCGGTAGAAGGATCCCACCATCTTTCCAGCGACCTTGGCAACAGACTTGATGTACGTGTTCCATTTCAGATCAGGAGTAAAGGTCAAACCCAGAAGCTTGTCAAAACACGGAGCCTCACCCAGACGAGAGCCATCCATCACAATTGATGCCAGCTGGGGATCAGAGCGTTGATGATGTAAGGATAGGAGTTTGGTTTTGGATGCATTAAAGGTAACCAGCCACGTCTTCCCCCACTGAACCACGCGCTCAAGATCAAAGGAGAGAGAATCAGAGAGAACTTTGTCATTTACAGCCTTTGATGTGTTGCTGTAGATGGTCGTGTCATCAGCAAAGATGTCAATGAATGATTTAAGTATGTGTTTAGGGAGGTCATTGATGTAGATCAGGAAGAGAGTTGGGCCCAGGATTGACCACTGAGGGACTCCAGCATTTATATTGCAGGCCTCCGATTTTTGTCCATCTACCACTACTCTTATGAGCCTATCGGAGAGAAATGATTTAATGATTGAGAAAACATTTCCAGTTATACCGTAGCTGGAAATCTTGTGAAGTAGACCCTTATGCCATACTTTGTCAAAGGCCTTTGATATGTTAAGAGCAATTGCCCTAGAAAGGAAGCCTTTGTCAAAAGATTCACTAATCCTGTGGGATATAACCGTCAGCACATCTGCGGTAGATCTTGCAGAGCGGAAACCATATTGTGTGTCACTAAGAAGGTTATTCCTGCTGAGGTTGTTGACTATTTCTCTATTTAATATTGATTCCAGCAACTTACTCATAACACAGAGAAGACTTATTGGTCTGTACTGAGAGGGAGATGACTTATCACCTGAATTCTTAAATACAGGGCAAACTTATGAGGTCTTCCAGGGGGTCGGAAAGCACTTCTCCTTAAGGCAACGCTTAAATAGTTTCGTAAGTATGGGAGCAAGTTCTGGTTGAAGCTTTTTAACACTATAATTGGGATGCCATCAGGGCCAGTTGCTCTACTGGAATCTAGGTTTTTTATTAGCTTGGCGACCTAATGCACGGATATTTGTATGTTACCTAGCTTGTTCTGTGTTATAGGAGGAAATATGGGGAGTTGATGGCCTGCGTCGCATAGGGTAGAATTAGCTGCAAAGTTCTTTGCAAATAGTTTGGCCTTGTCTGACGCTGACGAGATAACCACTGGTCCATTGATAATGGTTGGGATAGAAAGCACACTTCTGTTCAGGATCCTATTTGTTATTTGCCAAAACTGGTGGGAACCAAGCCGCTGATCAGCTACCTTGGATTTAACAGACTGGGCATATAGCTCTCTTGCATTTTTTATTACTCTTTTACAGTGGTTGCTGGCAGTCCTGAAAGCAGCTTTAGTCTCAGTGCATCTATTACGTTGGTAGCTATTGAAAAAGTGATTTCTGTGCGCGATAGCAGCAGCACATTCTGGGGAGAACCATGGCTGGCTGTTAGGTTTTTGTTGAAATTTTTTAGATGGTATGAATTGGTCTATGCCTACAATTAACCATTTGGTCAGATCTGATACTATAGAGGACACTTCCTTTTTAAACATGGAGTGCAGAGGTAAATCAGATATGAATGTACGGAAGCTATCCCAGTCAGCCATAGAGTATCAGTATACAGTACGGTGGAGGGGTACGTCTGATGGCTTCTTACATTTCGTTTTTATCTTAACTGATACGACGGAGTGGTCGGAGGATCCTAGAGGAGAATGAACGGTACATGAACATAGCTCAGGGGAAGTTGAGAGAAAAAGGTCTAAGAGGCTTGCATATTGATTGGGTGTATCGGGCACACGGGTGGGTTCGCGAACAATCTGAGTGAGGTCATAAGCAATGGCAAAATCATGACAAAACCTCCCCTCATCATCTGTCTTATTTGAATGGGTCAGCCATTCCACGTTAGGGACGTTGAAGTCACCACAGATGTGGATGTTAGCCGAGGGATGTGAAGACAGTATGTGGTCTATTTTCTCAGATATGCTCTTAAAGATAGTAACTCCGCTGTTGTGGGGCCTATAGAGCGTTCAAATGAAATTCACCAAACAATACTCCATAATGGTCTGGTAGTAGAGTTGTGGCAATAAAGAATAGCTTCACGTGTGAAAAAGTGTTTAGAGCAAAAAAGAAAAACAATTTTAGGAAAAGTGGAAGGAACAATGAATCTAATATACGAACTCCAATATGAACAATGGATCTAATATATGAACTCCAATATGAACAATGGATTTAACATAAGAACTCCAATATGAAAAATGGATCTAATATATGAACTCCAATATGAACAATGGATCTAACATATGAACTCCAATATGAACAATGGATCTAATATATGAACTCCAATATGAACAATGGATTTAACATACGAACTCCAATATGAACAATGGATCTAATATATGAACTCCAATATGAACAATGGATTTAACATACTAACTCCAATATGAACAATGGATCTAATATATGAACTCCAATATGAACAAGTGATCTAACATATGAACTCCAATATGAACAATGGATTTAACATACGAACTCCAATATGAACAATGGATTTAACATATGACCTCCAATATGAACAATGGATCTAATATATGAACTCCAATATGAACAATGGATTTAACATACGAACTCCAATATGAACAATGGATCTAATATATGAACTCCAATATGAACAATGGATCTAATATATGAACTCCAATATGAACAATGGATCTAACATATGAACTCCAATATGAACAATGGATCTAATATATGAACTCCAATATGAACAATGGATTTAACATACGAACTCCAATATGAACAATGGATCTAATATATGAACTCCAATATGAACAATGGATCTAACATATGAACTCCAATATGAACACTAGATCTAAAATACGAACTCCAATATGAACAATGGATTTAATATATGAACTCCAATATGAACAATGGATCTAATATATGAACTCCAATATGAACAATGGATTTAACATACGAACTCCAATATGAACAATGGATCTAATATATGAACTCCAATATGAACAATGGATCTAATATATGAACTCCAATATGAACAATGGATCTAACATATGAACTCCAATATGAACAATGGATCTAATATATGAACTCCAATATGAACAATGGATCTAATATATGAACTCCAATATGAACAATGGATCTAACATATGAACTCCAATAGGAACAATGGATCTAACATATTAACTCCAATATGAACAATGGATCTAATATATGAACTCCAATATGAACAATGGATCTAACATATGAACTCCAATATGAACAATGGATCTAATATATGAACTCCAATATGAACAATGGATCTAATATATGAACTCCAATATGAACAATGGATCTAACATACGAACTCCAATGTGAACAATGGATCTAACATATGAACTCCAATATGAACACTAGATCTAACATATGAACTCCAATATGAACAATGGATCTTACATATGAACTCCAATATGAACAATGGATCTAACATACGAACTCCAATATGAACAATGGATCTAACATATGAACTCCAATATGAACAATGGATCTAACATATGAACTCCAATATGAACACTAGATCTAACATATGAACTCCAATATGAACAATGGATCTAACATATGAACTCCAATATGAACAATGGATCTAACATACGAACTCCAATATGAACAATGGATCTAACATATGAAATCCAATATGAACAATGGATCTAACATATGAACTCCAATATGAACACTAGATCTAACATATGAACTCCAATATGAACAATGGATCTAACATATGAACTCCAATATGAACAATGGATCTAACATACGAACTCCAATATGAACAAGTGATCTAACATATGAACTCCAATATGAACAATGGATCTAACATATGAACTCCAATATGAACAATGGATCTAACATACGAACTCCAATATGAACAATGGATCTAACATATGAACTCCAATATGAACAATGGATCTAACATATGAACTCTAATATGAACACTAGATCTAACATATGAACTCCAATATGAACAATGGATCTAACATATGAACTCCAATATGAACAATGGATCTAACATACGAACTCCAATATGAACAATGGATCTAACATATGAACTCCAATATGAACAATGGATCTAACATATGAACTCTAATATGAACAATGGATCTAATATATGAACTCCAATATGAACAATGGATCTAACATATGAACTCCAATATGAACACTAGATCTAACATATGAACTCCAATATGAACAATGGATCTAACATATGAACTCCAATATGAACAATGGATCTAACATATGAACTCCAATATGAACAATGGATCTAATATATGAACTCCAATATGAACAATGGATCTAACATATGAACTCCAATATGAACAATGGATCTAATATATGAACTCCAATGTGAACAATGGATCTAACATACGAACTCCAATGTGAACAATGGATCTAACATATGAACTCCAATATGAACACTAGATCTAACATATGAACTCCAATATGAACAATGGATCTTACATATGAACTCCAATATGAACAATGGATCTAACATACGAACTCCAATATGAACAATGGATCTAACATATGAACTCCAATATGAACAATGGATCTAACATATGAACTCCAATATGAACACTAGATCTAACATATGAACTCCAATATGAACAATGGATCTAACATATGAACTCCAATATGAACAATGGATCTAACATACGAACTCCAATATTAACAATGGATCTAACATATGAACTCCAATATGAACAATGGATCTAATATATGAACTCCAATATGAACAATGGATCTAATATATGAACTCCAATATGAACAATGGATCTAATATATGAACTCCAATATGAACAATGGATCTAATATATGAACTCCAATATGAACAATGGATCTAATATATGAACTCCAATATGAACAATGGATGTAACATATGAACTCCAATATGAACAATGGATGTAACATATGAACTCCAATATGAAACATTGGATGTAACATATGAACTCCAATATGAACAATGGATCTAATATATGAACTCCAATATGAACAATGGATCTAACATATGAACTCCAATATAAACAATGGATCTAACATATGAACTCCAATATGAACAATGGATCTAACATATGAACTCTAATATGAACACGAGATCTAACATATGAACTCCAATATGAACAATGGATCTAACATACGAACTCCAATATGAACAATGGATCTAACATACGAACTCCAATATGAACAATGGATCTAATATATGAACTCCAATATGAACAATGGATCTAATATATGAACTCCAATATGAACAATGGATCTAATATACGAACTCCAATATGAACAATGGATCTAACATATGAACTCCAATATGAACAATGGATCTAATATATGAACTCCAATATGAACAATGGATCTAATATATGAACTCCAATATGAACAATGGATCTAACATATGAACTCCAATATGAACAATGGATCTTATATATGAACTCCAATATGAACAATGGATCTAATATATGAACTCCAATATGAACAATGGATCTAATATATGAACTCCAATATGAACAATGGATCTAATATATGAACTCCAATATGAACAATGGATCTAACATATGAACTCCAATATGAACAATGGATCTAACATATGAACTCCAATATGAACAATGGATCTAACATATGAACTCCAATATGAACAATGAATCTAACATATGAACTCCAATATGAACAATGGATCTAACATATGAACTCCAATATGAACAATGGATCTAACATACGAACTCCAATATGAACAAGTGATCTAACATATGAACTCCAATATGAACAATGGATCTAACATATGAACTCCAATATGAACAATGGATCTAACATACGAACTCCAATATGAACAATGGATCTAACATATGAACTCCAATATGAACAATGGATCTAACATATGAACTCTAATATGAACACTAGATCTAACATATGAACTCCAATATGAACAATGGATCTAACATATGAACTCCAATATGAACAATGGATCTAACATACGAACTCCAATATGAACAATGGATCTAACATATGAACTCCAATATGAACAATGGATCTAACATATGAACTCCAATATGAACAATGGATCTAATATATGAACTCCAATATGAACAATGGATCTAACATATGAACTCCAATATGAACACTAGATCTAACATATGAACTCCAATATGAACAATGGATCTAACATATGAACTCCAATATGAACAATGGATCTAACATATGAACTCCAATATGAACAATGGATCTAATATATGAACTCCAATATGAACAATGGATCTAACATATGAACTCCAATATGAACAATGGATCTAATATATGAACTCCAATGTGAACAATGGATCTAACATACGAACTCCAATGTGAACAATGGATCTAACATATGAACTCCAATATGAACACTAGATCTAACATATGAACTCCAATATGAACAATGGATCTTACATATGAACTCCAATATGAACAATGGATCTAACATACGAACTCCAATATGAACAATGGATCTAACATATGAACTCCAATATGAACAATGGATCTAACATATGAACTCCAATATGAACACTAGATCTAACATATGAACTCCAATATGAACAATGGATCTAACATATGAACTCCAATATGAACAATGGATCTAACATACGAACTCCAATATGAACAATGGATCTAACATATGAACTCCAATATGAACAATGGATCTAATATATGAACTCCAATATGAACAATGGATCTAATATATGAACTCCAATATGAACAATGGATCTAATATATGAACTCCAATATGAACAATGGATCTAATATATGAACTCCAATATGAACAATGGATCTAATATATGAACTCCAATATGAACAATGGATGTAACATATGAACTCCAATATGAACAATGGATGTAACATATGAACTCCAATATGAAACATTGGATGTAACATATGAACTCCAATATGAACAATGGATCTAATATATGAACTCCAATATGAACAATGGATCTAACATATGAACTCCAATATAAACAATGGATCTAACATATGAACTCCAATATGAACAATGGATCTAACATATGAACTCTAATATGAACACGAGATCTAACATATGAACTCCAATATTAACAATGGATCTAACATACGAACTCCAATATGAACAATGGATCTAACATACGAACTCCAATATGAACAATGGATCTAATATATGAACTCCAATATGAACAATGGATCTAATATATGAACTCCAATATGAACAATGGATCTAATATACGAACTCCAATATGAACAATGGATCTAACATATGAACTCCAATATGAACAATGGATCTAATATATGAACTCCAATATGAACAATGGATCTAATATATGAACTCCAATATGAACAATGGATCTAACATACGAACTCCAATATGAACAATGGATCTAATATATGAACTCCAATATGAACAATGGATCTAATATATGAACTCCAATATGAACAATGGATCTAATATATGAACTCCAATATGAACAATGGATCTAATATATGAACTCCAATATGAACAATGGATCTAACATATGAACTCCAATATGAACAATGGATCTAACATATGAACTCCAATATGAACAATGGATCTAACATATGAACTCCAATATGAACAATGGATCTAACATATGAACTCCAATATGAACAATGGATCTAACATATGAACTCCAATATGAACAATGGATCTAATATATGAACTCCAATATGAACAATGAATCTAACATATGAACTCCAATATGAACAATGGATCTAATATATGAATTCCAATATGAACAATGGATCTAATATATGAACTCCAATATGAACAATGAATCTAACATATTAACTCAAATATGAACAATGGATCTAATATATGAACTCCAATATGAACAATGGATCTAATATGAACAATGGATCTAATATATGAATTCCAATATGAACAATGAATCTAACATATGAACTCCAATATGAACAATGGATCTAATATGAACAATGGATCTAATAAATGATTTGATAAGAACAAAATACCAATAATTCACTAAGTCAATTTCTTCTCAAGAGCAGAGCCGTTCATGGGAATCTTAGAAAGAAGAGAGATACACCTACTATTGAAAGACTCGAGCTGAATCTTTACAAAACTAAATATTAAATTGAATCCAAGTTAACTTTCTTCTTATTTTTTATTACATTTTCACCCTAAATAAGGCACAGTGCCACTTTGATGTAAGGGGCTACTATCTGGTACATAATTTTAGGGGCACCATGTAGGGAGTTTAGCAACAAGATGACTGTTTACATTACACTTTAAAACCAACACAAAGTCAAGTATCTGCAGAATGTCTTCTTGGTTCCTCCTCTTCTCTTTTCTCTCTCCCAACAATCGAACACAGCATATAATAACAAAACTCTAAAGCACGTCTGACAGCACTGACTTCTACCAACAGTCTGCCCCTCCTCTTAACAACACAGGCTTTTTATATCGCAAAATCGTTCACCTCTATTTGCATATTCTTCTAACTCACGTGATCACTACTCTATAAATAAGAGTCTTGACCATTTCTTTTCTTTCTTTTTATTTATTTTTGGTGACCGACCCGCACGTGGTCTATCCAGGTAAGTCACGCATTTCTCCACACTCCCCCCTGATCTCATGATCACAAACAGGACATGCGGGCAATCGTCGTTGGCGGGTACTCCTTCGAAGAAGCACTTCCTCATTGCTGTTTTCTTCATTACCACCATCATTACTACCAGTCTGTTCCATTATCCCGTCTCGTGGTTCCATAGGCGGTGTCTCACAATCAGGGCAGGGGGGCAGTATCTGTCTTTGTCGGGTACTTCTCCGAAGAATCGGAGGCGTCATCTCCTCGGTATGCTCCATCATCCCTTCTCGCTGGGTTTCGCAATCACGGGGGGTGGGCAGTATTCGTCTCTGTCGAGTATTTCGATGAGGCATTACTTCCTTGTGTCCATCGCTCTCCTCACTATTGTCATCAGTATGTCCCATCATTCCCTCATCTGGTTCTGTTGGTGGTGTTTCTATGCTCACCTGAAGGGGCAGTAAGTGATCAGGATCATCTCTGAACGGTGTGTGATCCTCCTCATCGTCCTCAGAATCAGAAGAGGTATAACAAGGGCGGATATCTTTTACGTGACGTGGTATGCCACCAATCAACATGGTCTGAGGACTTATGATTTCATCTATTTTTCCCCGGAAAAATTTCGTAGTGCACCCAGCATTTGGGGGTTTTATCCAAACAAGGTCTCCCACCTGATATGGTGTATTGACAACACTCACCACTGATGGTATGGCATCAACTCCTTTCACACGCTGTTCATATTGGTAAATCCCATTGGCTGGTGCAGTTGCTGGTGTTGCATTGTCCTTGGGTGTTATATTATACCAGTACACAGCTTCTGGAATAGAGCACTGCGTCCTGGCTGCAATTCTTTTGATGGTGCGGTGACACCGTTCTGCTATACCATTACCCTCGGGATAATATGCACACCGATAATGCATTTTAATCCCCCATTCGTGCACGAATTTCTGAAATTCTTGACATCGAAATGTGGCGGCATTATCAGTCAGAATTTCAATCGGGGCACCACGTTCAAAAAAGACGGCTCTCAACTGTTGTATAATGCTGGCTGCATCCTGTCGTGTCAACAGGCGCCATATTGTGAAACGCGTCGGGCCACAATCCGTCATGGTCAAAAAATGTTTGCCCCCATAATGTGTTATGTCCATCCCTACTCGCTGCCAGTTGCCCTCCACCTCGAGCTTCCCTTTTTGCCATTGGGATGGTGCCGGATCAATTCTCTGACACTCTTCACACGAACGTATGGCTGCTTTCACTGATGCTTTTGTAGTTGCAGGGCATACTCTTCGGACAAAATATGCAGTCCTCTGAATTCCAGGATGTCCAATCTGCTGGTGTATCATACGGATCTGGTCAGGTGTTAATTGATCCGTTACAGTCGCGCATGTTTGTTGTTGAAGATCGGATCCCTGCCTCATTGCATCGATCCACCTCTTTGGTACTCGAGTCAAGCTATCAGCCAAATTCTGCATCGACGAGACTAACGTAATGTCTACCTGCAAGCTGTATTCGTCAACTAGACGCTTAATTATTGCTAGTCTCCTTCGTACTAGCATTTCACTTGCAGCTCTAGTCTTAACTCGAGCCTTTCCAGTCAAGGTGTCGGTTAACCAATGGTAAACACACAATGAGTCAGTGTGGAGATGCACAACATTAGTCTGCCATTGCAATGCGAGATTAAGACCTTTTAACGTGGCATCAAGTTCTGCCAAATTTATATGTTGGGCATCATTTTTCGGACGAAGCCAGCATGCATCTTCCACAACAACACCTAGTTGCTCCAACACGACACCTGTAGCCAACGAACTTGCGTCAACCCATGCATTTAGTTCGTTTCCAGACACTTGCCACTCACCCCGGGCAGGGTCATTCCTATGCACTCTGGACAACATTTCAGCCATCATTTGTTGGAGAGAATCATCATCCGCAACATCGTCCCATCCTTTTGTTACTGTAGTCACTCGTCTTTTCACCACTCCTGTTGCCGATCGGAGCCATCCACAGACAGGTAGATGTCCTACCAATTTACCACAGATAGAAAACACAGTACGTCTTGTTAATACATTGGGTAACTTTGGAAGTGGGCTCCCTCGTTTCCATCGCAACGTATTGCCCTCCTCCCAGACCTCGAGGCCTAGCATGGGCACTCCATCCTTTAGGCGCTTAGGGTCTTTGCTTATTAACCCAAACGCTTTCAGTTTTATTCGAACTGCATCCGCAGACATTATGTCCTCATTAACATAGATGTCATCTATGTAGGCTGAAGCAGCTTTTGCTGTGGTCTCATCCTGCATCAAAACAGTTTTAATAATGGTTGTCATAATCAAGGGTGCTACGTTTAGGCCAAAACCCAAACGTGTCAAACAATATAGTTTTCCCTTGAGTAGTACTGTCTGAAACGGCCATAATGACTCATGGACACGTATCTGCAGGTAGGCCCTCTTTAGATCCAGAAGTGCTACATTGCTCCCTTTTTGACGCCACTCTCTCAGTTTAGCAGCGCACACATCTGCGTTTCCGGTAAACGCATCAACATGCCGATTCAACTCTCGGTAATCCATTACGGGACGAATTTTTTCTTTGGTAGGTTGTTCAACAGCCATGAGCGGAATTAATCCCTTGGGTGGTCCCAGACGTTCCTGTGGGTATGGTATTAACCAACCGTTGTCAATCCACATCTGAAGTTCTTCTTCATATGCGGCCCTATTCTTGGTAGAAACTGCATACTCTGGAATCGTGTTGCACAGCCGATCTGGTTCCTGGCCCATGGCCCATTTCCACTTTGCAGTCCACACCCTTTCGTTGTCATCAAATGTAGCACAGAAGTCCTTTTCTTCAATCGACATGGCTGCACAGACGTCTTTCCCTTCTCCAAGCCTGATACCTCTAGCTGCTGTGATTGTAACGCCTCCTAGTGCTTGTATTGCATCAATTCCAAGCAACATGTCGTAGCCAAGGGGTTTCTCCTGCATCACCAGAACGTCAACTTTAGCTCTGTCACCCTTCTCAGTGCAGATTGTGACTGTCCCTTCACCACAACATACCCGTGATAAGCCATTGATGGTCATAACGCCAACTGGGTTCCTCCGCCACACCGGACAGCAATGGGCACTAACTATAGACCGGGAACACCCCGTGTCTATAAGTGCTGAACACTGCACATCATCAAGTTTAACGCTAATGACAGGCAATCCTGTGTTTATTGGTTGGCAGGGGGCAAGGGTAGCGATAGTACCTTGCCCCCAACTTCGTTTCCCGAACAGTTGCGAGATATGTGCCCAAACTTATTGCAGCGATAGCATTGCACTGGTCTCTTTGATTGTGGATATACACCTCTCCTAGCACTCCGGCACTCTTTAGCAAAATGATTGGCCTCCCCACATTTATAGCACACTGGGGTGGCATGGTTATTACTATCTGGAAGAGAGTCCACATTGCCTCCATGTCGAAAACGAGCTGCTGCTGCAATTGGTTCCTGTTCCTTACAGATGTTTCGAGCTCGGGCCAATAACTCATCAGTTGACAATTCATCGATTCTTGATGATGCCCGCAACAGTTTACTGACCTCCTCGGGTAGGCCTACCAAAAAAGCACAGCTTAATATTTTATCGTTGACCCCACCAAACGGTACAGATAATTTTCGCAGGTCGGCTAGGTACACGTCGACTGTTTCCTTGGGTTGAAGTGTTCGGCTCGTGAACTGTTGCCACGCAACAAATGGATCTGTACCAAACGCTGTATACAGGCTCTGCTTGATTTCATCCCAGTCTGGTTCATCCCCGAGTTGTTGGTAGACTGCATAGGCCCCTCCGGTTAGCCTCAAAGGGATAACTGTGGCTGGTTCTTTAATTTTGCACAGTTTACAGATTTTCTCTGCCTTTTCAATCCATTCAACGACAGCCGGTCCAGTGGTAGATCCGTCGAACTCGGGTATTAAGCGAATGTCGAATCTGTTCATTGTTAGTAACCGCACACCAAGCGCCGAAATAGCTTAAAACCAACACAAAGTCAAGTATCTGCAGAATGTCTTCTTGGTTCCTCCTCTTCTCTTTCCTCTCTCCCAACAATCGAACACAGCATATAATAACAAAACTCTAAAGCACGTCTGACAGCACTGACTTCTGCCAACAGTCTGCCCCTCCTCTTAACAACACAGGCTTTTTATATCGCAAAATCGTTCACCTCTATTTGCATATTCTTCTAACTCACGTGATCACTACTCTATAAATAAGAGTCTTGACCATTTCTTTTCTTTCTTTTTATTTATTTTTGGTGACCGACCCGCACGTGGTCTATCCAGGTAAGTCACGCATTTCTCCACACACTTGAACTTCTGTATGTCAGTACAGTCGAGGAAACAGGATCTTGGAAGGGAATTCAAAAGTCTAGTTGTTCTGAGGAAGAAAATATTAGAGTAAAAGGCTTTCTGGCATCTAGGGATCTCGACTGTGTAAGGGTGGGACTTTGCTGCTTGTCGGGTTTGTCGGGGCATTTATGTTGAGGGAGTTCAAGGGCTTGTAGTTCTTCGGGCATCTACTATTAAAATACTTGTAAAACCGGCAGAAGGATGCAACATTTCATCGATTGGACAAAAGCTGAAGCGAAGCTGATTGTTTAGGGACCTATTAGGTTGGCGACTCTCTTTTGAACTCTGTCCAGGAGTGAGAGACTAGTAGCAGATGCACCAGCCTGAATGTGACAACAATACTCCATACATCGGCGAATGGCCTTGTAGAGGTACAGGATACTTTCAGGCGTAAGTAACTTTCTAGCATGATAGAGAGAGCCCACCTTCTTTGCAGCAGCCGCAGCAATGCTCTTGATGCATCTGTCTCAACTCATGTTCGCTTGAACGAAGTACTTTCAAGTAATTTATTATTAACCATAGCTATTTTTGGTTGAGAAGGTTTCTTGTAATTATTGAAAGAAATAAGCTTAGTCTTTTCAGCATTGAATGTTACCATCCATTTTTGACCCCATTCCACTACAGACTGGAGATCTTTCTCTAGGGTTTCCACCATTGCCTTGGATATGCGTTCATTCGTGTTCCGCTCATGCCTGTTATTTTTGTTTTTTTTTTAGAAATGAGTCACCACTTATCACGGCGATGCGTGTGTCATCAGCATATATCAGAATTTTAGAGTGTGCGGTCATCATCAAATATCAGAATTTTTCCGAAATGTAGAAACCACTCTACAGGTTATAGTGACCATTAATAGTTGAAGAGAATCAGAAATGAATAGAGAAGTATTTTGGGACAAGACAGACTTCATTATTTAATATCAATGAGTATTGAACGTTAAATAATTTGCAAGGTTGATATTTCTGATAAAAAAAATGTTTTTCCATACTAAATCTAGAAATTGTGGCCAATAATTTTTTTATGTATCGGGAAAGTTTTTTATACATTCTTTCTCTCAGCCTTAAATTCCATATAATCATTTTTTTAAAAATTTATAATTTTCAAATTATGAATAAAATAAAAAACTGTTTCTGCAATTGAAGAATGTGCAGTAAGAATACAGACAATATTATATTTTATACAATTCTATACAAGCTTTTAATACAAAATTAATGATGACAATGACTTTCGCTATTTTCAAAGTCTCTATTATTCCGTAATTCTCTGATGTTTAATGTCTTAGAATGGGAGTGTGCATGAGTCCCATACACCAACATTAATGGCCGCGATGTTACTGTGAAAAAAAGAGGTGCCACTATTAAAAAACGCTCTCACTTTCCTTATTTTATCCTTTAGTCCTCGCATTCCATGGGGCATTTTTCTGGTGAAGAGGGAAGACTTGATTGTTGGTTTCATACCTTGTCTGGAGCAATATATGTAAATACTAATCATTATTGGATAATAAGATGCAAATTCTTCATTCGATGGTGTTTTCGATTCTATAAAAACAGACTTTAAAGTACAGAGATGCAAATACACATTGTCAGAAGTTATGTTGATTATTAGTTACTTTGTGGTCGACGCTATTATTGATTTGTACTCGATTCGTTGTTTTGTCACTTAATGCAGCTCACTGTCCAGTGCATTCTCCAATAACAAACAAGATACCATCAATATCCTAAATCTGTTTGTAATCATGTTCATTTCTTCTTCGTAGCTGAGATCTACCTATGGATTAATTGATGACTTTGAACAATATAATCTATTTTGCAACGTTAATTAATTCAACAAACAATCACTATCCGGTTGGTTATGTCATAAATTCATAAAACTCTTCATTATCAGCTTTTCAGTTGGCAACATGGAAGATGTTGGGTATTTGCATAATTCTCTCGAACAATAAATGAAAAAGAATACACTACAAAATAATGTAAAATAAATTGTTGTTTATTTACGTTAAAAGGAAAGAAATTACTTTTTTGTGTGCACAAATGTGGCAGTCTATACAAAAAGGAAGAGAGGAAGAAAGCAAAGAATTGGGAGGAAAAGAAAGAGACGATGTGTTGCGGGCGAGATGAGAGAAAGAGAGAGTCAAGCAATGTTCCTTGGTGCGTAATACAGTCTGTTGTGTGTGCTACTCTACTCTCTGTCTTTGTCTGTTGAAAGAAGTTCTTTTCGTCTTTTTTTGTTTTTAAAGAGGTTCCAGAAACTGACAGAAATATGTTTTTTTAAATCGAGCCCCTGATTGGTCGAAAATTAATATTTTGGGCGAAATTTTTGAAGGGTGTCTTCTGCTACGTCAGCCCTTTTTTCAAGAATCCTGTTTTTTGACCACAAGGAATTTGGTGTGAGTGAATGCAGTAATGCCCGCACAAACGAATTTTTAGAAACACTCGTGTGTGAATAAATTTTAAGTTGTTTGTGTGCAACTTGGTAAGATAAAATAAGAAACAGCACACAGAGTATCATACGCATGTCCATATATTTGCAACTTACCTGGTCATCTGTCTTAATCTGACTTTCTACTTCAGACTGCTTATCCTATTCGGATTCCGTACTGTTAAGTTCTATCACATCTTTATCTTTTTTATACTTTTATCAGAGAGCACTTACAGCGCCTAGAGCTCCCAAATGGTCACCCATCTTGTACTGGCCAGACTCAACGTTGCTTAACTTCAGTGATCTGACGAAAACCGGTGTGTCAACATGATTATGTCGTATATGGACTAAACTTAACAAACTTAATGAACACAATGCTTATACTTCTCAAAATCAAACTTGTAGTTCACATTCTAGCAAGTTGGAGTAAGATTAAAAGGTAAAAAAATGTCTATGCCGAAATAAAGATGTGACTTTTAATGCATTTTTTTAAATACTCTGCATTTCATACTTCTTAACTTGATGCAATACGGAGTAAATATAGATAGTTTATAATATTAGTTTTACAAATTTTTTGTTTTTGTTTTTTGAGGGGGGGGGCTTATTAATTCAATAAGTTAAAGGTTAGTTGGGAAGTAATAATAAAAAAAAAATTTCATCATTTTTCATGGCATTGGCTTTTTTCTTCATTTTCTTCTTCTTTTTCTTTTTCTTCTTCTTCTTCTTATTATTATTATTAATAATAATAATAATAATAATAATAATAATAATAATAATAATAATAATAATAATAATAAACAGCTGAAATATTAAGAAACCCCTTTGAAAGCGGAAACTAATGGACACAAGCTAAAAATGACAACTGGAAATTGTAGCAGAAATAAAAAAGGTTTTTTTTTTAGTTATTGTAGGGTTTTTAGCACAAATAAAACTAATGCTACAAACCATACAAAACCTAACACTAATATTAGCCAGCACCATAATGCAAATTCTAATAATATATTTTGCCAGAACCAAATGTAACCAAATTTTAGCATTGAAGAAAATGCAATTAAAAGCATCGTTCATAGATACTTAACTTCTGTTGATAGCAACAGTATGAATTAAATTATTTGTTATAAAAAGTTTAAAACTCAAAACCTCGAAGTTAGAAACAATCTCTCGGCAGCTATAAAAATACATTAGAACAAACCAATCTTGTATATAAGTTCAAATACCTTCTATGAGAATGTAACTTCTATAATGATAAAACTAATATATACATTGGATGTACAACAACATTGTCCTGTAACCTGACTATGCATTTAACCAACACCAGTGCCGTATATCAACATTTACAAAAAGAGCATTACTGTCCCTCATACAACCTTAAACAAATCCTTGTAGATAACACTAAAATTGTTCAGCATTCATCAAAAGTTACAAATTCTCGAGGTAATTTACGTTAGAACGCACCACGTTAGTATTAATAACATCGCATTCGAGACCAGTAGCAACATATTAAAATACATAGCGCTGAATTGACGTGCTTTCACTTACCGACCCTTAGATTTTAGAACTCGGATTTTTAATCAACTTAGTTTTTAACCGCCTTTCAATCGACTTTATTTTTTTCAACCTGCCATCACTGACTACAATTTATTGAGAATTTTACTTTTCTAATTTTCTACTTTTCATCTTTTATACCAGTTCACTTTAACTTTACCAATTCCACCAGTTCCACCTTAAGATGATTCGCAGTTGAACCGAAAATGCTCATGATTCTTATGGAACTTTTATTAATATATTCTATTTCAATATAAAAATAATTATACTAAACAACGAAAAAATAAAAATGAATAATAAAGCAAAGAACCTTCATTGTATTGAGTATTGCTTGTATATATATATATATATATATATATATATATATATATATATATATATATATATATATATATATATAGGATTAGCGAACTACTGCTGGGATCTCAAGGAAAGTGGACGATCGATAGTAGAGTGAAAAATAATACAGCAGGCCAGTATATGTACTTACATTAGACAACCCGAGTAGACTATGTTTCAATGAGAAATTTGCTATCCTAAATTTTAATGATTAATTCTCACGAGGATTGATTTCGGAAAATTCTGTGTAGCTTAATTGCCATATATATCCTTAAAACGTACTACCTAGCTCTACTTACATATCAAGCACTGTCTGGGTTTACAAATTCTCGATCTTTTTTATTCTTATTTTGTAATTCCCTTTCTTATTTATTTTTTCCGATACCCTTTATTTAATCCCTCCGGAGGTTACATCGATTGAAACGTTGTGAAAATAACACTCAAGATGAGACCAGTAGTCCGAATTATGCATATAATACATATTTTCTTTTTAGTTTTGTTTCAGATGGCTACGCAAGCCAGCAAATGAATGCCATATATTTGTATATAGATAAACGTATTCCACCATATTGTATGTCTATATTCTATGATCACCAATTGTGAACGATTATTTCAGATCTAAGAGGAATTGATTTGAAGCGTATTGTCCTCGCAAAGCTGGTTGTTTGTCCGCAGGAGAGATGAAATCATTTGTTCTTATTGAATAAGCAACTCGATTGAACACACAATGCAATCGTAATTATTTCAGGACGACTAATCCAACCAGGAAAATCAGTTGGCGGCAATGTAATCAGAAGCTGTGCGTGTCTCAACCACGAAATCCGGTATTCTTCATCTCATCTTTCTCGATACTAATGTTCAGTCTACCTGGAAATCAAAACAAAACCATTGCAATTTGTAATATTATGCGTGCATTGAACAATATACTCAGACGACGGGCTTGCATCATAGTCTACGTGCAGGGTTCAAATATAAAATGCGACAAATCGATTTCTTCAAACTTTCCAGGTGACTACAATGTGTTGTCTTCAAGTCTAGAGTAAACAAATTCTTGATGAGTCCTCTCCTTAATAATCGAATTTACCAAATTTCCATTACTAACGGTTAGCGATATTGTTCCATTGACTACCGTACACTTGTTAATTCTGTTCCTCGAGTGGCCTGGTAAAAAAAAAAACAACAACAAAAAACTGAGAAATTATATAAAAATACAAAAATCTCAAATAATAGGTTTGATTATGAAAGCTTATTTTAATTGAAAACAAAAAATAGGTTAAACATCTGTTATGGTCACGTAAGGGTCCGCCAGAAAGACACAGCTTGTTATTTAATAAAAACAAAAGATATTGACTATAAAAACAAATACAACAAATAAAAATTGTAAGTATACGTCAGTCCAACCGCCAAGTGCATAAATCGTGCGTAACTTGTGTGCGAACGTCATGACATATTTCCCCGGTGTTTATGATAATTAGAACAGTTCATTATTATCTGTAGGGTGGACACACCACAACAACATCACATAACTATGAATGATGAACTTTATAATTGAGAATTCGAACAGACAAAAAAAACAAAAGTTGCAGTAAAGGTAACTAGACGTTGCCTTTTATTACAACAGAGTGTTCTTCTTTATAAGCTTAGCTAGACATCGTCTTTTTATTGTGATGGAATGTTCTCTTGTAAATGATCGAATATATATTATATAAATATTAACATGTTTCGCTTTTTGAAGGCTCTTTAATGTTGCTTTACAAACATAAACATAGAGGCTTAAAATCGCTACTGATTGTGAAAATTAAATGTCATCTTCCTCAGCTGCTTTCTTAGTCGATATCATATTGTTGAAATTTAATGTATTTTACTATGTTAATTGGTTTCAGTAGAGGGTTCAATTCCGTTCAAGGAAATACTTGGTGCAGATCACAATACTCATAAGTTATTAATCGCCAGGCAGTGCCTTGTGCGTGCAGATCAAAATACTAATGTAATTTATCGCCAGCCAGTGTATTAGTTCTATTTCTTGTAATAATATATTTCAACAGTTATCTCTCTTTGTTATCACCAACCAGTGTCTGGTGGGTGCAGATCAAAATACTCATAAGTTATTAATCGCCAGCCAGTGCCTGGTTGGTGCAAGTCACAATACAAAGTTACTTATTGCCAGCCAGTGTATGGTGGGTGCAGATCAAAAGTTAATTACAATCAGACAGTGCCAAAATACTAATGTTATTTATCGCTGGCCAGTGTGTTAGTTCTATTTATTGTAATAATATATTAAAACAGTTATCTCTAGTTGTTTACAAAAATTTTTTTTAAATCACAGTCTGATCAGAACTAACATTATACTGATTATTCTATTGATGGAGATTTCCAGCTACGGTATAACTAGAAATGTTTTCTCGATCATAAAATCATTTCTCTCCGATAGGCTCATAAGAGTAGTAGTTGATGGACAGAAATCAGAGGCCATCAATATTAATGCTGGAGTCCCTCAGGGGTCAATCCTAGGCCCAACTCTCTTCCTGATATACATCAATGATCTCCCAAAACATATACTTAAATCATTCGTTGACATCTATACTGATGACACGACCATCTATGGCAACACATCAAAGGCCGTAAATGACAAAGTTCTCTCTTATTCTCTCTCCTCTGATCTTGAGCGCGTGGTACAATGGGGGAGGAGGTGGCTGGTTACTTTTAATGCATCTAAAACCAAGCTCCTATCTTTACATCATCAACGCTCTGATCCCCATCTGGCATCAATTGATATGGGTGGCTCTTGTCTAGGGGAAGCTCCATATTTTGATAAGCTTCTGTGCTTGACCTTTACCCCTGACCTGAAATGGAATACGTACATCAAGTCAGTTGCCAAGATTGCTGGAAAAATGGTAGGATCCTTCTACCACTCCAGAAGATATCTCACTACTGATGCAATTCTCTATCTATATAAAAGCCAAGTACGTCCAAGGCTGGAGTACTGCTGCCACATCTGGGCAGGAGCTGCTAAAAACAGCCTATCCTGCCTTGACAGAGTACAAAATAGGCTTTGTGGCTTAGTGAGTGATGCCCTTTTCTCTTCCTTGCAACCTCTCTCCCACAGGAGAGACGTTGCGAGCCTGTCTTTATTTTATCGTTACTACCATGGCAGGTGCTCGTCTGAGTTCCAATCTCTGTTGCTCCCTCGCCAATCTTTCATGATAAACACCCGCCTAGCTGAAACCAATGTCAAAAATTTCCCCCACTCTATATCTGTGCCAAAATCAAAACGTAGATTCCATGAACAAAGTTTCTTTCTTAGAAGTGCACGCCTGTGGAACTCTGTTCCGATTGCCTGTTTCCCATCTGACTACAACCTTGATGTCTTCAAGTCCAATGTGAACAAATTCCTGATGAACCGCCTCCTTACGTAAGACACTTTATCAGATCTCCAACACTAACGTACTGTACACACAATAACCCTTATCCCCGAGTGGCTTCCGGGCCTTGATAAGTGGTCACTACCTTGTAAAAATAACAAAAAAAAAACATTCTATTGTTTGCTTATATGATGATCTTTTTAAATACAATGAAATTTCTATGGGTTCTGCTAGTTTATATTATTCTTACTACTGGTATCATTTTAAGTATTATTTGTATAACGTTTCGGTCGATCTGATCTTCGATCTTCGTCAGATGTATATTGTTGAATTCGGGGAAACTTTCTCTTAAATTTGAAATTTTGAATTAAATCATTTATTTAATTCACGGAGAAGGGGGGTAGCACACACATACTTATATATATATTAAATTTCCGAAACAGCTACATGGTAAGTAGCTGATGATCCCCGTTTTCTATTTACAAAATTTTAGTTAAGGTTTTCTCTTTTCATCCTTATGTAGTTAAATTCTGTTTTAAAATTAAAGTCTTTTGCGAAATCAGCTTATGCAAGTGCTAAGTCTATTTCTATTTAACAACTTTAGTTCATGCCTTTCTCTTTCATCCTTATATAAATGAATTCTCTTTTGTCATTAAAAACATTTTAGATTATGTACGTGCTAAGTCTGCGATAGGTTAAAGTTAATATATTTTTTTCATCCGGGAATTTAAACTGCATTCTTTATTTTTATTTTTGCATTTTTTTATTCAAAGCTTCTTTAGATTATATATATATATATATATATATATATATATATATATATATATATATATATATATATATATATATATATATATACTCCAAGTTAAAGCTAGTCAAGATTGATAACTAATGAATTTAACGAAGTTATTAAAAGTGTTCAATAAAAGAAGAGCAAGATATATTTCTATTAATATAAACAAATTTACATGGTCGCGACACTGGACATGCTAATGTTTCGGACAAATGGTGGTTTAAAACCAGGCGACTTGATAAATGGTTGCTTTCCACCGAAGAAACAGTCCTCAAACCTTTGCACAAACTTGGGCTTCATCAGCGCAATAGAAAAAAACAATATTTCAAAAGATTTTCAGCCATGCATAGGACCTTTTCAGTTACTAACGTCTGCATTCATGTTTTAATTTCATCCGCACTTTTTGATTGAATACACTTGCCCGGTAATGCATTACTTGGATTTCGTAGTGGTGTTTCGCTTCATCTATAACACATGCTTTTCTTTTTTTCACACTTCCGATTGTTATATATATATATATATATGTGTGTGTGTGTGTGTGTGTGTGTGTGTGTGTGTGTGTGTGTGTGTGTGTGTGTGTAAATTGTAATCCATATTAATAAATGGTGATGTGTATAGTGCTAAGTAATCAGATTGTACATCTAAAATTATAAATAGGTTGAAGTCTCCCAAAATTCAGTTCGACAGAAATATTACAGAGTTCAGCAAAATACACTTGAAGAAGGTCGGACATTACATCGACCGAAACGTTGTGAAAATAACTCAAGATGGGAACAGTAATCCAAATAATCTAAATAATGTGAATATAATTTCTAGCTTCACAATCTGTGTTAACTGCGATTATATCTGAACTCTATGGAATTTTCATGGATGGATTTACTCAATTAATATATGTTATTATAGACACAAAATTTCAAGAACAGTTTACCAACGTCTTTGGATATTTGGTTTTCCATCCAATATTCAGCCGCCAAATAAAATTGCTTTTTTCTCTTGGAGAATTCATTGATCTTTCGATTCTAATGATTCTTCACTAATAGCTTTCTCGCATCCATAGCAACCGCTAAAAGGCTAAAGATCTTTGAACCAAACACTCAACTATTACAGCTTGAAGCAAGACTTTAAAAGAACTGAAAAAAGCTCACACGAGTGTAAAACGTCTCCATGTACTGAACTAGGGTCAGTAGGGTTCAGGTTCAAGTCAACCTTCAATCAAAAATATGCAACTTGTAAGAGAACACGAAAAAAACACACTTAATTAAAAACCGTATTCTTTTTTTAACTCCATTTTTGATTAACTGCTTTTGACCAATCGAAATGTCGCAACATCAGCGTCATCAAAAACAGGGCGGTGACGATGGCTCAGTGTTTAATGACATGTGCTAGTAATCTGAGTGTGCCAAGTTCGAATCCAGTTCGTTTCACAGGACGTAGGCAACCTTCACGTAGTCCCTTTAGTAAGTACATAATATACTTCTACAAAGAGGTCCTGGATATGACCTTAAACTATATCCAGTGGTGAGGCCCAAGCTTGCAGGCTTTGGGGAGTGTGGAGCCACCCTTTAATTGCCATTGCTCCTAGGTCCACTCTGACCCGGAGTGGTAGTACCTGTTAGGGTCCCAATTATGGGGTAAATAGAAACCGACTTGAAAACAACAAATATTCTATTAAACATTTTTCTTCAAAATCTTTGGCTTCGGCATTAAATAACCTGAAAAGGGTTGATATGCCGTAAAACAAAAACAACTAACCAACAACCAATCTACAAAGAATTGTTAATAGAAATCAGGGGAAACGATTGCCAACAAAATAATGAATGATGCTTAACAACAACAACAATCATCACAAACATCAAAAATGTCGCAAGATTTTTTTTTTGGTTTGTTTTTGTTTTGTTTCATAACATTTCAACCAATCATCGTCCAGTTATTTCATTATTGTTCCAATTACTTTAATCTTCTTTTTTTCTTTTTTAATTTCCTTATCACTTTGTTTTTGCTGGGGATGGGCCATCCTACCTGATGCCAGACATTCGCCCACTATCTCATATATTCCAACCAAGAGATCTTTTTAAGATTTTAACCGTCCCTTTAAGTGCAATTGTTTGTATCTCTCTTGCACTTGGTTCATTGGGTATATTTGAAGGTAGTTTTTGAAATTCTTCTTCATGAGCCCGGTTGCTATATATACTAGAATGAATGAGATCTTCCTAAGATTCCAATTTCTTTTCATGTCGTACATAAGACCTTAGTATTTCGTTATCTTCTGCCTCTCAGTTCTGTTTAACTCGGCATCATTGGGTGTTTCTTTCTCTTTCTTGTCCCATATCATTATGTTAGACTTAATCGCACCATTTTCTAGTAGCTGTAGATGATGTATGGTGTATGACTTATTTCAAACCGTTCTTTCTGGTAAACATGTATCCAGACATTGCTGCTATATTTGATATTCAACTTTTTGTAGATGATGTAGTGGATATAGTTACACACTCTATTGTGTTGCATTGCAGCAGAACGTTACAGCTGGATGTCAGGTGACTCACTTGTTGTTATTGCTGAGACCACTCATGCTCTTAAAAGCATTTCTCATCAATAATGATAATTGTATGGTTGTACATAATTTAAAAGTTCAATGAAATGAAACATTCTATTTTTTTAGAATAAGTCATAATTCGAATTGAATAGTTTACTATTGATCATGAGATTCGGTTTAACGTTCGGTTTATTTGATTTTTTTAGTGTTCGGTTTGCCTGCTTTTTAGTGTTGGGGTGCATGTAATTTTCATTAGTATGCATTTGTGTTGTGACATGCCAGAATAATACGTCTTGGATAATCCAGGAATTCGAGTTTCAGACGGTGTAACTCTGATACTACTTGTTGCCTTGTTGTCTTCCGCTTCTGCTAGAATGTGGAAATTTATTCAAAATATTGTCAGGAAATAGTTTGATCGCTATGAGCTATTAAAAGTACATTTTGTATGTTCAGAAAAATTTATATTCAAAATATTATCTCCGAAATCGAAGTCATCTTTTTTACGGCTTTAAGAAATTGACTTATAAACAAACAATCTCTGCGTCAAACAAGTTTTTTGAAAATAACTTTCATATTTCAAATTTGTTTGGAATTAAACAGTTTAATCATCAAATTCGGTTTAATGCCCGTTTTATATGCTGGAAGGTGTTGGAAGGCTTTTAGAAATTGACTTCTAAACAATCTCTGGTTAAATCTTTATGTAGCTCTCCCTTTCTTTCTTTCTCTCTCTCTCTCTCTCTCTCTCTCTCTCTCTTTATTTCTTTCTACTCTATCTTTCTCTCTCTCTATTTCTCAAGTTCATCATTATCACTTCTCGTGTTCTCTTTCCTCAATATCTACTAATCCAAGCTCTTTTATTCTCTTAACATGCATATATCATCTACTTGCACTACACACATTTCCCTACACTGTCCAGATTTAATCTTCCTCTGAAGTCATCAGAACTAATCCTTTCTTTAAAACTCACATTGCACATCTTTCATTGTTACATCATTTCTCTCCACATCCTCAACCCGCATGGCCAGATTTCGCTTCCATACATCACACTGCAAACAAATACGTAATAGACAATAGCAGCGTTTTGCTGGTTTGTAATTGCACAAGTTCTTGACCTTACTCTATCCACTATCACCTGTTCTTCTCTCTTATGTAATAGTATCATACGGGTGACAAAACTTCTGAACAACTTCAATAGCTTTGCCATCGGAATTTACTTTCTGTTAACAATCTATCAATTCGATAGACGTAAATAATATAGCGTTTCCTGATAATTTGGATTTATTTAATAATTTATATATGAGATACTTCCATTACTATTATCATCGTCGACCTATTTGTATGTGAAAATGGAAGTGTTCGGCGTCCAATACCATAAATAGCAAGAATTAATTAATTATTCGCAAAACTTGATAGGATGCTGCTTTAGTTCTTACTTGATTCATAATATTTCAGAGATTTCATAATCACGATTGGCGATTTCGAAACCACTACTTATATTTAAACAAAACAAAAGGTCTATTATGAGTTATTAATCACAAGGTTCTCTATTTAATTGAACATTATAGCTTCAGCATTAAATCTTTCATATGCCAATCTGTTCTGCCAGCCATTGAGGCTAATCGTGAATCTTTGCGGTTATCTTTCAAAATTTATTACAGTTTTCCATGTTAGCTGCTTCTCTCAATACAGTCGTTTAAAGTGGATTTTTTTACTCTCATGCAAATATCTACTCCCACTATCCCTATTATCACTTGCAACTGTTCTAGTAAGCTGGTATTTTGCTAAATCGACACTATTATTTCATATTTTTCTTTTCACAATTATCTATATACTACAATAATTTTTTCGTCTAAATACAGGTAGCTTCGCACAACTACTCTATTTCCTTTCCGGGTGTATTTTAGAATGATATACTACAAACATCACAAAACATAGAACCATCTTATATTTTATTATATTAAAATACTTATTGGGTTTACGTTTATATTTCGAACATGATCATTAGAATCATTTGATTAATGAAATGAAATGAAATAATCTTCAGTGATTAACACAGGTTCTGATATTCCTTTGATTGTTGATATCCCTGCATTTTAACAAAGTTATCTTATAAATATTGTATACTGTGAATGGAACACTAGCTGTGAATTTAACATTGCTGTAGGATGTATAGTCCTAATGATACAATAAATTTGAGATCAACATAGTACGTAATGTCTACTATACTGTGTACCCTCATCGATTGCACATAAATGACTGCAATAGATCGAATTGTAATTGTGTTTCCATAGTCCATAACTGAATCCATTAGGCAAATCACGAACTCCTTTTTGTCTGAAGAAATGATTCCGTTTGTCATGATTGATTGGATTTTTTGTTTATGATTTGAAATTAAAAACAGTTGCATTTTATATGAAGCAAACGATGTTTTAATAAAAGGTTAATATAAATAGCTAAAGTGAGAAAGACACGACTCTGATTTCGGAAATATTTTGAATATGAATTTTTCTGAACAGACAAAATGTACTTTAATAGCTCATAGCGATCAAACTATTTCCTGACAATATTTTGAATAAATTTCCACATTCTAGCAGAAGCGGAAGGCCTGTGGCAATAAGTAGTATCAGTTACACCGTCTGAAACTCGAGTTCCTGGATTATCCAAGACGTATTATTCTGCCATGCCACAACACAAATACGCACTAATGAAACTTACATGCACCACAACACTAAAAAAGCAGGCAATACACAAAATTAAATGTGAGAAGATGTAAAAATGGAGAATCATCAGACGATAAATACTCCAGTAATTTACACATTATTTACATATTAATAAAATATGCTACTTATTAATAAAAAAAATTATATATACTTTTCTTAATTTTTTTTTTTTTTTACATATAATTAAACTTGTGGTAATTATTTTTTGTTTTCAGTTGTTTTTGTCCTGTTTGATTACAACGCCGAGTTTGAATGTGTCGTTGCTGGAACTTAGTTTAGTTAATTGTTGATCCAAAACAAAAAAGACAAGCAAATGGGGAGAAAATCAAATCAGTTATAGCATAAAAAAGTGTCCGGCATAGAAAGAATTATAACTAGAAAGATAACAGGGAAACCAGTATCAACAGTAGAATCATGAATGACAGGTACAGAATTAAAAAAAAACAATTTTAATGACGTAAGTAAAAGAGTGATGCATTTTTAAGGTTTTGTAAATCCCACAATGCACTTTCACAAATTTGAATGCGTTTATTATCGATTTTACCATTTGTGTGTGCCACTTTCTTGACTTGAAGTATATGAATGGATGCAAATATTTATTTCAAAACAAATTATGAAAGTTTTACAATCTAATATACATTTTGAATAAAAAATGAATGTTATTCTTCATAACTAACACAAACAAAAGATGTGACGAATGTGGATCATCCGATTTGTGTCTTTGGTCACGTGAAATTAATGACATAACGAGATAGCTTGTAATACACGTAATCAGCTAGTTACTAGTTAGTGGTTAGAACTTAAAGGGGACAGACAGAGAATTAATCTGACAGATCGTAATGGCTGAAAGCACCCGGAAGCGAAGAGTCCAACTCCTATCAAATGTAAGTAACGTAGGACCATCGTGCAACTTTCCATTGGGTTAATGAATGTAAGGTGTTTGTGCAGTAATGATTAGTGGTGTAAATTGGGTAGAATTCGATTATTTATGAGGACGGATCAACAAGCACTTGTTTACATTGGATTTAAAGGCTATCATGCTGTATTCAACCAGGAAGCAGGCCAGTGGAGCAGTGTTCCACATACAGGCAGTTCTGGGAAAGAAGCTTTGTTCATGGAATCTGTGTTTAGATTTAGTCACAGATACAGAGTGGAGGGAATCGCTTATAATGGTTGTAGCTAGTCGAGTACACACATACACATTACGAGACTGTCGAAAACAAATCCAAGGTTTACTTTATACTCTCCATATTTTTGGGTTTATGCAAAAAATTTAATTTTTTAAGATATACAAAGGTTGTTACAAAAACAAGCCTTTTATTTTTTTTTAATTCAAAATGCTGAAGAGCTACGAAAACAGGATTCAATAACGCATCCCTGCTTCTGAAGCACGTCCATGATAGGTCATGAATGCATAAATTCAGTTATCATAACAATGCAATTTGCAATCCCTCTAATCCATTCGGACGGAATAAAAAAATAGGAGTCATTACTTTTGGGACAACACACGTATAGCTTTTGTATCATCCAAACTGTTTTATATATATATATTTTTTTTTTCTTTTTTATTATATTTTCACCCCAAACAAGGCAAATTGCCACTTTGGTGTAGAGGGCTACTGTCAGGGGCAACAACTACTGGGGTACTATGTAGGGATTTGGGCAGCAAGGTGTCGGTTCACGTTACACTTGAACTTCTGCACGTCAGTACTGTTGGGGAAGCAGGGACCTGGAATGGAATTCCAGAGTCTAGCGGTTCTGGGGAAGAAACTATTGGAGTAAAAAGATCTTTTACATCTAGGGATCTCTACAGTGTGGGGGTTGGATTTAGCAGCCTGTCGGGTTTGTCGAGGGTGCACACGTCGTGGGGGCACAAGTGATTGCAGTTCGTCAGAGCATTCGCCACTAAAATACTTGTAGAAAAGGCAGAGGGATGCAACATTTCGTCGATGGGACAGAGGCTGAAGCTTAGATGCCAGTCCAGGGCCTATCAGATTTGCGACTCTCTTTTGAACCTTGTCAAGGAGCGAGAGACTAGTAGCAGATGCACCAGCCCAGATGTGGCAGCAATACTCCATACATGGGCGAATGGTGGCCTTATAGAGGTACAGGATACTTTAGGGTGTTAATAGTTTTCTAGCACGGTAGAGAGAGCCCACCTTTCTTGCAGCAGCCCTGGCAATGCCTTCAATGTAATTGTTCCAACTCATGTTTCCTGTGAACGTTAGGCCAAGGAGTTTGAAAGATGGACTCTCAGATAAGAGTTATGGGTGGTAGAGAGGGTTTCTTGTAATTATTGAATGAAACTAGTTTAGTCTTGGCAGCATTGAACGCGACCAACCACTTTTGTCCCCATTCCACTACAGATTGGAGGTCTTCCTTTAGTGTTTCTGCCATTTCTTTAGAAATGTGTTCATTCGTCTTCCTGTCGTGCCTGCCATAGAGTGTAGTGTCATCAGCATATATACCCATCTCAGAGGCAATGTTGTCGGGGAGGTCATTTATGAATATCAGGAACAATAGAGGTCCAAGGATAGAACCCTGGGGCACCCCCGCATTTATATCATATTGTTTAGATGTACGACCGTCGAGGACAACCTGGATTTTTCTCTTATCTAAGAAGGATTTAATTATGTTAAGTATTCTACCAGTGATACCGTATGATCTGATTTTACTGAGGAGACCCTCATGCCATACCCTGTCAAAAGCCTTAGATATATCTAGAGCTACCGTTCTGCCCTCCCCCGCGTTGTCCAGTGAATGGTATATACGTTCAGAGATCACAGTTAGGATGTCTGCTGTGGAACGGGCTTGTCTAAATCCATATTGTTTGTCAGTCAGTAGTTTAGCATCTGTAAGATGATGGACTAGAGCATGGTTAATTATTGTCTCAAATATTTTGGCAAAAAGTGGGAGGAGGCTAATGGGGCGATAATTTGATGGGTCTGTCCTTTCGCCAGAATTCTTGAATACTGGTACAACAGAAGCAGTTTTCCAACAGACCGGAAAGCAAGCTTCATTAAGGCATTTGTTGTAGAGTTTGGAGAGAACTGAAGCTACTTCAGCTGAGCACTTTTTTAATAGCACAGCTGGGATAAGATCGGGTCCACATGCTTTTGAGGTATCAAGGTTTTTTATGATAGCATGCACCTGAGCAGGGGTGGTTTTCAGATCGTCTAGTGTGGCGTCTGTCCGCATAGGAAAGTCAGGTAGGGGGTGGTTGGAAGGGCCCAGTGTGGAGTTTGAGGCAAACCGACTGGCAAGCATGTTAGCCTTGTCGGTTGCTGAGGAGACAACCTCGTGATTATTGGTTAGTGGGGGAATTGCTGATTGCCAATTATTTCCTACACTGTTGTAGATTTTCCAGAAGTCTCGAATTCCTAGTTTTTGTGCTTCGGTGCGCTTTTTAGTGGTTTCCGTAAATTCTCTCTTAGCTGTCGCTATTTCTTTCTTAACGTTATTTCTAGCTTCTATATACTTCAGTCTGTTTGAACTGGACTTATGTCGGTTAAACCTACGGTATGCATGCTGCTTTTGAGCAATGGCAGTTGCACAAGTCGACGTAAACCATTGGGGAGAGTGAGGCTTACTATAAAATTTCCACATGGGAACATGCGCTTCGATTGCAGTTTTGAACCAGTCAGTGGTCTCGTTTGCACATTGTTCAGCAGGGAGAGAGAAAATATTTTTCCATGGAGCATCTCTAATTAGTTCCCTGATGGCTTCCCAGTCAGCCTTATTATAATATCTCGTTGTTTTGAGCACTGGCTCTTCAGTTTTGGGTCTAGAGTTTAGGGCGATTTCAACCATTATCACTGCATGATCAGCGTTCCCGAGTGGGCTGTGGGCCTTTGTTATGCAGTCATCGGGAACTGTGGTCAAAAACAGATCTAGAAGTGATGCGTGTTGTTCTTCCTGGTCAGGGAAACGGGTTGGAAACGTAACAATTTGTGATAGGGAGTGAGATATAGCGAAGCTATGGGTTGTGCTGCCCGCTGCATCTGTGTGAGTAGAGAATCCAAGCCAGTTTTTGTGGTGGACATTAAAGTCACCAAACACATGTATTTGTGCGCTAGTGTTGAGGGTCAGTGCCGTGTCTATGCTGTCAGATACTTTGTTTATTATGGAGCAGTCCTGAGTCGAGGGAGAGCGGTAGAGAAAATAATAGTAGCTAATATTGTGTTGCATGTTTAGTCTAAAGCACATAAAGGCTTGATCATCTGTTTCTAGGTTTGTTTCTCTAGTCAAGGGAAGGGTATTACGAATGTAAACTCCAAGTCCGTGCATATGTCTGTCAGAGTCCTTACGGCAGAGTGGGAGATATCCAGGCATGTTAAAGTGGTTAGAGGGAATGGAGGAGTGTAGGTTAGTCTCACTTAGTGCAAAGATATCCGGGGTATTTGTTAAGAGAAATGCTTCAACATCAGCTAAGTTAGTTCTAAGCCCACGGATATTTGTGAATGAGAGCCTCAAGGGAGGAGGCAAGTTGAATTTGTTTGTCCCTAATCCTGGTTTAAGCTTATTTTTAGATTGTACTGTCGTCATATTTTTTTATAAGAGTTTCGGTAAGGGGGAGCTAAACAAGAGGTTATGCGGAGCTTCAGACATGCATCACAAGTAGACCATCAGCTGACCTTTCTCCAATTAGGATTGTGGCCTCAGGAAAGCCCACCGGGGATGAGTGCAGGGTCCCTTTCCATGCGCATCATGGCACTACAAACAACCCGATATTATTCAACTGTTGATGGAGCAGCCGCTCTAAGCGCTACCAAAGAGTTAGGGTTCCTGTACTACCAGTCGGGAACATCAGCCAGGAACTGTCAATCCGGTACCCTCAACCCTTTAGAAGAAGGTCAACCCAATCTAATCGCTCAGGCATATCTTATACTCCAGCACTCCCAAATGTTCAGTTTTAGGGGTGGGGCGTGCTGGGAATGGGGAAGAACGGCGTTCATTGCCCTAGCCAGGAAACAAGATCTACCGCTGGGTGTTTCTGTCGAATCACTGAGATAGTGTCTCTGCGCTTGACTAATAGGCAAAGAAGGAGTATGAAAGCCGGGCGATAGACAGAGCCTATCTACTCCTTAAGCAATTTAGGTTTGCAAACCGGTGAATTTATTTGAGTCACCAGCTCTAGGAAGGTTGTCATCCAAGACTGAAGAGGTCTCTCTCCCCTTTGGTTTAGTTTCAGAGTTTTCCTTCTCCTAGACGAATGATCTGGGAAGACCTACTGGGTCCGTCAGTCCCGAGAGGGTTTTCTCTGCGCCTAGGTTCTAATCCAGGTATTTCTGCGACCCCGCGTGGTTAGTGTTACTGGGTTAGTTTGTGGGGGATTATATCTCTACTGATTAGTTACACTCCTCAAAGTGATTTAGGGACATGCTATTTACTTGTTAATGGATAAAGGGGGTGGGTGAGGTTCATGCAGTGTAAGCGTCTATGATTGTAAGAGGGCTTGTTAGGGAGGAGATAATGTGATTTTAGTCTTACCCCTTTTTTTATTATTTTATTTATGTTAGCTTAGGTCTAGGATAATGTTACAATATGAGTAAGTATTAAGAATTGAGTACCTGCCTCTGTGTGCATAGGCTGTTAAATCCCTTACTGGATAGGAATGAGCTGTAATGCATGCCTTAGAGGTAGAAATGTATAGATGTTTAGTGATGGCTATTAAAACAGTTTGCATGTGAGGGATTAGTGGCTGGAAGTTAGCGATTCCACTACAGATGCGGGGCAATGTGGGAGTTTAGTGGCGGATAGGTTGGAAGGAGTAGATTGTTAGCGTTCAAGAGAAGAGGGGTTATTTATTTACAGATAGATTTCCATTAGGATTTTTGAGTTACAGGTAAGGTTTAGTTTGAAGAAGGGGGGGGGAACTTTTTATATATATATATATATATATATATATATATATATATATATATATATATATATTCACTAAAGAATACTCATTTCGGAACAGATAAAATTAATTCTCTTAACAGAAGAGTTTTGCACCACTTTTATGCCTCCTTACAAAAATTACAATGAAGACATAATGATACTAAACCTTATGTATAGAAAATTCTTGAAGATCGGTTAATTAGTTAAGGAGTAAATTCTATACATAGAAATATACAAACATATACACGTACGTAACTTTATATAAATAGATAATTATTATTGTTATTCAGCGTCTCTCATTGCTTCATTCCCTTTCCCCTATCGTACAAACACCAGGGAAGCGACAGGTAGCTCACTGTTCACATTTTGCAAACCGACGTAGATCACGAATCGGCGGTCAGTGGCCTGAGTGGACTACAGATATGCAATTAGGAGTAGAGATAGCAATCGCCAAGGCTGTCGACTATTTTCGGAAAAAGGCAGAACGTCAATTTACTCAATTTTTAAGACAAAACTGAAAGAAACTAACAAAAAAAAACGTCTTTATATTGCTATCTACATATCTACCTAGGTCTCTATGTTACACTATAAAGAAAGACGTGGGTTACTGCATTATTTTTTTTTCACTTAGGAATAGTATTTAACCTCTATGAGTCATAGTAGTGCAGGCAAGACTTTGAAGTCTTGGTAGAGCACCTAGTCAGAAATCTTTTAAAAGTAACGTACCTGTTGGATCACAATCACTATTTATTCTATTTTGATTTGAAAATTCATAACCTTTGACATATATCAACATCAATATCAAGAAACAAGAACCTCCATCACAAAACTGGACAAAAACTTTCAACAAGATCCTCTCACACAGAAACACTAAACAAACATACCACAGAAATAGTCTAAAAGAGTGGCTAAAAGTTCACCAATACGACTTCCTTAGTAATGAGTATTCTGCCTATTCCTTTTTTATCAACTAATCTATTTTTATTTGCGCACAAACTTCAAAAACACTATAACATTTTATCAGTACACAGACTAATATTTTTAAGCAACGGGATAGTCTCATCAAGTAACAGTTTTATTAAAACTAATTATTAATCTCAAACCGATTTATTTAAAAAGCAATTTACGAATATTAATTTTAGTTACTTTCCTTGATGAAGGTCAAAGGTCAACCCTAATATTGCATCCATCTGTTTATAAGTGAACGAGATTAAAATTGTTACCGGATATTGATAAAAGGTGTCATCTATTTTTTGACTGTTTGTGGAAGATATGTGTCAACAAGGATATTCATTAAATATATATTCATGGAAAAATATGCTTATTCAATTCCATTTCACCTTTTATTTACACTAATGCTTTTATTTATGAAGCTCGATGTAACTACAGAACATATACAAATAAATAAATAAATGACAAAAGGTCTATATTCCAAATTTCAAGATGTTGTCCATCTTACCATTCATTTCTTTCAGCATGTTAAAATGTTCAATTCTTGACAGTACCTGTTTTATAGCGCAGAATCATTCATGTAATTATTATGCCAATTTTTGAATTTATTTTGCCTTAACTCACCCGAAGAAAAGGTACTCATCAAATTCAAAAGAAAATAAAGGTATATGGGCATGATTACAAAATCCGAAAATCGGAAGAGAAGTTGCAATTGTGTTTTATTTTAGTGAAGTCATGTTTTAATTTTAATCATCGAATTAATCATTAAATTGATTAAAAGACTTTTATTAGACAGAAAAGGTGTTTAAAAGTGGACACAGAAGACTGGCATGAAGAGTAAAAGACTGAGAGTCAACACGAAGAAAACAAAGTTTCTCATCTCCTGTGTTAATCTCAACCTCCTACAAGATGATGTTTCCCTGCGCTGTCTGTCACTGAGGCATTAGTGTAAACTCTATCTAATGTTCCCAGTGCTAACTATGGGCCCACAAGAAGTGTAGTGCTCTTATTGGGAGGCTGGTAGTTGACCTGCATTATGTTGGTCGTAGATGTGATATCTCCTGCTGAATCGAAGGTTGAGCTGACACGTGGTAGGCTCCTTACTTGATGTAGATAATAACCTTCTAAAATTATTTCAAATAAAACTCAATCCCAGAACTAAAGAATATTTCAGCATATCTTTTGTATCATTAAAATATATAAGAAAGATCATTTAAGAATCAAACGTTCCTTCATTCAGCTTTAGTCTAATAATAGGCACTTGTAGACAAATGTATTTTTTGCATTTTGATATTATATTGGTCGCCGTTTCAATACCCTTCCAAGCTGTGCAGAGAATGTGAAGGATTGGTTTGTTTCTGTTACTCAATCAGATGGGACACGATGTTTAAAAGCGATTTAAATAATTTTCCTTTGTCTTTGATGTCACAACAATCAAAAATTCTTTTCGATTGATGTATCAAAAAAATATTCATTTATTTATCTAAAAAAACCTAATTCTTTTGAACGTTGCACATGATTAACATCTGCCAAGTTGGTTAGTTGGTTAACTGGCACATATGGAGAGAAAACCATTTGTCAGTCTCTCCACTACGTATGAAGGGCTTGTCACAGAGACATTGGCGTAAACTCCAAACTATACTGAATGCTCCTAGTACAAAATATAAATCCACAAAAGTGTAGTAAGCTTATTGGGAAGCTGGTAGTTTACTTGGATAATGTTTGCTTTAAATGTTTCAGTGCTCTCTGTCAGATCTTTCCAATCATAAGCATGGACCCTTTTCTCTGATGAAAAATCGGTTCTAAAACTTTTTGGTCTTTCTTTCTCATGCATTAGATCCATTGCTCTTTTGGATCCTCGTAAAGTCGGTCCTCGTTATCGTTCCAAAACTTTCTTAGACTATTCTCTATCTCTATAAATCTACTATTAAACCATGTATGGAGTACTGTGTTCACATTTGATAAGGTGCAGAAACATATCAATAATTTAATTGGACCTATCCTTTCTTCTTAACTACAACCTCTCTCTCTCTCATAGGATTGATGTTGCTAGTATCAGTCTTTTTTATATATATATATATATATATATATATAAAAATTTCACCTGTCTGTTCAAATGTATGTATGTATGTTTGTATGTCTGCCTAAAACTTTTGATAGAGGCGACGGATTTTCACAAGATCGGTATCGTTTTGAAGCTCGACCCTTCGGACAACAAATATCGAAAAATTGGCTAAAAACATGAATTCTTTCACCCTAAACTGGACACTACAAGCAGGGGTCGCTTTTTTCGCCAAGATTTTCGAAAGTCATCCCCTCTTCTTGATTGACTAGTCTTAATTTAAATCTTTGCCACTTTCGATTTGGCGAGGGACGGTACTTTTTTCTTTTTTTTTTTTTTTGCTCAACACTCACCTCCAAACACCCGGGCAATGCCAGACACCCAGGCTAGTTTTTTTTTATAAATACTATTACGGCAGGTGTACTTCAGGATTATCTCTTCTATTCTCTGCTTCCTTTGTTCCAGCTCGTTTGATTAGTTGATCATAAATTTGCTGTTTTGAATACAACTTCTTATTCCAGTAGCCTATTACCAAGATTTGCAAGCTTGTGAAATTCTCTTCCTGCTATTTTCCTCTTACCTATAGTTTTAGTTGTTTGAGAAATAAAGTCAAAATATGGGCTCACAGTAAGTATAGTAATGGTTGGTTGCTGTTCGTTCAATCAATGGTTGATGTGTGAATGTAGATGGTGCTTCAGTTAATGATGAAGCAACCCTCCGCTATTTGCATGGCATGTTAAATACTAATGTTGACTACAAACGAGCTATCACTGCTTAGTGTTGCATTACGTGGAGAAAGTTCTGAAAATTCCTAATATTCACATGTAGGAAGATTTTCTTCAAGATTTGGAGCAAATCTTTTCAGCCTGTATTTGCTCTGCCATCTTGAATGGCAGTGAGATGTGAGTCCCAAGTACTTCAACAGCTATGATGCAATAACTGTGCCATAATCAGGTGAAGGTGTTGCTGCAAAAAGGAGGAAAGGGTCTCTTTGATCAAACTTCATCAGAAACTTGGAATTATGGTTCCCTTACATACTCTGCATCTCAAGTGGTTTGGCCATGTACAAGCTCAATGAAGTTATCTTTCTAATCCCAGGGCATATGTAATGATTGGTTTGATTCTAATTATGAAAAAAAAAGAAAAACAGTTCACAATCATAATACATCATTTTTTTATTTTTTTAAGCGGATGATTATATTTTTCTCGTTTTACAAACGTTTCATAACCTCCAAAAATATATAGTTTTTAGTTTAACAAGCTGCTCATTGGAGATGTTGATTTAATAATAAAAAAACAAGCAACTTGTCTAAAGTAAAAAGGAAGAAAGGTGAAAAAAAGGATGATATGTGTATCTGTGTGTGTGTGTGTGTGTGTGTCTTTGTGTGCTATTGTGTGTGGGTGTCTTTGTGTGGGTGTCTTTGTGTGTGTGTGTGCGTGTGTGATCAGTAGGGCTATGACAACAGTATGTTCTTTTCATTATTTTGACTCTCGAGTGTGTATCCGTTGATATCTTATATGATTTTATATAGAGTGATGTAGTCCTGGGTTGATTGTGTTTAACTGTGTCGGATATATACTTAAAAGTCAAAACAATGAAAAGAATATTCTTTTGTCGTAAGCCTAGTGATCAGAAAGAGTGTCAAGGTAAGGAACTAGCAAAGGAACTAGCAAAATTCAAGTTGTCGTTTGGATAAGTAAAATAATCTAGTGTCATGCTGATAATGTAATTAAGGTTATTTGCGATGGAATGAAAAAAAATTAAAAAAAGTTGGTGTAAGATCTTTCTCAAAAGTTTAAGAACAATGAATCTTTGAGACCCTCAACCAGGATTAGAACCCTGTATGCTGATTTTCTTTCTAAATCTGCAATCTAACATGCAAAATCATTCATGTAATTGAATTTGAAATAAGAGAACTTGAATGTCTACTAGACACTATCTTCGAGTGTCTAAGGTCTTTCTGTAAAGAGGTTTGTCAATACAACATAACATGATAATACTTCCCTGCGACTAAACGCAGACTAAATATTCAAAATCACATCGTATTCACGGCCCAAATAGGATCTCCTCCGTATAGCTAACCTACACTGGCTTTTATGAGAGATGATGAACTTTTCCAATTGATATTACCTCAAGTAACAGCACGAAACCGGATAATCCACCAGACAAGATGAATTCTTGTCCTGGAATCCAGCATGTCCAAGAGACCACAAGAAAGATATAATAAAACATATTTAAATGGCAATTGAGAAAAAGAGAATTATGTTCTCAACTTCTTTACTAACTCAGTGTTTAAGATGTAAAGAAGAACTTAAATGGAATATTCCAATATCTATGCATCTCATATAGAGATCAAGTGTTACTTGACAAACAAACAAGAAATAAATAAAAATCTGAATCGGCACTTTTTTTCTTTTTTAACAAAATGTTTATTACTGATACTTTCCCATCTCGACACTACTTTAAGAGTCTCTTCTCACCTGCCATGGGGTTCTCTTTCTTTCGACCGCATGTCAGCTACAGCCAGCCTATTTTCGTCCTTGACGTCTATTTTCTTTGATGTGTACTTTTCTTTCCCGAGCACATACTGCATTTTTTCTCTCTTTTATCCTTTTTTCTTCTCACGCATGCATCCTAATTTACATATGCATATTTTCGGCTACTGCTGCTGCTAATCTCTTCACAAAACAGCCATCCTTCGCTGCTGCTGCTGCTGCTGCTTCTATTTTCCCTTGCCCTCATATACATTATGTTTCATGCTGTTAATTTTGACTGAAGAAAATGAAACAAAAAAAAGTAATTTTTAATATAAAATTTTGGCTGATTAAGATTTAACGACTTTGATCACTCAGGTGGAAATCATTATTTGTCCGCTGAATAAAATGCACATCATGTCATGAAATGATCCTCCTTGTGTTTGTTGCAATTCACAACTGGAATCGATTAATCGATTGATTGATCCTGTATAGACCTGTCAGTTCCTTTGGCGGAAATTGTTGTATCTATCCACAGCAGTTGGACACGGTCCCATTTAATTAGATCAGTGCTCCACCCACACATCGTTCTTCCAATAAAGTGGTGGCTTTAATCAAAGGAAGATAACTCTTACAGATTTTGAATCTCAAAAATCGTTTGTGCCAATGTAAGGATTCTATTTTTTAAAGGAATTCTTACACCTACGAAAGTGTTTTGTCCATGGAATTTTATGCATACAATATGCAGCTTATTATAAGCCATCTTCTATAATATAAATCTCACCTGTCTGTTTAAATGTATGTATGTGTGTATGTATGTATGTATGCATGTATGTATGTATGTTATGTCAGGTCATGTCATGTGCTACTGGTACCATGTAACCCAGTACTACCTGCCTCATGGTCGAGTCACCGGCGACTAAACTGGTTCTCCCACCAGACTTGTTTGTTTGCTGGATCTCAACATTTTGAACCGAGAGAGAGACTTAGCTGTCGTACAAAGCTAAGACTCTGTAACATAATATTTGTATAGATACTTTCTCAGGCCTTTGGGCTCATGGATTTTAAATGTCTGAGGGAGTGGCACTCGTCTGACAAGACGTTGCAATCATCATGTATGTATGTATGTATGTATCCCTAAAACTTTCGAGAGAAGCGACGGATTTTCACGCTATCGGTAACGTTTTGAAGCTCAACCCTTAGGACGATAAATATCGAAAAAATGGTTAAAAACATTAATTCCTTCACCCTCAACTGGGCACTTTTCTATAGGGAGGGGTCTATTTTTTTGTCGATATTTTCGAAAATCATTCCCTCTTTTCGATTGACTACCCTTAACTTACTTAAACCTACGTCACTTCCGGTTTTGCGATGGACGCAACAGCAAAGACGTTACGTTTTTTCTTTTTTCACATTCTTTCCTCCTTCGCAGTAAGGGTTCGAGCCTACCTGCCTACTACAACTTTATTTATTTATTTTTGCTTAACACACACACACACACACACACCTCCAAACACCCGGGCAACGCTGGGCACCCAGGCTAGTCTATAATATAAATCTCACCTGTCTGTTTAAATGTATGTATGTATGTATGTATGTATGCGTGTATGTTTGTATGTTTGTATATCTGCCTAAAACCTTTGACAGAGGCGACGGATTTTCACGAGATTGGTATCGTTTTGAAGCTTGGTCCTTCGGACGGCAAATATCGAAAAATTGGCTAAAAACATTAATTCCTTTACCATGAACTGGGCACATTTCTACAAGGAGGGGTCGTTTTTCGCCAATATTTCCGAAAGTCATCCCCTCTTTTCGATTGTCTAGCCTTAATTTAAACATTCGTCACTTCCGGTTTGGCAATGGACGCAACGGCAAAGACGTCACGTTTGTTTTTCACATTTTTTTCTCCTTCGCGCCTGCCTACTACTTTTGTTTTGTTTTTTTTTGCTTAACACACACCTCCAAACACCCAGGCAATGCCGGGCACCCAGGCTAGTATTATATAAAAGAAAATGAACAACTGTTTTTTAGAAATTTATGCATTAATATGGCATAATTACATTGACATACTGGTTCTCATTAGATCATTAAAGTTAAGCAACGTTTTGCCTGGTCAGTACCAGATGATTTGGGCATAACATGTGCTGGAAATAACCTGAATGGGTTAATATGCTGTAAAATAAAACAATTACGCCAAATTATTTCAGGCATATTCTTTAAAGTACTAAAGTGTCTTACATTTGAGTGTATTTTTAAAAATATTCCACAGTTTAAAATATGATGAATCATTCTTATATTATTTGAGTTCTTATTGACCTTTTTCTCTATCTCGACAAATAGAGCTACCTGATCCTTCCATTTTCCAGGCTATCTCAGTTAAAAGGTCTGAAGGTTCTCGTACCCAATACTTCACAATTCATGCAAGACATGATAGCCACTCTTAAGAACGAACCCTGAGAGACTGCTTAGATGTTCCAGAACATTTCTGTCCATTATAATATGATCTTGCAACGTCCAAGTCTTGATGAAAAAAATCCAAAACTTTGCTCCTGTGTGAAAATAAATGACTAGAAACGCATTAAATACATGTATTTCTCACGGTTGACCTTGGCCATGTGGTTTGTACCTTGCTAATGGAGATGATTTCATGGCCGGGGTCAACACCTGACCTGACTTTAATCGTAACCTCCTACACTGATGATTGCGAAATAATTATAGTAATAATTATGTCAGTCTCTTTAAGAACTTCTTATTGTTGAGCACTCTAAGTTGAAATAAGTCGGTCACTTAAGCTTACATACACACATCATGATGTCATATCCATAAGATCACTGTCTCCCGACTTTGACATTTACACTTTAATATAAATGTTAATTTCAACTGTATTTACTGTGATTAACGTTAGCTGTATAGTTTTTTCCTTGCTAATAGAGTCAGAGATGACTTCGTGGCCGGGTTTGAATCTCCCAACCAGCTGTAATCATAACTCCCCAAACTGATGATTCTCAAAAGGATGAAATACTAGTGTCTGTAGGTATTAAAAATAATTATAGTAATAATTATAGTAATAATTATATATATATATATATATATATATATATATATATATATATATATATATATATATATATATATATATATTACTCATGCTCACCATAAGTTTTTAGGGTTTACTATGAATTAAGGACCATGCCTACAGGGACACTAAGTAATGTGGCAGCAAGATTTTAGAACTAATTTAAATGATGTTGAAGCATTTCTCTTAACAAACACCCCGGATATCTTAGCACTAAGTGAGACTAACCTACACACCTCCATCCCCTCTAACTACTTTAACATGCCTGGATACCTCCCACTCTGCCGTAAGGCATATGCATGGGATTGGAGTCTACATTCGAAACACCCTCTCCTTGACTAGAGAAAGAAAACTAGAATCGGACGATCAAGCCTTTGTGTGCTTTAGACTTAACATACAACATAATATTAGCTACTTTTACTTTCTCTACCACTCTCCCTCGACCCAGGACTGTACCCTAATAGACAAAGTTTCTGTCAGCATAGATACAGCACTTTCTCTCGACACTAGCGCACAAGTGCATGTATTTGGTAACTTCAATGTCCACTACAGCAACTGGCTTGGAAAACAAATGAACACATATCTAAAGAAATGACAGAAACACTGGAGGATGACCTCCGATCCGTAGTAGAATGGGGACAAAAATAGATGTGCACATTACACTAAAATTTATGTCTGTTAGTACAGTCGAGGAAGCAAGATGCAGTAAGAGAATTTCAAAGTTTGGTAGTTTAAAGGAAGAAACTTTCAGAGTAGAAGGTTCTTCAGCATTGCGGGGCTTCTACATCAAAGGGGTGGGATTTTGCTGCTTGTCAGGTTACTCGTGATTATTTATACCGGGTGTGGGCGACAGTGCTATGACTTCATTGGATTACATTCCACTAAAGTACTTGTTAAACAAGCACAAGAACCCTGCATTGCGGCGATGGGACAGGGATTGGAGCTTGGTTGACAGTATTGAACCGATTAGATTGGAAACATTTGGGGAGGAGACACTATACAATTGAGACTCGTAGTTGATGCACCAGCCCATATATGGAAACAATATTTCATACATGAGCAATTGGTGGCTTTATAGCGATATAAGATGCTATCAAGTGTGAGCATTTTTCTAGCATGGTATAGGGAGCTCAGCTTCTTTGCAGCATATAAATTTAAAAAATCGGTGGAATCTTGATTTATTTATTTATTTTTTTTTTTTTCGAAGTAGGATTCTTCAAAAAGTCTTAATATGTATTTCTTGAGACCGAAATGAATAAAGAATAACAGAAATTTTCTTCAACTAAACAAGGCAATTTATATTGATCTAAAATATCACGGTTTGCTCTTGTTATTTGCAGTTCTTCATCCAATAGAATCTCTCTCATGAGACACGACAAGTTAAGACGAGAAGATGGCTGCATTGCATGACATTATTTTAAGGTTGAAGAAATGTTATCTTAATTTCACACCCTACTCGGCAGACTAATTGGTTGACGTCCCGTGACGCCGATTCCGTTCATTATTTACACAAAAATAATTCTTGAAGAAACGACATGAAATCCATATCGTGCCCTCTCTTTTGAAGCAACAATTACAATAAATGGAAGGTTGAAGTGTGAAAAGCAATTGCAAATGCGAGCAATTAATAAACTATTTTCATATGTTACACACGAATTCGATTTTTTTTCACTGTTGTCAATTTTTAAACTGAGGACACGTTCGTCTACCATTTCAGTAACGCTATCCTGAAGACAGTAATGCGGAAATGCTTTAAATGTTTTTGTTGTTGTTTGTTGTACTGCATTCACTCTAGAAGGTTAAGCTGGTTGGTTGTTTTTGTTTTACGGCATATCAACTTTTTTCAGGTTATTTAATGCCGAATCTAGTTATTTTGAGGAACGATTTTTAATGAAGTATATTTTTTTTTTTTTAAGTCAGATTCTATTTAACCCATAGTTGGGACCCTAACAGGTACTACCACTTCGGGTCAGAGTGGACCTGAGAGCAATGGCAATTAACGGGTGGCTCCACATTCCCCAAGGCCCGCAAGGTGGGGCCTCACCATCGGATATAGTTTTAGGTCATATCCAGGACCTCTAGAAGGTTAAACTATCTTACTCCGAAGGAGAAAGTGTAAAGGGAATATTAAATTCACAGACGGTCCCCAGTCGCCTGTTTGTATGTTTGTCTAAGATGTAATAGAATTTAATCTTGCAAACGACTTTAAAATACCAGCAGAAAATGTAGAAACGATATGAGAAGCATAATTTTGTAGGTCGCTTATTGGTGAACGTTTGCCATTAATTTGCATATGTACACAATTGGTAAGTTTTTTTTAGTTTTTTTTTACACAGTGATCACCACTTATCAAGGCCCGGAAGCCACTCAGGGATAAGGGTTATTGCAAGTACATTACATTAGTGTGAAGATTTGATGAAGTGTTTACTTAAGGGGGCGGTTCATTAGGAATTTGTTAACATTGGACTTGAAGACATCCAAGTTGTAGTCCGGAGGGAAGCAGGCAGACGGAACAGAGTTCCACAAGCGTGCAGTTCTAAGAAAGAAGCTTTGTTCATGGAATCCGCGTTTTGATCTAGGCACAGATAAAGAGTGGGGGAAATTTTTCACAGTGGATTCAGCTAGACGGGTGTTTTTCGTGAAAGATTGGCGAGGGGGGACCAGAGATTGGAGTTCAGACGAGCACCTGCCATGGAAATAACGATAAAACAAGGATAGGCTCGCAACGTCTCTTCTGTGGGAGAGAGGTTGCAGGGTAAAGAAAAGGGTATCACCCACCCAGCCACAAAGTCTATTTTGTACTCTGTCAAGGCAGGATAGGCTGTTTTTTAGCAGCTCCTGCCCAGATATGGCAACAGTATTCCATCCTTGGACGTACTTGGCTTTTATATAGATAGAGAATTGCATCAATAGTGAGATATCTTCTGGAGCGGTAGAAGGATCCCACCATCTTTCCAGCGACCTTGGCAACAGACTTGATGTACGTGTTCCATTTCAGATCAGGAGTAAAGGTCAAACCCAGAAGCTTGTCAAAACACGGGGCCTCACCCAGACGAGAGCCATCCATCACAATTGATGCCAGATGGGGATCAGAGCGTTGATGATGTAAGGATAGGAGTTTGGTTTTGGATGCATTAAAGGTAACCAGCCACGTCTTCCCCCACTGAACCACGCGCTCAAGATCAGAGGAGAGAGAATCAGAGAGAACTTTGTCATTTACAGCCTTTGATGTGTTGCTGTAGATGGTCGTGTCATCAGCAAAGATGTCAATGAATGATTTAAGTATGTGTTTATGGAGGTCATTGATGTAGATCAGGAAGAGAGTTGGGCCCAGGATTGACCCCTGAGGGACTCCAGCATTTATATTGTAGGCCTCCGATTTTTGTCCATCTACCACTACTCTTATGAGCCTATCGGAGAGAAATGATTTAATGATTGAGAAAACATTTCCAGTTATACCGTAGCTGGAAATCTTGTGAAGTAGACCCTTATGCCATACCTTGTCGAAGGCCTTTGATATGTCAAGAGCAATTGCCCTAGAAAGGAAGCCTTTGTCAAGGGATTCACTAATCCTGTGGGATATAACCGTCAGCACATCTGCAGTAGATCTTGCACATTCTGGGAGAACCATGTCTGGCTGTTAGGTTTTTGTTGAAATTTTTTAGATGGTATGAATTGGTCAAATCTGATACTATAGAGGACACTTCCTTTTTAAACATGGAGTGCAGAGGTAAAACAGATATCAATGTACGGAAGCTATCCCAGTCAGCCATAGAGTATCGGTATACAGTACGGTAGAGGGGTACGTCTGGGAACTTATTACATTTCGTTTTTATTTTAACTGATACGACGGAGTGGTCGGAGGATCCTAGAGGAGAATGAACGGAACATGAACATAGCTCAGGGGAAGTTGAGAGAAAAGGTCTAGGAGGCTTGTATATTGACCGGGTGTATCGGGCACACGGGTGGGTTCACAAACAATCTGAGTGAGGTCATAAGCAATGGCAAAATCATGACAAAACCTCCCCTCATCGTCTGTCTTATTTGAATGGGTCAGCCATTCCACGTTATCGACGTTGAAGTCACCACAGATGTGGATGTTAGCCGAGGGATGTGCAGACAGTATGTGGTCTATTTTCTCAGATATGCTCTCAAAGATAGTTACTCCGCTGTTGTGGTCCTTAGTGATTAATCCAAGGTTCGGGTCCCTGACTATCAAGCGGATAACGTCAGCCCAGACAAAACGTTTACCTCCAACACCCTTACTAGTGATATGGCCACAAGGACAGACAGAGACAGAAAAATTTCCGACATTTCAGACTACTGGTCACCAAGTACTACCGACCTTTAAGCAGCTTTTTCTTCACCCTTTGTCAGAAAAGTCACTCCTTGAATGAGGACTGAGGGACAAAAAAGGAGAAGCGAGAGTTACTGGAGCTGCCGATAACACATCTACTGTATTATCTACTCTCCATTAAAAAAAAAGCGGGGAGGAGGGGAATGGATACAAGTGACTTATTTATATCTAAGTAGTAAGTCCGGTGCTAAGTTAACAATTCAGGACACTTTTGATGATAATTTCCCCTCCCATATTAATGGGTGGAAGTTTGTCATTATCTATCGAGTTTGAATCATTGGATTTTCACCTTATAATTAATTAAAATCCAATAATTAACTTTTATCTATTTGTAAAGTCGGCTTAATATTAATTTACATTCGAGTTTAGATAATTATTCAAGGTTTTACTTTAGGAGGTTCGTTTTCATAGGTAACTTTTTCTTTGCTAATGGCACTGTATTATATTTCGAATGTAATTGAAAAATAAGGCTAACTATATTAGATGGTTTGATTGGCTTGCCAGGAAGCAAGCATTTTAAATAGAGGCAAGCTTGCAGTAATAGTATATATTAAGTATACTACTTAAATATAGTCCTAAGTTTATCTACTCTAATAGAGAATAATTTCCGGCATTTTGTTTTTTTTTATCGTTAGTTTCCGGCATTTTGTTTGTTTTTATTGTTTACTTTGTAGCATGGGGGTGACGAATGAGACAGGAGAATTGAGAAATATATAAATAAAACAAGAAAAGCAAGTTTAAAAACAAGGTAACATATGAAACATTTAGGATGAGTTTTAAAAAAATACTTTACATGTTTGCCATAATGTTCCGTCCGCCGTCTTTTTGCCAACTGGTAGCTGGCATGTCGTCGTGTCTTTCTAGAGCGTAAGAAGATTTCTATTTCCGGATAACTTGGACGAGTGCCTATCTATTTATAGAATAAAAGTCTTTACGTTCAGATGTGTAAAATATTTAATTTACATTTTTTTTATTGTTAAAAACGTCTAACTTTTTTTTTATAAAGTCCTAAGTTTATCTACTCTAATAGAGAATAATTTCCGGCATTTTTTTTATCGTTAGTTTCCGGCATTTTGTTTGTTTTTATCGTTTACTTTGTAGCATGGGGAGGTGCCGAATAAGACAGGAGAATAGACAAATACATAAATAAAACAAGAAAAACAAGTTTAAAAAGAAGGTAACATATAAAACATTTAGGATGAGTTTAAAAAAAAATACTTAACGTGTTTGCCATAATGTTCCGTCCGCCGTCTTTTTGCCAACTGGTAGCTGGCATGTCATCGTGTCTTTCTAGAGCGTAAGAAGATTTCTATTTCCGGATAACTTGGACGAGTGCCTATCTATTTATAGAATAAAAGTCGTTACGTTCAGATGTGTAAAATATTTAATTTACATTTTTTTTATTGTTAAAAACGTCTAACTTTTTTTTATAAAGTCCTAAGTTTATCTACTCTAATAGAGAATAATCGAAGACTAAGTGATGAAACTTTTCAGATGCACTTGTGATGTGAGTCGAAGGTGTTACTTTTGTTCAAAATTGGACTGTTCCTTCTTTAATCTGATTTTCTATACTTATCAGAGGCATCCCTATCCAAAACCTATTTAGGAATACTCCCACATACATAAAGTATATTGGTATGTAATTTCATAAAAATCAGCCCAGTCGTTTCAGTTTCCGTAGGAAACATTTTCTCACACACACATACAAAAAAGGTATTATTTTATATATAAGTAGAGATTCATTAAGCATCTTTCTAAGAAGCTCCGTCCATCAGGTCTGTTATGCTTAGTTTAAAATCGCATTTTGTTTGAAATAACATATTTTTAAAGCATTTTCTATCATCTTTCGTGCTTGAATTTGAATAGTACAAGCTGGACGCTTGGCATTATCCGGTTGTACAATACGCTTAAACATGATATTTTAATTTATGAAGATTGCGTATGTATTATTATAGAATCAATCCTCTATTGATTATTATATATTACGAGGAATAATTTGCCCGGCAGGCTAATTCGAAAAAAAAATTAAATAATAATAATAATAATATTATTAATAATAATAATATTATTATAAATAATAATAATAATAATAATAATAATAATAATAATAATAATAATAATAATAATAATGTCGTTTATCAAATTCCGTCCGTGTTTGTTTACAATATCACATCAGCTAATATTTGGGCTTGATGATATCGAAAAGTCACTTCTGATTAATGTTTGGTTTTAAAATATTCAAACGAAGAAATGATTTGCAGCAATTTTAAATAGTACCTTTTCTTTTACTGTAAATTGAATTTATTAATAAGAAAAAATTAAATTAAAATAGTGAGGTACACTGGGGCTTGGTCAGTGGATTATTCGATTTGTAGTCGAATGCTCTACCGTTCAGCTATATTGCCAGATGACAAGAAATCTGTTTTTTTGCAAGAAGAAATGATTTGCTAAGATTTTATTATCTCCCTTGATTGGTGTAACGTAACATATTCCTTGTAAAAATTATTTTTTATCTATAAGAAAGAAAGACTATTTTTAGGATCGGATTTTTCGATTTTCGATATTTATCAGACGAATTTCTGTACAAAACATATCTAAGAACACTGCCAGACCTATAAATTAGCTTTGTGTGAAATTTGCAAATGTTGGCTCAGCCATTTCGGAACCTATGAGGAAGGAACTAATACTCACACACACACACACACACACACACACACAAAGTTACTTTTATATAATAGTAGAGGTAAAGATAGACATTTTCTTTGCTTTGTCATACATAAGTTTGAAATAGCATTTTTTTTCATCTGTCACACTTAAGTTGAAATCACGTATTTAGATGCGTCCATGCATATCTTTAACACGCGCCATTTATCCGTCCATTGATTCGTTCGTCTCCCATGCTTAAGTCTGGAATAGGATTGATATTTTGAATGGACACAAAATTCACAAATCCTTCTTTTCATCTTTTCGTCATTCTTAAGTTTGAACTGTTTGTATAATGGCAAATTGGATTGATTTGCCAATGCAAAAAGATGCCTCGATTCCAGCATAAAACGGAATAAAGACAGAATTATTTTGAATCGATTCATCGTCCATTCTACAACTGTTTGTTTCATTCAAAAACACAATTGTTTGACGAGGTATTCACTTTAATAAACAAGAGAATAAGAATTTGTATGTATGCGTGTGTGTCTATGTGTGTGTGTGCGCGCGTGTGTGCATGTGCATGTGTATGTGTGTGTGCTTGTGTGTGTATGTGTGCATTAGCGATGCGATGCAAGTTCTCCGTTCAGTCTCAAGAGACAATGGATACCCTATGTAAGAGTAGCTGCACATGTATCCGAAACACAATCGGTACTGCTTGAGTCCAATGGCAAGGAGAAGTGATAGACGACTGGAAACAATGTCGAGATAAGCAGAGAACATATACAACACCTGCAATTTCCGAATGGTCACCCATCTAAGTACTGACCACGCTTAATGTTGCTTAACTTCGGTGATCTAATGGGAACCGGTGTGTCGATTGAATTAAATTAAGTGCATAAGCACAGGAATATATTCGTGACTGCCCATCAAGTTAGACATGCTTGTACTACCATCATGAATTTCAAATAGTTGCTTACTCGAAAACATGAGTCACAAGCAAGAAAAGTGGATGCTGTTAAAGATGTGCACATCTTAGGAGCACCTCTTCACAAGATTATATACATATTAAATGTACACACACACACACACACTAACACAAGCACACATAATTATATATGCAGTTTTCATTGAACAGCAGGGATCATTTCTGTTTGTTTCTTTTGCAACCCGTTTTTCCCATTTGGCAGGCCATTGTTCTAACGTTGTTCAGGTGTAAAAAGAAAGTTACCATAGTCACGAACGTTTTCGACTTCAATGAGCTGTCTTCAGACGAGTGATAAATTAAAAAATTGCATTTCGTGAATTTATTGAAAAAGTCGATTAAAATCGTTCAAATCGTTCAAAGCACTTAAGTTACTGAGCCTGATTGACGGTCGGTTTGTTTATGCGAATGAGTAGGGCTTTCATGATTTCGAAGGTGCGGGTTAAAATGTGAGACGTCTGAAATGGCGGTGTTTTTTTTATTAATATGTTTCTAAATTCATTTTTGGGGTGTCGTGCTACAAGCAATTATATATATATATATATATATATATATATATATATATATATATATATATATATATATGACTCTCCATTTGATCACATAAATTAATATACGAAAATATAGTTTTATGCGTAAATTTTCAGTATTTACTTCAACAGTGCTATATACATACGTAGAGCTAGGTAGTAAGTTATAAAATATATATATATGGCAATTAAGCTACACAGAATATTTCGCGTTTCATTCTCGTGAGAATTCGTCTGGCTTAGAAAAATACTTTTGAATAAGAGACAAGGTGTTAATCTGGAAGTACTTGTAAATAAATGTCTGTTGTTTCAACTGAAAAAAAATTCGAATTCTTTCCTTATTTTTGTTTCCTTGCGACTGTCTGCATACAACGTGTGAGTCTCGAGTGTTGAGTCTGTTAATATGTAATGACACCGTTAAAAATAGATGTACAACCTTACACACACACTCATATACAGAGATAGTCTTGGAAGTTTTTTTAACCTTTAATACTATATAAAAAGCCTATTTAATTTTTTTATATTTTTATCATTCATTAGAAAACTATTTAGTCAGTAAGGCATTTAATCACCTGCAATCAATGCATCAACTTGCTCTCTCGAATTCACTATTGTAGTAATGTTAATTTAAGGGATCATCAGTTGTTTTCGGGAATTTAATATATATACATGTGTGTGTGTGTGCGTGCGTGTGTGTGTGTGCGCGCGTGCGTGCGTGCGTGTATGCGCGCGCGCGTGTGTGTGTGTGTAATATTATACACCTAATTTAACGGTTTCATTACATATTAACATACACAACACTCGGGACCCACACGTTGTAGGCAGACAGTCGCAAAGAAACAAAGACAAGGAAAGAATTCGTCACTTTTTTTCAGTTGAAACAACAGATATTTATTTACAAGTACTTACATAATAACACCTTGTCTTTTGTTCAAAAGTCTTCTTGTACTCCAATGCGCTTAACTAAACCCCCGCCTTGTTGAACATGTGGTACTCTGTTTTTGCCCAGCCACATTTAGGACATGGTTTTCCCTGATCGCTTTTGGACCACGTGCGTAACACATCTCTTGGAGACTATTCACGTTCGACTTAGAAAACCTCCCCTTTGCAAGCAAAGGGAATGCCTCCTGGGTTAAACGTGATTAATCTCTAGGGTATTCGACCATAACGCTGTTTTATTTTAATCGTTTTCCCACTTTTTTTTCTCCTCGTAAATTCAATAAAACGCAATTTTAATCGCTTTTTCATTCTTTGTTTTAAAAATGCCCTCGATACAGCTTTGAGAAGCAAGGGTCGAAACCAGTCAGCTGGCTCCCCATTTCTCTTTCTTTCCTCTCCTGTTCCCCTTTTTCCCCTCTTTGGAGAGAAGATTAAAGGAATATATATATATATATATATACATATATATATATATATATATATATATATATATATATATATATATATATATATACAAATTTACTTTTAATCATGAATCATAAAAGTCTTCCCTTCCTAATTGCAATATTTAAATTTTGTATCCCTAAAAACATTATGACATATATATACATATACATATATATACATATATATGCATATGCATAAATATATACACACACACATATATATATACATATATATACACACATATATATATACATATATATACAGATATATATACATATATATATATATATATATATATATATATATATATATATATATATATATATACATTAATACAATAACCCTTATCCCTGAGTGGCTTCCGGGCCTTGATAAGTGTTGGCCACTGTGTAAAAAAACAAAAACAAAACATATATATATACGTATCGTATGAGGATAAATTGCTGTTGCTCTCGTCTCTTTTTTAGATTTTATCATTAAGGAAAACAAATTACTAAAAAATAAATCCCTCGATTCCAATTTTGATGAGTGAGGGAGAAACTTGTCAATTGAATCGTTTTGATTTTTTTTTCTCCTCTATTTCCCTACTTTTATTTTTTACTCGCTATCCATTTTCCTTTTCTCCTTTTTTTTAATATAAAATGAATTCCGAAGGAATACGTCTTCCCTTCATGATTGCCTTAGTAAAGTTTTGTACCTCCAAGAAAATCATGAAATATATATATATATATATATATATATATATATATATATATATATATATATATATATATATATATATATGCACGTATAACTGAAACTAGGGAAATATTTATCAATTTATAATATTGTCAAAATTTCACAAAAATCGAAGTTATTTGAATTTTTATCAAATGCTTTCACACTCTTCGTATTCATTTTGCATAAAACTATATTAAACTTAATATAGCTTGCATTACCACACTTTACGCTTACTAGCTGTGTTCTAAACTTAAGTAATTGAAGTCTAAACATATATACGTACCTAACTATAAGTAGAGATATATACTAACTGGAATACTCATCTGATGAAGGGTTCATAATTGTGTACTTGTAGGTGTATGTTATATATAGAGACATTAGCTTGGAAATGTTCGATCTGAACTCGAATTAGCTTCTGATTTGTTGTGCCTAATAGGACGTTAACCAATCAATAAGCAATGTATGAGCCTAGTGAACGATGAAACCAAATTATCGAACTAGGAATAAATAGATAACAATCAGATGCAGGCAATAAGTGACGCAAGTCGAGATAAGTGACAAACAGATTAAGTAAGTTGTCCAGAACAAACAAGCAGCTCGCTTACAAAGCCCAAAATACCGATTTTTTTTTTTTTTTTTTTTTTTTGCTAAGAGCACCGGTTGTAAATTTGGAACATAAATCCTTGATAGTTGGAGGAAATAAAGTTAACTACATTGACAAGCGATACTCAGGCGTGACTACCAACGTAAGTGATCCCCTGTTCGTCATATAATAAACTAACATCTTACTTGACATTAGTATACTTGTATTGCTATGTTTTATGAACGATTCGTTATTTAATTGGAATATACAAAAACCCGGATATTATTGACGTGATTTATTTTAATTTTAATTGCCATAAATAAAATACATCCTTACCATTCGATATGTTTATATATTAGTACTGGTGATAAATTAATGTCTATCTTTTATATATGATAATATTTGTGACATATTTTAACTTATTTGTGTTATAGTTTAAGCTAAAATCTATTAGTCCCATAAGGTAGTGTTGATATTTTTAATAAAATCCATCCTTTCTATATTTATTCATCATAAAATTTAAAGTACTTTCATTAAAAATTCTCCATTGTAGGACGAGATTAACGTTTTAACTAGTAATTTGATACTTTCGAACAAACCGTTTGAGCGAAACTAGGTAAGATTAGTAACCCAATTAGTCAAGGATAGACTAGAAGACGTGCCCTTGTCACTTATTTGCTTAAGAAAAACAAATGGATGACAAGGGCGTTTTTGTTTTAATTTGGTTTGATTAAACAACCTATTAAATGAATCAACTCAACAAGAATAGAGCAATTTTATTATACTTTATTCATTTATTTTTTTTATTGAAAAGAAGCTTCCTTTTTATTGGCTGACTCGCAAATAGGACTAAGAGCGGGGATTATAAATTCTGCAAAGAGAACAGTAGCACAAGTCTTTACAATTTGGTGTCAACTTGTAGGATCAAATAACAGGTCGATCTGATGAGTAAGAACCCGGAAATCGGCAAAGGAAGATAGCAATCATCACTGAGGACAACTTGAACATATTCGAATGTTTTTTTTTGCGATTCTTTTATACTTAAGTGTGGATATAATTTGTTTGTTTGTTTGTTTGTTTGTCTGTTTGTATTATTGATGGGTGATGAGATTTGAGGTTAGTTATGGCGCAATATGACGGAAGATATATGGTTGGTCAGCTTGATTATTTGACATGATGCATATTTAAATTTGAATTTGAATTTCAGTTTAAATTTCAGTGAAGAAACCTGTAATAAAAAAAATCCTGTGTGGAATATCTAGCCTAAAAAAATTGCTAAGAAAAATGTTCATTAGTTATTCATTGTTATTTACCTCCTCTGAACGAGGTGAGACACAAGGTCAGGTATGGATTTGATGAAAATGTTTCTGTGGAATGACCTAGATTCGAACTTGTCTCATCCAAGTTTCCAATCCATGTCATTAACCACTCAGCCACCATCACCTTCTGAATGTTCATTCGGTAACGAATTTCAAATTATTTTAAAAGATTATGGTACAATGATTGCCAACTTAAATTTAGTCAATCACTAAGTTCCTAGGTTTTGTAATATATTGTAGGATTAAAATATAAATCACCTTGAATATCTTACTGGAGACATGACTTTCAGCTTTTTTTCTACAAACTTTTAAAAATGATGAGATGTTTTACAGGATTCAAACAGACTTCAACATAGCCTGTCCCTCCAACCAACGCTTCTTAGTACATAATCGCATTGAACGTAACATCATATTCGTCAAACAGCAACATCACTTTAGACAATGAAAGATTTGTCTTCATGCATTCCGCTTTATTTTCAAAGATAAAAATCATGCGTTCCTTTTTCGACTTAGTTTTTCTGTATACTTGTGAAACATGGATGACCTGGCGATGACCGGTGCGTCAACGTGATTGTGCCGTACCTCGATTGTTTTTGGTTTGTATTAAAGTTTGTGAAGGATCAATCGCCTTATCTCACAAATCTGTTTGCTGCACTCTGAGTGCATGCTTATGAAGCGTGTGGGTTTATACATGTGCACTGCTTGGTGCCAAGCGAAAGAGAGGAAGAAGAGATGGGAAACGGAAGGCTATGTCAGAGGTCACAGGAAATGCATGCGTATCAAAGTTATGTGATGTTTGATCTACTGTTTGCGCTTTGATATGAACACACAATCGAAACTGTACATATTTAGATGATAGGACATGTTAATTTGCTAATACATTTTCTGATAAAACTTATGCATTCCCTTGTCCACTCAGTTTTCTTGTATGCTTGTGAAACATGAACCCTTACAGCAAAATTAGAGAAGAGGATTCAGGCCTCAGAAATGAGATGCTTCAGGAGATCCCTTGACATCTCTTACAAAGACCACATAACCAATGAAGAAATCGAAAACAAAAAAAGCCATTTGTCCTTGTGAAGATCTTCTCATCACAATCAAGAGGCGCAAACTAAAATGGTTCGGCCACGTAACAAGAGGAAAGAGACTTGCCAAGACAGTGCTTCAGGGAACAGTCAGATGAGGAAGAAAGAGGGGAAGACAGAAGAAAAGATGGGAAGACAACATCACAGAATGGACAGGATTGAAGATGAGCGAGGCAATCAAACGTGTGGAAGATAGAGAAAGATGGAGAAGGCTAGGTCATCTGTATCGCCCAACACACCACTACGAGGCTAGTTAAGGTGATTCCTCTTGATTATATAGTTCTGGATTCTATGAAGGAAGCTTCTTTCCTAAAACTAAAACGCCTGTGGAATGCTTCTCGCTGGCTTGCTTTCTAGCTGACTACAATATGGTCAAATTCCACTAACACGATCACTACCTTGTTGTCTCAGTGACCATCATTCAATAATTAACTCTTTGTTTTTTTTTTTGGTGTTGTTGTTTTTTGTTTGTTTGTTTTTGTTTTGTTTTTTGTCAAGTGTAAATGAGCAATCCAATCTATCTTGCCTTTGGTTATAATTATATTTCACAGGATGGCATGTTTTACAGGGTGATCTTAAAATATACAACATTTATTACTAAAAAGAAAATCTTACATTTTAGTTCATAAATCTGTGTTACAGACATGTAAATTTGGTATGGAATACGTTGGTTTTTCTATGTATAGCAGCATTTTGAAAGTACAGTTCAAAAGTTTATAATGTGCTTGATTCAAGCTTCTTGGTGCTGAGCCACTGTGTCTGCTCCCACATTCAAGTTTGTAATGATCTTCTAAACGTTGTCTTACAGTCACAATGTTAATTTCTACCATGACTGACCGTTGCCAACTACTATAATCTCCAATGTTATGCTGTACATTTCCTTATTGAATTGGAATTCATTATTGAGATGAGTATTATTCATTAATTTATTTATTGCGGACTATTATCCTCATCTTTCTTAGATGCTGTTTCATGACATCTCGGCCAACTATTCCTCTGGTCTTCGTCAGGTGGTATCCCGTCGCGGTTACCACCTGGCGAAGGCCAGAAGAATAGTTGGTCGAAACGTCGTGAAACAACATCTGTACATTTCTTATCTCCTAGAATTTGTCCAGAAAGTGCTTTACTGTGAGTTTGATTGCTCTTTGGAAAGTCCCGCTGAAATTGTCGTTGAGTTTAATTAAGCGATTTCACCACAATGTAGACCTCTGCAAACCTCTCCTTTAGTGGTTATCTTATTTCATTGGAAAACAAAAGCTAAGGTTAATTTTCATGATAACAATAATAAAATGTAATGGATAGATTGTCAGGAAATCTATAATTTTGATCCTCTCTTACATAGAATACTTTGTTGCTTGTTTCATTTCACCTGAAAAACAAAACCTGGGTTTGTTTTCATAGAAATAATAGGCAAGTAAAACATCTTTTTGAAGAACCCTGTAATTAATTGAAACATTTGTCAGTAAAAGTAAAAACGGATGAGAATTTCCAAGAAGATTCTAATAAAACGTGATATTGTAATCAGTAGTTTTGTAAATCGCATTTTTTCGTTTAGCAACCCGGGTCAGGAGAGCACTGAAAAGGTTAACAGTTGGTTTGACGTTGATTAATCAAAGTAAACACTTTCAGCATAGTTTGTATTTGTTTAAATAATAATAATAATAATAATAATAATAATAATAATAATAATAATAATAATAATAATAATAATAATAATAATAATAATAATAATATGTTGTTGCTATTATTCTACCGAAAAAAAAAAACGAAATTATTAAAATGGTCGATTATTATGATACGTAAAACTAGAATGTCAGAATGTTATATAAATCGACATATGTTACGTAATCACTAAATCGACGTATGTTATATAATCGTATCAAAAAGACTTATATTATACAATCGATACCAACAGACATATGTTACATTGTTCATATCAATGTCGTTTGTGTGTGATGTTTTACTAAAGTCTATAGTGGGCTTCTTCACTATCTGAACCATATGTTCTTGTCCATATATATATATATGTGTGTGTGTGTGTGTGTGTGTGTGTGTGTGTGTGTGTGTGTGTGTGTGTGTGTGTGTGCATAACTGTCTATTTCACGGCCCGTGATAATTTCGTCTAGGTGTTGATATATGTATGTGCGCATGTGCGCATGTGCGTGTGTGTGTGTGCGTCTATATGTTTGTGTGTGCGTGTGTGCATGTGCGTCTGTGTGTGTGTGTGTGTGCGTGTGCGTGTGCGTCTGCGTGTGCATACATTTGACGACGTACTTGTTTTTCTGCTGTCTTCTCTCTGGAAGATATTCAGCCAATCTTGGGGGAGAAGGATTCTGTGTAAACAAAGACGTTTCAGAGTGAGACGAAGACACTGCGTATTTTCATATATAATGATTCTTTTAATTTTTATATGTAAATATTCATTTATATCTTCCAGGCAGAGGAGTGATTGATGATCTTTCCTCGAATGGTTTGTTCTTACATGTCACGCGTCTGAGACTCTTTCCTTTCTCACGGGAGGAGACACCTTTCAGATCATCTTCTGTTGATGTCCTCAATCCAACTTAACTATTTTCACAGCTAACCAGAGCACGTGGCAGACAGACACGTACTTCCGATGAGCTGGTCAGATCTCTTCCAGTGCAACTTGTTTAGTTACCACTTCGACATGTTTTGTACTTTATCAAAACATAGCTTCGCATCTTGTTTACTTCGAGATAGACAGATAGATAGATAGATACAAAAATAGATAGATAGATAGATAGATAGATAGATAGACAAATAACAGCTAATTTTCTTCTGTTCCACAACTATATAACAAGATGTGTTATCGAACGGAAATACATATCTACTGTGGACGTGTTTACATAAAATAGTTTTCAGGAATGGGACTTCATGGATGAAATCTCATTCTAATAGTTATGTTTTCACTAAGAATGTTAAAACATAAATAAAGATACGGGACAAAAATCCCACAAACATCTTTAGGCTACGCGTGGTGATGACGTAATGGGTTTTAGATTACTTATAGAAAGTAGAATTAGATTCAACAGTCTGTAACTGGGAGTTATGGGGTCGAGACAAACGAATGGCGATCATGGACAAGTAGTTGTTGAGAAGAAATGGCGTTCCACCTCTGAACCAACAACTCACATCTACAATAAATATAAACATGAAACAACTTCTTTGAGTTTTTCGATAGAAACATGGCTACATTTCAGGAACTGACGAAAAATGGTTGTGATTCAAAGTATTTCGTTCTTTGTACCGTACAAATGTAAAACATGCTTATCTGTCCTTCTGTCTATAAACTGTTCAGTATGTCGACACGCACAGATAACCATTATGCGCACATCAATAGGAGAAACATTTATACACCAGATGATAACATATTGGAAGACGTCACCCACATTAAATAGATGACATGTTAACAAGATAAAGAGACTTAATATAGACAACACACACATATATGCTCGTAATACACCCACTTCTATACAACAATATTAATAACAGCGATGAAAAATCAAGCATGCTGGGAAAATCGAGAATTGAAAGTACTAATGCACTGAAAGTTGGCAGAGAGTACTGGAACTTTTGGAAGCTTACGCCATTCAAATTCCAGAGAAAAATCAATGACCATTGCAGGGAGTAATTTTAATAAAAGACTGTTGCGGTAATATAGAATGACGGTAGAATGACGATGTGCAACAATTATTGAAAGGGGTTGAGAATGCTGGAAATCTGGAGAGACTTGTTGTCACTCAAACTTCAGCGAAAATTATTGAATGATAGTTCTTCGGTTAGTAGAAGTAGCAGGGCAAATCACAAATGGAAAAATATGGAAAGAAGTAATAATAATTAATAGGATGAATTTGATAAGAAGAGAAACAGATTTTTACAGAAATAGGTTAGTTTAGTAGTCAATTTCTAAAAGCCATCCAGCACATGCAAGCATGTAAAAATTGTTAAACCGATGATGATGATGATGATGATGATGATGATGATGATGAGAAAATAGAGAAGGCTTATCGTAAAAACGTGCTCGTGTCTGTCTGTCCTGCAGGCTGAAAAAGAAAAACGAAAAGGTTCAAGATAGCGACCGTGGTCTTTTAATGCCCACGGTCTGGCACAGTTCTCGAAAAACCACGTCTCACGCGTGATTTTGAGCTGCGCCCGGTTGCTAGGGGTGAGTGAGAAGAAGCATTCAGACCTGTAGAGTGAGCATGGTCGGGCGACTCGTCAGATTTTCTGAACTTGTTTACGTTGGACTTGAAGGCAACGATATTGTAGTCGGTCAAGAATCAAGAGCAGTGTTCCATAGGCAGGCGATTTTAAGAAAGAAGCTTTCAGACTTGTGTAGAGTGAACATCGTCGTGTGACTCGTCAGACTTTTTCGATTCAGAAGATGATGATGATGATAATGATGCCATTGTGTTATGCCCAGCTCTCCGATTTCTTCAAGACAACGCTTTGCAATGAATTCATCTCAGCAATTAGAGTTTATTCAGATTCTGATTCAAGTTCTTGCAACATCACTCTGGCATTTTCCAGTATCTTTACAGAAGCAGATGTTCATTACGCGATTAGCCAATCAGTAATTAGCAGTCAACAAACGACAAATTTCAATGAATTCGTGAACTTTATTTAAATTAAAAAAAATTATTTAAAAAAAAAAACTTTATTTAAACAAGAAAAGAAAGTTTTTATGTTAAGATCGAAGATGAATTAAAGCACGTTGTGTGAACGCAAAAATTCCTTGAATGAGTCATCGCTTTCTGTCAATAATTTTGTTATTTTACCCCGTTTGATTACAAGTTGTTAGTTCTGAAATTATCATCTCTGGCAGTCTTACCGTTGTTATAATATTCTGGCTACTTCTGTAATCATGCCAGAAGATGTCGACACGGTGTTGCCATACCTTTGGCCAGAATAGGTACGGTGTTCTTCCATGCAGATGACGTGGCAAATCCAAAATAGCAGACCAGAGATTATCATCTTTAATGCCAACTGCTGTTCGGCCTTAAATTTCACTTTTGTGTAATGTTGAATCTTTTTTGCTTATGTGTTTTCTAGTCAGTTATGTTTGAACTAATTTTCTAAATTAACTCTGCATTTCATAAAATGCTTTTTCGTTGTTATAGTCTACCATTCAGTATAGTTTGAATAACAAATGCTTTAAAAATAGAAAGAAAATTCGGATTTCCTTTTCTTTTGAAAACATGGAAAGTCGTTTTAAAACCTGAACAATTGAATGCATGACATTAAATTTCGATTGACTGATTATGAATGACACTTTTCCAAAATGTTCACAAACAGAACAAGAATGAAAAGTAAATAAATTACCAGTGAAATATTAAAAATAAAGATTATAAAAAAAAGTAGATTTCCCTACATAAAATCGTTAAATTTAAATAAGATTTCATTTAAACTACTCAAAATAAAGGACCAGAAAAGAATAAATTATCTTTCATTTTGTAAATTTAAATATTCCCTTTTGTTCCTCGTACATGCAAACATGGGATGTTGAGAAGATGTAAAGAGAAGATGAAGATGAGAAATGAATTTTTTTAAAAAATGAAATTAAACGAAGAAAAATATTTATTCGAACTTCTCCTTTCCCACGACGAACTTCAATTGTAATTTCCATCGTTCTCGTTCTCAGCTGTCGAAAAAACTTTAAAAAAGAACACCTCGTGCTTCCAACTCGTCCTTTTCATAGCAGTTTCTCTCCTCCTCCTCCTCCTATGCAAATTAATGCCACATGTATATTACTGAGCCTTCTATAAATAAAGATTTTTTTTTTTTATTACATTTTCACCCCAAACAAGGCAAATTGCCACTTTGGTGTAGGGGGCTACTATCAGAGGCAACACTACTGGGGTACTATGTAGGGATTTGGGCAGCAAGGTGTCGGTTCACGTTAAACTTGAACTTCTGCACGTCAGTACTGTTGGGGAAGCAGGGACCTGAAATGGAATTCCAGAGTCTAGCGGTTCTGGGGAAGAAACTATTGGAGTAAACAGATCTTTTACATCTAGGGATCTCTACAGTGTGGGGGTGGGATTTAGCAGCCTGTCGGGTTTGTCGAGGGTGCTCACGTCGGGGAGGTACAAGTGATTGCATTTCGTCAGAGCATTCACCACTAAAATACTTGTAGAAAAGGCAGAGGGATGCAACATTTCGTCGATGGGACAGAGGCTGAAGCTTAGATGCCAGTTCAGGGCCTATCAGGTTTGCGACTCTCTTTTGAACCCTGTCAAGGAGCGAGAGACTAGTAGCAGATGCACCAGCCCAGATGTGGCAGCAATACTCCATACATGGGTGAATGGTGGCCTTATAGAGGTACAGGATACTTTCGGGTGTTAGTAGTTGTCTAGCACGGTAGAGAGAGCCAACCTTCCTTGCAGCGGCCCTGGCAATGCCTTCAATGTAATTGTTCCAACTCATGTTTCCTGTGAACGTTAGGCCAAGGAGTTTGAAAGATGGACTCTCAGATAAAGAGTCGTTGGCCATTGCTATGGGTGGTAGAGAGGGTTTCTTGTAATTATTGAATGAAACTAGCTTAGTCTTGGCAGCATTGAACGCGACCAACCACTTTTGTCCCCATTCCACTACAGATTGGAGGTCCTCCTCCAGTGTTTCTGCCATTTCTTTAGAAATGTGTTCATTCGTCTTCCTGCCATAGAGTGTAGTGTCATCAGCATATATACCCATCTCAGAGGCAATGTTGTCGGGGAGGTCATTTATGAATATCAGGAACAGCAGAGGTCCAAGGATAGAACCCTGGGGCACCCCCGCATTTATATCATATTGTTTAGATGTACGACCGTCGAGGACAACCTGGATTTTTCTCTTATCTAAGAAGGATTTAATTATCTTAAGTATTCTACCAGTGATACCGTATGATCTGATTTTACTGAGGAGACCCTCATGCCATACCCTGTCAAAAGCCTTAGATATATCTAGAGCTACCGCTCTGCCCTCCCCCGCTTTGTCCAGTGAATGGTATATACGTTCAGAGATCACAGTTAGGATGTCTGCTGTGGAACGGGCTTGTCTAAATCCATATTGTTTGTCAGTCAGTAGTTTAGCATCTTTAAGATGATGGACTAGAGCATGGTTAATTATTGTCTCAAATATTTTGGCAAAAAGTGGGAGGAGGCTAATGGGGCGATAATTTGATGGGTCTGTCCTTTCGCCAGAATTTTTGAATACTGGTACAACAGAAGCAGTTTTCCAACAGCCCGGAAAGCAAGCTTCATTAAGGCATTTGTTGTAGAGTTTGGAGAGAACTGGAGCTACTTCGGCTAAGCACTTTTTTAATAGCACAGCTGGGATAAGATCGGGTCCACATGCTTTTGAGGTGTCAAGGTTTTTTATGATAGCATGCACCTGAGCAGGGGTGGTTTTCAGATCGTCTAGGGTGGCGTCTGTCCGCATAGGAAAGTCAGGTAGGGGGTGGTTGGAAGGGTCCAGTGTGGAGTTTGAGGCAAACCGACTGGCAAGCATGTTAGCCTTGTCAGTTGCTGAGGAGACAACCTCGTCTCTTTCCTTCTCCCATTCCATCACCCGACAGAAAAGAGAGAGTCGCACCCGTTTGTGTAAGTCACTTTCATCATTACTGTCACCATGTAATCCATTTCCCTAATGTTGTTGTTCAATTCTGCTACAAAGACATAGTAGTTCATAAAAACGATAAATGCTAATGAAGCAATATTTCCAAATAGCAATCCAAGTTAATGTTTAAATTACATTGAATCTGAATAACATTTATTGAAAACTAACTATCCTAACCCGGCACTCCCCTGGAATATTCATACTTTGATTTTTGTTTTGAATTGTTGATAAAAATTCGTAACAGCTGATTATTATTAATATTAAAACTTTAGCGGGTGTTATGCAAAAGTTAAAAGTTAAATAGCACAATAATAAACATAAAAAGGAGAGAGAAAGGAAAGATCTTCGTTTGTAGACGGTTCAGTAATATAATGATTTTAGGATTTCCAGTGGAGTACCCGTTTTGTGTTTGAATCACTTTTTCGTATGAGGTGCAGTCGTCTGCAGTTCTCAATGCGCTGTCTTTCCGATGCATTCTTACCAGTTCTTATATTCCTGTTTTAACTAGTTTGCTGAATTCACTTACGGTGTTTATTATTTCGTATCTTTGTCAACGAAATCTTTATTTATTTATTATTATTTGTTTTATTATTTATTAGGAGTTCTAACACAGATCACCACAAGAGATTGCTTAGTTACAATAATCTGTAATGTTTTCTTGTGTCCGAGTAAGAAATAAGACTCAAATTTCAATTTCTTCTAAGATTATCGATTTTATTCACTTGTTCTGTTTTATCTATATATTATTATCATAGTACCTTTAACGTATGTACGTGTGTCGCGGTTTCCAGATTATAAAATATTCGCTCGGGAGATCCTATTTATTAGAAAAGGGATAAATGGCGATAACATACTATGAACATTAAATTATTAGTATAGATGCGCGAATTAGTGTATAGAGACGCAATGTAAAAAAATTGAAATAAAAACAATGATGTAGCTTATGGGCCGTACATGAAACTAAACTATACCTTCTTTGTCTTCTGACTAGGATCCAAGGGTAGTATCTGTTCTGTCTAAAGATGGTATAATGATATCGTGGGGTTTCCGTTCGAAGCAGGCGTAAATATAATGGAAATATGACACAGACTCCTATAAGTATATTGAAGATAAACAGTAATAACCAATTATATTATGAAACTAACTTAACCATATTACTTAAATAAATACTTTTACAGTTTTAACAAAATGGCTAAAACAATATACGGAGGAGATGGGGGGGGGGCTCCATTCACAATGAACGTCCACAGAATGCCCAGCAGCAGTATATTACATAGGAAAGATGCCGCTGTGAAATTTCCGCAGGTCCTGCTAGTATAATTATTAACTTTCTTGAAATCTAAAGGAAGGTAATTCCATGAATTCATAAAGAGTTATTTCCCTTAGTAAAAAGTACACCAAACGACTTTTTGACTAACTCGATTCTTTTGTTGCTATTAGTTCCCCCCGATTCCTTCTCGAATCAAGTGCTCACAGGCGTGATGTGGTAAAGATTGCCATCATCCACAAGTGTTTGTGATGCTATGTAATTAGCGGGTCGGCAATCCGCATCATTATCTATTTCATCACAGTCAACTCTCAAGTATCTTTGACTTGTAAGAAAATTTAAGCCTTCTGCGTTTTTTCTTCGCTAATTTGTTATCACTTTTAGAGGACAAAAGGCACTTGAGGATAAAAGATAAGATGAACGGATTGTCAGTTAAGAAATGAAGAATATTATGAGAGGATTGAGGTGGGTGAATTAACTTTTGCACGTCTGCATCCATCACGCGGCATTTTTTTTTTTTTTTTTTTTTTTTTGCTTACAAAATTTTGCTTTCGGTTTCGCCCTGGCTGATGAAACCCAATTTTTTTTTTATTGATTCTGTAAATTAAAATATCATATTTAACTGGATTTTACGGCCGGACAACGCCCCTCCCCCACCGGTAGTTATATATAAAACCTCAGATGCACATCTGTCTTGCGCAGTTCAAGGATACCCGTGGGCAAAGTTCATCAGCCGTGGTGAAGACAATACATCTAGGAAAAAGAGGGAGGCTTAACTTAATCAAATATAAACGATTAAATCATTTTAATCGAATGATTATTCGTTGGCAATCATCTTACATGTAAAAATATAAAATAATTCGAATAGTTAAACATTCATATTTGAATTATAACGGACATATTTATTCCAAAAAGAATATCAATTATATCATATCTTCTTAAATTTATTAACGTTAAAAAATCTTACTCACTTTTACAACGCTTTACCTTTTTGAATTTCCAACGTTTTTCGTTCTGAAATAGAACAAACACATTTCATTACATCAAAAATATATTTCCTAATATTGTACCGGTATTTTATTTTCTTCATTTCATTCATCCAGAAGAAGTCTTACAATAAAGCCCGAAACGTTGATGAACACATGTTCCTTTTCTCTCCCTCTCTCTCTCTCTCTCTCTCTTTCTCTCTCTCTCTAATATATATATATATATATATATATATATATATATATATATATATATATATAAGTGAACGTGTCTGTGTGGCTGTGTACATTTCCCTACACAATATCTCGGTCAATTTTAAGTCTACAGACTCGAAATTTGATATACAGCGTACTGAGATTTTGGGGAAATCTTTGTGATCGGTTTTTGGTCAGAAATTTGGTTGTTAATGGGTCGAAGTTCAACGATTTGTCCTTTGAGAATTCTACAAAACTCCTCCGACAATTTTGGGTCTAAACACTTGAAATTTTAGATATAGGTTCCTTGGACATGGATCTAACTTAATAACTTAATTTGAACCCAAAACAATAAATGTTAAGGGGTCATAATAGGGGTCAAAGTTAAAAACAAAATGACCGCTGCGGTCTCTACAAAATTACTCAGACAATTTCTGGTCTAAACATTTGAAATTTGACATAAGGGGTATTCATGGATAAGGCAAGCTTTTTAATCGGTTTTGGTCAAAAATGTTTAGTTACCAATATGTATGTATGTATGTATGTATGTATGTATGTTTGCATGTCTGCCTAAAACTTTCGACAGAGGCGACGGATTTTACCAAGATCAGTATCGTTTAAAAGCTGACCTTTCAGGCAACAAATATCGAAAAATTGACTAAAAACATTAATATTTTGACCTTCAACTGGGAACTTCTCTACAGGGGGGGTCGCTTTTTTCGCCGATATTTTTGAAAGTCATCCTCTCCTTTCGATTGTTTAGCCTTAGTTTTTAAAAAATGTCACTTTCGGTTTGGCGGTGGTCGTAACAGCATAGACGCCAGGTTTTTCCCCGTTCTTTTCATCCTTTGCGGTACGGGTTCTAGCCTGCCTTCCTACTACGACTTTTTTTTTTTTGCTCAACATACACATCTAAACACCAGGGCAACGTCGGGCTCAAATGCTAGTATATATATATATATATATATATATATATATATGAACGTGTCTGTCTGTGTGTCTGTCTGTGTGTCTGTGTACATTTCCCTACGCAATAACTCTGTCAATTTTCAGTCTACAGACTCGAAATTGGATATACAGGGTAGTGAGATTGGGGAAAATCTTAGTAATCGGTTTTTGGCCAGAAATTTGGCTGGTAAGGGGTCAAAGTGCAACGATTTGACTTTTAGAAATCTACAAAACTCCTCCGCCAATTTTGGGTCTAAACACTTGAGATTTTAGATATAGGTTCCTTGGACATGGATCTAACTTAATATCTTAATTTGAGCCCAAAACAATAAATGTTAAGCGGTCAAAGTTAAAAAGATTGACTGCTGTTTTTTTTTTTTTTTTTTGTTTTTGCTCAACATACACCTCCAAACACCCGGGTAACACCGGTCTGAAATGCTAGTATATATATAAAAGTGAACGTGTCTGTGTGTGTGTGTATCTGTGTGTTTTTGTGGCTGTGTGTCTGTGTACATTTCCCTACACAATAACTGTCAATTTTCAGTCCACAGATGCGAAACGTAATATACAGGGTACTGAGATTTGGGAAAATCTTTGTAATCCGTTTTCGGCCAGAATTTTAGCTGTTAAGGAGTCAAATTCAATGATTTGACCTTTGAGAACTCTACAAAACTCCTCCGCCAATTTTGGGTCTAAACACTTGAAATTTTAGATATAGGTTCTTTGGACATGGATCTAACTTAATAACTTAATTTGAGCCCAAAACAAAAAAAATGTTAAGGGGTCATAATAGGGGTCAAAGTTTAAAAAATTGATCGCTTTTTTTTTCTTTTTTTTTTTTTTTTTTTTTTTTTGCTCAACATACACATCCAAACACCCGGGCAACGCTAGGCTGAAATGCTAGTATATATATAAAAATGAAAGTGTGTGTGTGTGTGTGTGTGTGTGTGTGTGTGTGTGTGTGTGTGTGTGTGTGTGTACATTTCCCTACACAATATCTCGGTCAATTTTAAGTCTACAGAGTCGAAATTTGATATACAGCGTACTGAGATTTGGGAAAATCTTAATAAGCGATTTTCGGACAGAAATTTGGCTATTAAGGGGTCAAAGTTCAACGATTTGACGTTTGAGAACCCTACAAAACTCCTCCGCCAATCTTGGGTCTAAACACTTGAAATGTTAGATATAGGTTCCTTGGGCATGGATCTAACTTAATAACTTAATTCGAGCCATAAACTATAAATGTTAATGGGTCATAATAGGGGTCAAAATAAAGAAAAATGACCGCTTTTTTTTTTTTTTTTGCTCAACATACACCTCCAAACACCCGGGCAACGCCGGACTGAAATGCTAGTATATATATATATAAAGGAATCTGCTGTAATAAATAGTGATAATTAGTAAAATTATAAAAATAAAAATATGTTTAAGCTTCCTAAAATTCATAGAATTTTCTGCAAAACCCGTGTCATATTGAATAAAGTACTTAGTTAAATTTAGTTGTAAATTGCACTCTTCTGGAGATTGAAAATGACACTCAAAATACAATTACAAATTGCTTAAGATTTCTATCCATGCATGCTACGTCCATTCATTTCGAAATTCCGTGCAGACTCGTGGGTTTAACAGATCACTGAGTTCGACAAGATACACATGATGGAGGTTGGAAGTTATATCGACCGAAACTTTGTAGGAATAACGCCCAAGATGATAACAGTGGTCCTTATTAGAATTATATTTAAATATATTAATTGAAAGATGAGGAATAAAGGTTATATATAATTTCATTATATCATCAGGTCAATAAGAAAAGCGTAAGAAAGAAAAGAAACATATTTAGGCCATGATATTTTGAAGCTAAATGCTTCTCATTAAAAGCGGAGAAGTGCCAAAATTATCTTACTCCGCGTCATCTTTCTTGTATGTGTATGTTTGTAAATTGAAATCAATAAAAAAAATATTTGGGATATTTTAAGAACTTTTGTCTATGAAGTAAATGTGCTATTTTGGTGACAGGCTCATTTAGAAAAAAATGGATTGACGATTTTGCACTTTTGCATTAAGACAAAAGTTGATAAATTAGATAAGTTAAACCCCTAAAATTGATGTGCTTGAAAAATATGTATTTTTTTAGTTAACGATCTAATCCATGTTTATTAATTAAATGATTTATTGAATTAATATATTTTAATTTATTTTTAGAAGTATAAGTTTAATTCGTTTGAAATGCTACTATAAACCTGAAAACATCTAAATGAATTATAAAAAATTCAGAAATAAAATTTGTAGATTTCGTGAAATGTTGAAAAAATGTTGGAAAATGGTGGGGGATAAATAACAAATGATTTCATCTAAAAAATCAATTTCATATATGTCAGTCAGTAGTTAAAACGATATCTACTGATTGGTTAGATTTGGTCAGCTTTGAAACATAATAATCAATTCTGAGTTATTTAAAACCGAACACACAATACCTATTAGTTCACACTATCTGCTATTTTACTGCAGTGGTTTGAAATATAATGAACTTTTTCGTTGTAATAAAAGTTCATCATTTGTCGATACAAGAAACTGATTACATACTAGTATGCACAGTATGTCAAAAATGGTGCGAAAAATATGCTTTGCCAATGTTCACACTAATAGTCATATAAAATAACATCTAATTTGATGAAGTTAACGGCAAAATATACTTGCAACTATATTGACTTAGTAGAGCAATTAGATTAATGATTCCCCCCGAAAATGAAGCATAAACGTTTTGGAGTAGCTTAGTTGCTATAAGTATACCTTTGTACTACATGTGTGCGCGTGTGTGTGCGTGTGCGTGTGTTATACATATATTATTCGTTGGGAAGAAGCAGTCGGAGTTATGCTCATCTAAATCCTGAATATTTGTCTTGTTTTCTTTTTATCTTTTTCCTTAATTTTTTGTCAAATATTCTATTATTAACCAATACTTTTTCTTATATTTAAAACGAGAAGAAAAAAAAACGTCTCCCATGAAATTGAACATTTCCCAAATTATATTTGCATATTATCTGAACTCAAAAACATGCGGCTTTTTTTTCTAAATTACTTCTAGTTAGTCTAAAGTTAATACGTAACCCTAAAGGTATTACTTAACCAGATTTTTAAACGAGTTAAAAAAAAAACACTTTCTAATTTTATAAAAGTTCCATTATAGCATATTTATTATGGGGTGGAGCTGGAACGGTCGAACATCCAAGCTCGAGGTAGATAAAGGCAAAAGTATCCATGCATTAATATAGGAGGGGAAACTATCTTCAAGTAATATCCTAAACTGGGAATGGGGCAAAGGACTTAAACTAAGTAGATATTAATTAGTCCTTCTCTCCTTTTTTCCTTTTTTTTTTAATGCAGAGTAGATAATGCATGCGGATGTGTTATCGGCAGCTCCAGTAACTATCGCTCCTCCTTTTTTGTCCTTCAGTCCTCATTTCCAATGAGTGAATTTCTGACAAAGGGTGAAGAAAAAGCTGCTTTGCAGGTCGGTAGTACTTTATAAAGAGTAGCCTAAGATGTCGGAAAATTTCTGTTTCTATGTCTAACCTTGTGGTTATGTCACTAATAAAGGTGCTGGAGTTAAACGTTTCATCTGGGCTGACGTTACCCACTTGATAGTTAGGGACCCGAACCTTGGATTAATCACTAAGGAGGCTGTCCTATCAGCAGGTGCAAAGTACCGGGGCTGCTGTAGTGCCATTTGGTGAATGGATTCTGGATCATACAGTAGTATCTGATAGGGCCATACTAGTGGGTAATTGTTACAGCTTTACCTTATCATGTGCTACAAAAAAAAAATTTCTTGTCTTTGTCAATCTTACTTTCTCTTTCTGTCCTACTCCACAAATCCCAAAACCTCAACATGACAAATCTCAAAAAAAAAAAACACGAATAAACCTAGAACCCCATCCTCCAACGTAGACCTCTGCTACCAGATCTCTTTCTCCAACATCAGGGGTCTACGTTCCAACCTTCCAGAGGTTGAAACACAATTACAGGAGACGAAACCGGACTTACTCTAATTTGCCTTATATGTCCTTCCAGGTTGCACTTGCTTACACCACCGCATTTATATTTGCCCTCTATCGCCCCCACAACAGTGGGGTTACTATCTTTAAGAGCATATCTGAGAAAATTGACCACATCCTGTCTGCTCATCCTTCGGCTAACATTCATATTTGCGGTGACTTCAATGTCCATAATATGGAATGGCTGCCCCACTCAAATAAAACCGATGACGAGGGGAGGTTTTGTCATGATTTTGCCATTGCCTATGACCTCACTCAGATTGTTCACGAACCCACATGTGTGCCCGATACACCCGGTCAATATGCAAGCCTTCTAGACATTTTCCTCACAACTTCCCCTGAGCTGTGTTCATGTTCCGTTCTATCTCCTCTGGGATCCTCTGACCACTCTGTTGTAGCAGTTAAGATAAAAATGAAATGTAATAAGTCTTCAGACGTACCTCTCCACCGTACTGTATATTGATACTCTATGGCTGGCTGGGATAGCTTCCGTACATTTATATCTGACCTACCTCTGTATTCCATGTTTAAAAGGGATGTGTCCTCTATAGTATCAGACCTGACCGAATGGTTAATTGTAGGCATAGACTGATTCATACCATCCAAAGAATTCCAATAAAAACTAACAGCCAACCATGGTTCTCCCCTGACTGTGCTGTTGCCATCGCGCACAGAAATCACTTTTTCCATAGTTATCAACGTAATAGATGTACTGAGACTAAAGCTGCTTTAAGGACTGCCAGCAACCACTGTAAAAGAGTAATAAAAAATGCAAGAGAGCTATATGTCCAGTCAGTTAAATCTAAAGTAGCTGAGCAGCGGCTTGGTTCCCACCAGTTCTGGTAAATAGCAAACAGGATCTTGAACACAAGCGTGAGTTCTATCCCAACTATCATCAATGGACCTGAGGTCATCTCGTCAGCATCAGACAATGCTAGACTATTTGCCAAGAACTTTGCAGCTAATTCTACCCGTATGCGACAATGGCCATCAACTCCCTGTATTTCCTCCTATAACAGACAACACGCTATATGCAACATACAAATATCTGTGTGTGAGGTCGTCAACCTAATCAAGAACCTTGATTCCAGTAAAGCAACTGTCCCTGACGGCATTCCAGTTATAGTGCTGAAAAAGCTCCAACTTGCCCCCATACTTACAAAACTGTTTAAGCCCTGCCTTAAGGAGAAGTGCTTTCCAACACCCTGGAAAACCTCATCAGTTTGCCCTGTATTTAAGAATTCAGGTGAAAAGTCATCTCCCTCTCAGTACAGACCAATAAGTCTCCTGTGTGTCATGAGTAAGTTGCTGGAATCCATATTAAATAAAGAAGTAGTCAACCACCTCAACAGAAACAACCTTCTTAGTGACATGCGATATGGTTTCCGCTCTGACAGATCTACAGCAGATGTGCTAACTGTTATATCTCATAGGATTAGTGAATCTCTTGACAAAGGCTTCCTTTCTAGGGCAATTGCTCTTGACATATCAAAGGACTTCGATAAGGTATGGCATAAGGGCCTACTTCACAAGATTTCCAGCTACGGTATTACTGGAAATGTTTTCTCAATCATTAAATCGTTTCTCTCCGATAGGCTCATAAGAGTAGTGGTTGATGGACTCTCAATATTAATGCTGGAGTCCCTCAGCGGTCCATCCTAGGCCCAAGTCTCTTCCTGATCTACATCAATGATCTCCCAAAACACATACTTAAATCATTTGTCGACATCTATGCTGATGACACAACCATCTATGGCAACACATCAAAGGCTGATCTGATCTGAAATGGAACACGTACATCAAGTCTGTTGCCAAGGTCGCTGGAAAGATGGTGGGATCCTTCTACCGCTCAAGAAGATATCTCATTACTGATGCAATTCTCTATATATATAAAAGCCAAGTACGTCCAAGGATGGAATACTGTTGCCATATCTGGGCAGGAGCTGCTAAAAACAGCCTATCATGCCTTGACAGAGTACAAAATAGACTTCGTGGCTTAGTGGGTGATGCCCTTTTCTCTACCCTGCAACCTCTCTCCCACAGAAGAGACGTTGCGAGCCTATCCTTGTTTTATCGTTATTTCCATGGCAGGTGCTCGTCTGAACTCCAATCTCTGGTCCCCCTTCGCCAATCTTTCACAAAAAACACCCGTCTAGCTGAATCCACTGTGAAAAATTTCCCCCACTCTTTATCTGTGCCTAAATCAAAATGTGGCTTCTATGAACAAAGCTTCTTTCTTAGAACTGCTCGCCTGTGGAACTCTGTTCCGTCTGCCTGCTTCCCACCTGACTACAACTTGGATGTGTTCAAGTCCAACGTTAACAAATTCCTAATGAACCGCCCCCTTAAGTAAACACTTCATCAAATCTCCACACTAACATAATGTACTTGGAATAACCCTTATCCCTGAGTGGCTTCCGGGCCTTGATAAGTGGTGATCACTGTGTAAAAAAAAAAAAAAAATGACAAAGTTCTCTCAAATTCTCTCTCCTTTGATCTTGAGCACGTGGTACAGTGGGGGAGGAGGTGGCTGGTTAATTTCAATGCATCTAAAACCAAGCTCCTATCTTTACATCATCAACGCTCTGATCCCCATCTGGCATCAATTGAAATGGATGGCTGTCGTCTAGGAGAAGCTCCATGTTTTGATAAGCTTCTGGGCTTGACCTTTACTCCTCACTTGAAATGGAATATGTACATCAAGTCAGTTACCAAGGTCGCTGGAAAAATGGTAGGATCCTTCTACCACTCCAGAAGATATCTCACCCCTGATGCAATTCTCTATCTATATAAAAGCCAAGTATGTCCAAGGATGGAGTACTGCTTCCATATCTGGGCAGAAGCTGCTTAAAACAGCCTATCCTGCCTTGAGGGAGTACAAAATAGGCTCTGTGGCCTAGTGGGTGATGCCCTTTTCTCTTCCCTGCAACCTCTCTCCCACAGGAGAGACGTTGCGAGTCTGTTTTTGTTTTATCGTTACTATCATGGCAGCTGCTCGTCTGAACTCCAATCAGGCTTAGATAAGTGGTGACTACCTTGTAAAAAATATTTTTAAAAAAATCATGCAAACTATCGCAGAGAAATTTTTAGGTCACAATAATAAATTTCTTTCAAATATACACTGTAAAACGAAAATGACTTGTTGCAAAGAGGAAAAATAAAGATAAAAATAAAGTAGGCCAGCCGCAGGAAAAAATTTTTTTTTTTTTTTTTTTTCATTTGTGTGCTTAAACCCAAAAATGTTCACTTTCAACGAACAGTCCAAAAATAAAGGTTTTTAGATAAAGAAAAATATCTAAGGCAATAAAAATATCTTATTTCAAATTTGAAACTTTGCATGACTTACACAAACCAAAAGTTACAAATGAATTAGGTCAATTCTTTAGCAATAGGCAGCGTTGTAGATTTTTTTCTACTCACAGCTGTTTGAAAAAAAAGAAAAATTTTTCGAGGTTGAAAAACTTTGTGGAGCCAATCTTTACTTTTTCAAAGAAGGTAGAAAAATATGAGTTTGTTGAACAGAAGTTAGTCGTTTATCCAAAGGAGATCCTTGTGGGTCATTTTTTGAATCCATACGTTGCCAATGTTGTGGTCCTGTTTAGGAGGTCATAATATTAAGGTGAAAGAGTCCTGGTGTTTACTGTGAGGAGTAAAACTATGTGTGTGCTCTCTACTCGAAGGCAGAAATGTCTGGCTTACATAGTGCTAGACGAATCTAGACTATTATATAGAGAACATTTAATCATTAAACACGGAAGACTAATTGATCTATTCTGCGATGCAGAAGACTGATCGCCACTATTTTTAAATATTGGGTAAACTAATGAGGTTGGGAAGCACTTTTCTTTTAGGTATCGATTGAATATATTTGTAACGCTAAATGTTTTAAGTTGAGGAAACAAATTATTTTCTACGTTCGCCAAGTTCACTGACAAAAGTCCCACTCCATCGCATCGAGCCAACAAAAAGAAAACTCGTCCCCATTTCAAGAAATACTGGCTTTTTATATTTTATATATACAAACCCGACCGTGTCTCAATTTGCATACAAAAAGTTTAAATTAATTAATAATATGATTTATAATATAAATCGGTTTAAATTAAATTTAATTTTAAAAATAATATTGAGTGAAAGACATTAAAACTATATTAAACTTAAAAATTAATTATTAGTTGAATATGGATGTCTATACGTTGAGAAAATAAAAATTAATAAATATAAGTAAAGTTAATTTCGCTAGTAGTAGCAATGGAGGTAACTCTGCCTCATTTTATTAAGTTAATTTAATTATTGACAATTACGATATAAAAGAATTTTCAGATTATTTTTAAACTCAACAAAACGTAAGTATAGCTTTTGAATTGTTTGATTTAAAAAATTATAATTCTAAGATTGATGAGTTTGATTGTAATAGCTAGTAGATTTGAATTATGTATGATTTTCAATTCGGATCAATTGTTTAGTTATGATAACTGACTAAATGATCAATCGTTTTTATTTTTAACTTAGTTCAGTTTCGTATATACAAACATGTACAATAGTTTATAATTTGTTGATATTATTTTCATAAGTATGTATACTAAACTTAGAATTAATAAATTTACTAATTATTAAATAGAACATGTTTGTAGAAGATTCATAGATTAATTAAAATTGTTAGTACGAATAGTTGGGTTTAATGACTTTGTTTGATAAAAATTCAATATGGCGTAACGGAAAAATATAAAAATAACTGCAGCTTCTTTTCCAATTTTCGGATTTTTAGCATGTCAAATCACATTTCAATTCCTTTTGACGGATTGGCTGTTGCTATTTCTTCTGATGAGTTAGGGACATATTTTGCGCTACGAAACAGATACTGTCAAGAATTGTATAAGTCAACTGAATTAAAGGAATAAGTTATAAGATGGTCAACATCATGAATTTTGGAATATAACTTTTAGTCATTTATTCTCTCTCTCCATCTCTCTCTCTCTCTCTCTCTCTCTCTATATATATATATATATATATATATATATATATATATATATATACATATACATATATACACATATAGATACATATATATACGTATATAGATACATATATATAGATAAATATATACATATATAGATACATCTATATATATACATATATAGATACATATGTATAGATACATATATACATATATAGAAACATCTATATATATATATACATACATATATATATATATATATATATATATATACAGAGAGAGAGATACATATATATATACAGAGAGACAGACAGACAGACAGAGATTAGAATTCAAAGATGGAGTAACTAAAAGAAAACACCATTGCAACTTTTATTTTCAGATTTTGCAATCATGCTCATAATCCTTTTATTTTCTTTTAAAGTTGATAAGGTCCTATTCTTCTAATGTGTAAGGACAGAATACAATCAAAATTGGACATAATAATTACATGAATGATCCTGTGCTACGAAACAGGTGCTCTCAAGAATTGCATATTCTAACATACTGAGAAATAAACGGTATGATGGACAACATCTTGAAATTTGAAATATAGACTCTTTATCATTTATTTGTATATGCTCTGAAGTTACATCAAACTTCATAAATTATAGGATTGGTATAAATAAAAGATGAAATATAATTTAATAAGAATATTTTTCACGTAAATCTATATATATGTGTGGGGGGTGTATGTGTGTGTGTTTCCTTTTCAACCTTATGCAGTAAGCACATCTAAAATCAATTTCAAAATAAATAATGCATTTGAGGGATATTTTAGTTTCAAGAATTGAAGAAGCAAAATTTCTTAATTTCTTTGGCTATCTTCTGTTCTGTTTACGAAGCAGATCGTCTTTGGGGTTTATTTTTTGGTTAGCAAATACCAGAGACTCCTTTAATCCTTGGATATTATCCAGTTGCTACTGCTTCGAAAATGGTAAATGGGTCCTGCTCCCCTTTGTAATTTTTTATTCTAATTATCTAAAAACTGTTTCCCATGAATCCGAAACACAAGCGGAATAAGACGTAACTCAAGTTTGACAAACAGTAACAAATAAGAATAAGGAATATTTCCTTTATTCTAGATATGAAAAATGTAGAAAAATACTCAGATCTCTTTTCAATGATCCTTTTTTTATAACATTTCTTTAAATGAATAGCAATACATGTATAATTATGCGCGTGTATGTTTACATATCTGTCTATATATTTAGCATTTTTTTACATATATATTTAAATGTGGGTGTATGGCAGTAAATATATACATATTTTTACAAAAGATAATGATATCCGATATATATATATATATATATATATATATATATATATATATATATATATATATATATATATAATATAAAGCTGAACGTCCGTGTGTGTGTCTGAACACGAATAGGCTCCTATATGGTTGACTATTATAGAAAACTGGTCACATATAATGATAGAAGATGTATTGAGACACAGGAATGGGTATGTTTGATCTGGTATAATGATGATTCATTAAAATTGTGGGGTCTACGTACGCGCCTGATCCACAAATTATGGAAATAAAAAATTAAAAAAAAACCTTTACAAGTGTTTTTGATATAGATGTACATAAGAATACTTTGATAAGTATGTTTTAACTTAAATAGGGATGGTATAATAAAATTGTGGGTCTGCATTCGCGTCTGCCCTCTATAGAATGGAAACAGGCACAAACCTTAATAAAGACTTTTCATATCTATCTGCGTAAGTATACTTTGATAATTATGTTTCAGTTTGAAGAAATATGGTATAATAAAATTATGGGGTGTTCGTTCGCGCCTGACCTCTATAGAATGGAAATATGTCACAAAGTTTAACAAGGTTTTTTAATATAGATCCACAGAATATATATTGTGATAAGTGTTTCAGTGTGAACAGGTATGGTATAATAAATTATGGGGTTTATCTATTTTATTTTATCTTCCATCATATTTTGCTTTGGTTTTGATACCGCCGAATTCGAAGCTATCTCTTTACAACCCTTCCTTTTCATAACCTATCATACTTTCATAAATCAGAGTCCATTTTCTGTAGGCTGTTTTTGAACCCAGTCAATGACGGGTACCTTTGCTAGTATATATATATATATATATATATATATATATATATTCGTTCCTTTGAGGGGAGACTTATCGGGATAATACAAAGTTCAATAAAATTGTATTGGAAATTATTTAGCCGTAAAAAGAAAGGAAAATTAAGGTATAAAAACTATATATTAATATATAGAGATTTATTCATTAATTCAGCAGAGTACGCATTAATTAGTGGTGTTCAGTAAGTGGGGACTCTTTATGCCATGGTATTTCAAAGCCTAATGCTTCTCATCAGAAGAGTGGAGAAGGTGTTAGATAACATAATGGGGATGCGATGTCTAACGATAGTTTCATTAGGAACGAAATAATTTATTAAGGCTGTTTGGAGGAGCTATAACGATTTCTGTATCATATGAGGAGTATTGTTTGTACTATTATGTAATGTAATTAAACCCCTTACCTTAATCCTCCCATTACAACTCCTAATAACTTACATTTCGGTTGAGTATAGTAATAATCTTAGACACCCCCTTTAAAAAATATAAATCCCCCATTTAATGTAAATCTCCTCCACACCTACAACACATATACATAGGTTTAATTGAGCCACTTCTTTCAACCAACCTACCCCATATTCCTCCTGAGAATTTAAACACACACATTGTCCACATACATTGAACCTACTATGAGAGATATGCTATATACATACATAATGAATACTATACTCCTCATATATCACAGAAATAATATATTTCTGCTCCTAATGTAACTATCGCTCGACGTTGCATTTTCAGTATGTTACCTAGCACCTTCTCCACTCTTCTTATGCGAAGCATTAAGCTTCGAAATACTATGCTATAAAGAGTCCTCACTTACCTAATACCCCTAATTAACGTGTATACCTGTCGAATAAATGAATAAATAAATAAATAAATATATATATATATATATAATGTTTATACATTGATTTTTCTTTCTTGTTTACTTATATATAATGTATGTATGTATATATATATGTATGTATGTATGTATATATATATAATATATATATGCATATATATGTGCATATATGTATGTACATATATATATTTATATATAAACTAACATTAAAAAAAACAAAAAAAACAACCTAGATTTAAAACAGATCAAGAAACTAGATATCCAGGCTAAATAAAGCACACACAAAGGAACAGGTCAACCAGAGGTCAAATAGGTACTAAAAAGCTGATTGGCTAACTAAAATCTCAATAGAAGATGCGTATATAAAAACGATAAACAACCACAAAATTCGCACATAGAGTCCTAGAGTGGATGAAACGCTGAATATTCGGTGTAGCTTAATCGGCATATATATTTTATAACTTACTATATATATATAGGGACCTAGACGACCCATGTAGATTATGCCTTCAAGAAAAATTTGCTATCCTTTACTTTAAAAAACCCCAACATCTATTAAACTGTAGAAGAGAAATAGCAAACAACTGTGTTCACAAGATAAAATTTACTGTAGGATAGCGATACAATATAGTTTTAAAACTAACAAAGACAATAGAAAATAAACAAATAAATAAATTAAATAAACATGAATCTACATAAACGATCACACATATGTGTATGTATATATATATGCATATATATATATATGTGCATATATGTATGTACATATATATATATTTATATATAAACTAACATTAAAAAAAACAACCTAGATTTAAAACAGATCAAGGAACTAAATATCCAGGCTAAATAGAGCACACACAAAGGAACAGGTCAACCAGAGGTAAAATAGGCCTTTGTCCGATAAGTGCATACTCATTGGCTGATAGGAACGGCGCGGTGGATACTAGAAAGCTGATTGGCTAACTAAAATCTCAATAGAAGATTTGTATATAAAAACGACAAACAACCACAAAATTCGTGCATAAGCCTGAAGAGTCCTAGAGTGGTTGAAACGCGGAATATTCAGTGTAGCTTAATCGCCATATATATTTTATAACTTACTAACTAGCTCTACTTACGTATTGAGCACTTTTGAAGTAAATACTTAAAGTTTACGTGTAAATTTATACTTTCGTATATTAATTTTATGTGAGTAAATTAAGTAGCTATATATATATATATATATATATATATATATATATATATATATATATATATATATATATATATATATAAGATTTGTAGTGGTACAAAACTTTATAATAGCTTTAAACAAGATATCTGGAGCCATGCCGAGTTAGGAAACAATCATATAAAATAAAATAAAAGCCATTGATAAAACGATTTAAGAGTAAATTGATAAATTAAGGATTAATTAAAAAAAAAATTATTAAAATAAACCTCGAGCCGTCTTTCGACTGATACATTATCAAGAGAAACATCGGCGAATACGATTAAAAAAGAAATTATTAGGAATAATCGATTAATATTAATTTTCACAAACGTGGGCTGGGGAAAAATAAAATTAGAAAAAAATGTCGCCAATATGAGGGTATAAAAAAAAACCGGCATCGACAAAATGTAGACAATTCATATTTACACAAATTCAATGTAAGTATAAAATATATATATGAGCTCTTTAAATTACTTTAATTTGTGAGAAGTCTCTTTCTACCTACAGACGGAGGGTTTACGAATCATAGGTCTTTTTTTGGGTTACAGAATTTAACAATTGTTAAATACAAACCAATCAACATGATGATTATAAAAATTAAAAAAATTAAAATAAAGGTTACCTAAGCAGGTTTCGTTCCTCGCTCACCAGAGCTAAATCGAGGAAAATACAATTTTTAAAAAAGCCATGAATATGGTGGGGGAGAGGAAAAAGCGAAAAATAAACGGGGAAAAAATTACACAGAGACCAAATTAAGTTCTAAAAGATTTTCTTTTTGCTTGCAAAAAGAAGGTCTCAAAGACTTACAAAAAATAGTCTCCATAATTTTTAAATGAAAGGGCGAGCGCAACTGCCTCAAGATCGTAAACATGTCAGCACTGAAATTCGTGGCACATGCATGGTTATTTATAAGGTGCTTACAAATGGCAGAACCATACGTATTATTCAGAACATCCGAGGGTGAAAAATATGCATAAAGAATCTTTGTGGTTTCAAACGGGAATCTAATCTATGCGATGTTCGTCCAACATATATATATATATATATATATATATACATATATATACACTTGTGCCCGATATTATTCATACCCCCCCCCTTGAAAATTGAGTTTATTAGGTGTAACTTTGTAAGAATTTATTGTTTACGTCCATATTGATACATACTCTTAATAAACCTCTTCTGATCATTTTTGCCATTTTAAAATCTCGGGATACTTGTAATAAAAGAAATATACAGCTATTTATAAAATCTGCAATGTTCAAAAATAATCATACCCCCTTATTTTTTCAGTATAAATCGAGTTTCTGACTGTTTGTTTCCTGTTTGATTCTTATTTTGAATGCTTTTATACAACCTTTGATTAATTTCATTTCGTTTTTTGCATTTTTCAGAAATTAAAATGATATCAACTGAAAACCAATAAAAGCATAAAAATTATTAGAATGGGGAAGAAAAAAGAGCTTAGTAATGATCTTAGGACTAAAATTGTGAATTCACATGAGGATGGTTTAGGTTACAAGTCAATTTCCAAGAAATTTGAGGTCCCAACAGCAACAGTACAGAGCATCATCAAAATATTCCAGAGCCACCACACAACAAACAACTTGATTGGTAGAGGAAGGAAAAGGAAACTGTCTGTTAGAGCCACCAGGAATATTGTAAGAAGTGTTAATGCAAATCCAACCACCACTACTAAGGACATTTAGAAAATCTGGAGTCTTCTGGCATAAAAATATCAAGGCAAACATTGCAAAGGACTCTGCATGAAAATGGTCTGAAAGGAAGAAGACCAAGAACGACTCCATTGCACACCGGAAAACACCTTGCAGCACGTCTAAAGTTTGCTAGGACCCATGTGAATTCTCCAGAGTCCGTTTTCTCAAGTATTTTGTGGACTGACGAAACAAAAATTGAATTGTTTGGCCATATGGATGCTTCTTACGTTTGGAGGAAGAAAGGAGAAGCTTACAACCCAAAGAACACCATACCCACGGTGAAACATGGCGGTGGAAGCCTAATGTTTTGGGGCTCCTTTTCGGCTAGTGGTCCAGGTAGTTTGGTCAAGATAGATGGAACCATGAAGAAGGAGCAATATTTGGAGATACTCCAGAAAAACATTAGACAGGATGCGGAGAAGCTCCATTTAGGACCAAACTGGGTCCTTCAACAGGATAATGATCCAAAAAATACTGCCAAAATAGTCAAGAAATGGTTTGAGGATAATCAAATTAATGTTTTGGAATGGCCTAGCCAGAGTCCCGACCTGAACCCTATCGAAAACCTCTGGCACATATTGAAAACTGAGGTTAAAAAGCGGAAACCTAGAAATTTGAGGGATTTTGAGAACTACTGCATTGAAGAATGGTCAAAAATCAGTGTTGATGCTTGTAAAAACCTTGTTGATAAATATCCAAAACGGTTACAGGCAGTTATTAAGAATAAAGGGCATGCTATTGACTATTAGTAAGAGAGGTATGAATAATTTTGAACTAGTGCCATTATTGTTTTTCTTTGTATAATGTTTCAAACTTGCATAATTTATTTATTTGTTGAGTTTAAATTAAATGCTTATGCTTGATTTATTGTTTGAAATCCCTTTAATATTGTCTACCTTCTGGTTTGAGCAATATTCTTATAGAAATCTCAAAGATCCGAGGGGTATGAATAATATCGGGCACAAGTGTATATATATATATATATATATATATATATATGCGTTTTATTTTTTATTACCGTATTTTTCTATTTAGTTACATTATGGTTTCAGCTACACGACCGTTTTTTGGCCGTAAGGTAGCTTCCTCAGACTTTTACAGCAATGTTCTTTTATGGTGGAATTAAAGAGTGAATGATGTAAGGAGAGGGGTGCGAGAAAAGGGGAAAGAGAAGAAGGGAACAAGGGGGAAAGGAGGCAGGGGTGCTTGATATGTTAGTAATGTTTTAGTTTTGGAGTTTAAGGACATTAGGTGATTGTGGGGGGTCTGGGAAGTTCATCTCTGGTGTGGCTGAGGTTATAGGGATACATGGAGGGGGAGGGAGATGTGTGGGGGTAGGAGAAGGGGGGGGTACTTTAAATTTCGAATCCTAAAGGTTTAGGTTGTTGGCGTCTCATTGGTGAGATGATTTCTTGATAAGTATGTTTTGACCTGTTGGGTGTTCGTTTAGGTTGGGAGGTGGGGGGAGGCTATGATTCGATTTATCTATTTGATTTTTATTTGTTGTTAAGTGCTTGGAGAGGGTTAGCTTGCAGTCGTACACGCGAGCACACACATGCGTACATACACACACATATACTTAAAGAAGACGCTCACATGTATACATACATCTCCGCCTTGGCATGTAAACACGTGTTCACATGCGTACATGCATGCATATACACCCGCGTTAGTCCCGCTGACCCCAAATTTTCCTTAAGGTGTTAAATTGAGTATGTGCGCATAAGCATGGGTGCGCACATACACAGACACATACATCGACATCCATACACCCATGCAGGACTATACATGGGCCTACATGCATATATTATTCAGACATATTTGCATCCCCACGCATATATGCAAGCACACGCGCACATACAGATACTTATATTCCTGAACACATACATCAACATATACACAGCTGCACGCTCCTACATACGTATGTGGACAGCAGGTAACGGGCACATATACTCTCATATACATACATATATACATAGGTACGTACATATATACATTGATACATCCATGTACTCACAGACACATACATATATAGATGTAGTACTCTCGTTAAATGTAGACATGATTATACATAGATATGATTATACATAGATATGATTATACATAGATATGAGCATAAACTCATTCCCAGGCTCATATACGTAATCTTTTCATTAGTGGAGGTTTTTGATGGTTTGATGTGGGTGCACATGGGAGCGCCAACGTACACCTCCACATACATATACACACCTATAGTTACACGTCCCCACACACATGCATGTACACACATATACATGCATACACGCGTACTCATATGCACACATACATGCACTCATACATACATTCGCAAAGATACACATCTACTCTCACTTATGCACCGATATCTGCGCACGCATATATATACAGATATATAGCGTGACATGCCGTAAATATGGGCACAGGTTCCATACACATATACTTACATACGCAGTAATTAATGCACCCGCACCCGGGATAGTGGTCCTAGGTAGCCATACTTATAGATTTTGGGAAGGAATTTGAGGTAGTTTATATGGGGATTAATTACTGTAGTAATTGTTCTAAGTTGGGGTATTTGGTTTTTTAGGATATTATAGATCAGTTTAGGCAGAATGCTATATTGGGGTGTCATACTCTAAGGTGTGTGTCTATGCACATAAGACATCGGTTAGTTATACATTTCCATGCGTACTTACCTGTGCAGGTGTAAATCCACATAGTTATATATGTTTTTATTAATTACACCTTCTACTAAATATTTGCTCCTACCCGGTTGAGCACTATATCCTAAAAACTTAGACTATTACCCTACGCTATGGAAACGGTGAATTTCAACTTTTCTCTCAAGAACATACCAACGACAAGCAAAACAAACTACCTGTTAAACCTCACTCTTAGAATGGAAAAACTAATCAGAAGGATGCAATGGAAAACATATTTCTTTCTAAAGGGAAAAGACGAAAGGACTACCACGGATTCGTCAATAAGGATACAGCCCCCAATTGTTGACCTACTCCACAAATTCGAAACAGATCCTATGGAACTTACAAACAAAGTATCCTTTCACCACAGAAAAAACCCATTTAAACACCACCTAGACAAACTAGCTAAAAACATTAACTCCTCCAAATTACCGTATGTCAAAGCTGACAAGACACATAACTTCTACAAAATCCAAAAACAAAAATACCTAAAACTGTTTAAAGAAAACATCATCACAAACTATAAAAAATCGGATATAGATCTAATCAAAGACATCAATTTAGATAGCAAACACATAACTGACACACTTAATCTTAGCAATAGATTCGGAAAACTAGCGAACAAAGAAGCCTACATAATGCTTAAGGACCACAAACCCAACTTCGAGGTAAAACCTCAAACTAGACTCATAAACCCCACTAAGCCCAAAAGAGGAAAAATTAGCAAAAGAATACTAGAAAGAATTAACTTACAAATTAAAACCAAATACGAACTAAACCAGTGGATTAATACTAAGGACACCATAGAATGGTTCAACATCCAAAATAAAAAGAAAGCCGCCTTCATCCAGTTTGATATTAAAAGCTACAATCCTTCCATATCAAAAGAACTGTTTGATGAAGCCTTGGAATTTGCCTCTCTACTCTCCGACCTACAACCATCCGAAATGGACATTATAAAAAGTCTAGAAAAACAGTCCTAATTGGCTAAGGCACCCAATAGACTAAGAAGAACCGATCCGGATCATTTGACCTCTCAATGGGAGCGGCAGACTCAGCAGAAGCAACTGATCTTGTTGGTCTCTTCATTCTATACAATCTAACTAACACTATAAATAACAAAAACATAGGACTATATAGAGATGATGGCCTCATAATAGTTGAAAACTCAAATGGCCCCAAATGTGAAAAAATAAAGAAAACCTTAACTAAAGAAATGAACAGAATAGGCCTAAAACTAGACATCAAATCCAACATAAAAACCGTCAACTTTCTCGATATAACTCTCAACCTCTCAAGCAACACATACAACCCCTACACCAAAGACAATACTTACCCATTCTATATACACCCACTATCAAACGACCCAAAACATATAATTAAACACATCCCCACATCTATCGAAAAAAGACTTAGCACCAATTCCTCCAAGCTCGAAATTTGTAACAAACACAAACCTTTCTACGAAAATGCCCTTAAGGAAAGTGGTCCCTCAAATACAACCTTTCATTGCATTAAGCCTAATCCACCCAATACCTCAAACAAGAGAAATAGAATTAGGAAAATAATTTGGTTCAACCCCCTCTTCAATACAATGGTCAAAACAAAGCTTGGCACTAAATTCTTCCAACTAATAAACAAAATCTTCAACAAAAACACAATTAAACTCAGCTACAGCTGCACGAACAACCTAGAACAAATAATCAAGAAACATAACAGAAAAATACTTAACAAAGATGAAAATACAAACAACACCAACAAGAACAAATTCCACTGCACCAACAAATCGGAATGCCCACCTAATCAACAAAGCCTACAAACAGAAGTAGTATATAAAGCTACAATCGCACCTAAAGAAAACCCAAATGACAAAAAATACTCCTCATTTAAGGATAGATTCAGAGTACATAAATGCTCCTTCACAAACCCTAACCACCCTAACAAAACCTCACTAACTACCCACTATCTACATCTAACCCAAAATAACCTTACACCAACCATTAAATGGGAAATCCTTAGAAAATCTAGCACATGTAAATCCCTAAACTCCCCATGCCTCCTCTGCCTAAACGAGAAACTCCTTGTCTCCAATTTTAAAGACAGAGACAAATTACTAAACAAAAAACAGGAAACCACCATAAACTGTAGGCATTACAAATCCCACCTCCTTAGCAACCATACATCTTTCTAAAACATCCCTTAGACAACACAACCTTAAATCCCCTAAATTATACAGCCAATACAACAACCCACCACATACACCAAACTACCATGACATATACTCAACTAAACCCCTTAACCAATTCCCCCTACTCTGCACCACCTTACCCCTCCCCCTAAGAATAAAAAAATAACACATACCCCCAATCACCACCAACTCTAAACACCACATAACCTTATCCCACATAACCACCCAATAATCGGCATCAATTCCCTCCCCTAGCCAATCTCCCGACCAACCTTCTTAGTGACACGCAATATGGTTTCCATTCTGCTAGATCTACAGCAGCTGTGCTAACAGTTATATCTCATAGGATTAGCGAATCTCTCGACAAAGGCTTCATTTCTAGGGCAATTGCTCTCGACATATCAAAGTCCTTTGATAAGGTTTGGCATAAAAGCCTACTACACAAGATTTCCAGCTACGGTATAGCTGGAAATGTTTTCTTGATCATTAAATCATTTCTCTCAGATAGGCTCATAAGAGTAGTGGTGGATGGGCAGAAATCAGAGGCCCACAGTATTAATGCTGGAGTCCCTCAGGGGTCCATACTGGGCCCAACTCTCTTCCTGATCTACATCAATGACCTCCCTAAACACATACTTAAATCATTCGTTGACATCTATACTGATGACACAACCATCTATGGCAACACATCAAAGGCTGTAAATGATGATGTTCTCTCTGATTCTCTCTTCTCTGATCTTGAGCGCATGGTACAGTGGGGAAAGAGGTGGCTGGTTACCTTTAATGCATCTAAGACCAAGCTCCTATCTCTACATCATAAACGCTCTGATCCCCATCTGGCATCAATTGAAATGGATGGCTCTCCTCTGGGGGAGGCCCCAGGTTTTGATAAGCTTCTGGGTTTGACCTTTACTCCTGATCTTAAAGTGAACACATACATCAAGTCTGTTGCCAAGGTCACTGGGCAAATGGTGGGATCCTTCTACCGCTCCAGAAGATATCTCACTACTGATGCAATTCTCTATCTGTATAAGAGCCAAGTACGTCCAAAGATGGAGTACTGCTGCCACATCTGGGCAGGAGCTGCTAAAAACAGCCTATCATGCCTTGACAGAGTACAAAATAGACTTCGTGGCTTAGTGGGGGATGCCCTTTTCTCTACCCTGGAACATCTTTCCCACAGAGGAGACGTAGCAAGCCTATCCTTGTTCTGTCGTTATTTCCATGGCAAGTGCTCGTCTGAGCTCCATTCTCTGGTCCCCCCTCGCCAATTTTTTTCAAAAAAACACCCGACTAGCTGAAACCACCATCAAAAAATTTTCCCTCACTCTTTATCTGTGCCTAAATCAAACCGTAGATTCCATGAACAAAGCCCCCCTAAGTAATGAGACCTTACCAATTCTCCAATACTATTGCTACACTATTCTTTTGATTACTGTACACACAATAACCCTTATCCCCGAGTGGCCATTGCGCCTTGATAAGTGGTGAAATCCATGTAAAAAAAACAAAAAACAAAAAAAAACAGCACACCCTACATGCAACCTCCACGATTTAACACGGAAATTGTTTACATATAACTATGTGGATTTACACCTGCACAGGTAAGTACGCATGGAAATGTATAACTAACCGATGTCTTATGTGCATAGACACACACCTTAGAGTATGACACCCCAATATAGCATTCTGCCTAAACTGATCTATAATATCCTAAAAAACCAAATACCCCAACTTAGAACAATTACTACAGTAATTAATCCCCATATAAACTACCTCAAATTCCTTCCCAAAATCTATAAGTATGGCTACCTAGGACCACTATCCCGGGTGCGGGTGCATTAATTACTGCGTATGTAAGTATATGTGTATGGAACCTGTGCCCATATTTACGGCATGTCACGCTATATATCTGTATATATATGCGTGCGCAGATATCGGTGCATAAGTGAGAGTAGATGTGTATCTTTGCGAATGTATGTATGAGTGCATGTATGTGTGCATATGAGTACGCATGTATGCATGTATATGTGTGTACATGCATGTGTGTGGAGACGTGTATCTATAGGTGTGTATATGTATGCGGAGGTGTACGTTGGCGCTCCGATGTGCACCCACATCAAACCATCAAAAACCTCCACTAATGAAAAGATTACGTATATGAGCCTGGGAATGAGTTTATGCTCATATCTATGTATAATCATATCTATGTATAATCATATCTATGTATAATCATGTCTATGTATAATCATATCTATGTATAATCATGTCTATGTATAATCATATCTATGTATAATCATATCTATGTATAATCATATCTATGTATAATCATATCTATGTATAATCATATCTATGTATAATCATGTCTATGTATAATCATATCTATGTATAATCATATCTATGTATAATCATATCTATGTATAATCATATCTATGTATAATCATATCTATGTATAATCATGTCTATGTATAATCATATCTATGTATAATCATATCTATGTATAATCATATCTATGTATAATCATATCTATGTATAATCATATCTATGTATAATCATATCTATGTATAATCATATCTATGTATAATCATATCTATGTATAATCATATCTATGTATAATCATGTCTATGTATAATCATATCTATGTATAATCATGTTTACATTTAACGAGAGTACTACATCTATATACCCACGAATGGACTTAGATTTACATCTATGTAGACGAATATCTCTATACTAATAACTGTCTGTATATCTGGGTATGTATTATGTATGTGTATGTATGTGTTCGTGTGTGCATCCATGTATGTGTCTGTGAGTACATGGGAGTATCGATGTATATATGTACGTACCTATGTATATATGTATGTATATGAGAGTATATGTGCCCGCTACCTGCTGTCCACATACGTATGTAGGAGCGTGCAGCTGTGTATATGTCGATGTATGTGTTCAGGAATATAAGTATTTGTATGTAGGCCCATGTATACGCCTGCATAGGTATATGGGTGTCAATGTATGTGTGTCTGTATGTGTGCGCACCCATGCTTACGCGCACATACTCAATTTAACACCTTAAGGAAAATTTGGGGTCAGCGGGAGTAACGCGGGTGTATATGCATGCATGTACGCATGTGAGCACGTGTTTACATGCCAAGGCGGAGATGTATGTATACATGTGAGCGTCTTCTTTAAGTATATGTGTGTGTATGTACGCATGTGTGTGCTCGCGTGTACGGCTGCAAGCTAACCCTCTCCAAGCAATTAACAACAAATAAAAATCAAATAGATAAACGGAATCATAGCCCCCGCCCCCGCCTCCAAACTTAAGCAAACACCCAACAGGTCAAAACATACTTATCAAGAAATCATCTCACCATCGAGACGCCAACAACCTAAATCTTAGGACTCCATATTTAAAGTAACCCCCCTCCTCCTACCCCCACACATCTCCCTCCCCCTCCATGTATCCCTATACCCTCAGCCACACCAGAGATTAACTTCCCAGACCCCCCCCCCACAATCACCTAATTTCCTTAAACTCCAAAACTAAAACATTACCAACATATCAAGCACCCCTCCCACCTTTACCCCTTGTTCCCTTCTTCTCTTTCCGCTTTTCTCGCACCCCTCCCCTGACATCATTCACTCTTTAATTCCACCATAAACGAACATTTCTGTAAAAGTCTGAGGAAGCTACCTTACGGTCAAAAAACGGTCGTGTAGCTGAAACAATAATGTAACTAAATAGAAAAATACGGTAATAAAAAATAAAATGCATATTTGCTCTACAACAGTATTGAGCACTTCAGGTTTTTATTAATTACCATTTCTACTATATATATATATATATATATATATATATATATATATATATATATATATTCTTTATTTTTATTTTTACCCAAAACAAGGCACAGTGCCTCTTTGAAGTAGTGGGATACTATCAGGGACCCAAGTTGCAGGGATATTATGAAGGGAGATAAGCAGCAAGATGTCTATTCACATTACACTTGAACTTCTGCATGTGAGTACAGCTGGGAAAGCAGAATCTGGGAAAGAAATTATTATAGTAGAAGGCTTTCTTACACCTAGGGATCTCTACTGTGTAGGAGTGAGATTTCGTTGCTTGTCGTGTTTGTTGGGGCTATTTACATCGAGGGGGTACAAGTGCTTGTAGTTCGTCAGAGCATTCACCATTAAAATACTTGTAGAACAGGCAGAGGAATGCAACATTTCGTCAATGGGACAGAGGCTGAAGCTTAGATGATAGTTCAGGACCTATCAGGTTGGTGACTCTCTTTTGAACCCTGCCCAGGAGTGAGAGACTATTAGCCGACGCACCAGCCCAAATATGACAGCAGTACTCCATACATGGGCGAATGGTTGCATCCCTCTTCCTGTTCTACAAGTATTTTAATGGGGAATGCTCTGACGAACTGCAAGCACTTGTGCCCCACGACGTGAACACTCTCGACAGACCCGACAGGCTGCAAAATCTCACCCCCACACAGTAGAGGTCCCTAGATGTAAAAGATCTTTCTACTCCAGTAGTTTCTTCCCTAGAACCGCTAGATTTTGGAATTCCATTCCAGGTCCCTGCTTCCCCAACTGTACTGTCGTGCAGAAGTTCAAGTGCAACGTGAACCAACATCTTGCTGCCCAAATCCCTACATAGTACCCCAGTAGTTGTTACCCCTGATAGTAGCCCCCTACACCAAAGTGGCAATGTGCCTTGTTTGGGGTGAAAATGTAATTAAAAAAAATAAATAAATAAAATGTTATATCTGTTTAAAAATTAGTAACAAAATACAATACAGTATATAATACACATATATATAATCAAATAACATTATAAATAACATCGTAAAGCGGGGCAAATACTGTGAACAGGGGCCGGAAAAAAAACATTGTATTCCACATTGTAACCTGGAAAAAACATATCCTAGGGCCACCTACTATATATATATATATATATATATATATATATATATATATATATATATATATATAAATTAGAACCTATCAAGATAATAAAAAGCTCAAGAGAGCAATTTAAAGAAACAAGAAAAGTTGATAATGAAAATACAAATTCAATAAACAAAATAAAGAAAAATACTTAACCCGCTTATATATATATATATACATATATATATATATATATATATATATATATATATATATATATACACGCACACACACACGCATATATATATATATATATATATATATATATATATATATATATATATATATATATATTAGGTTCACAAGAAGGTTCTTGCAGAATTTTTAATTTGGATTTAAAATTATAGATTTTCAACTAATTTTGGTTATAATACTTTTACTTTATTTATTATTTTAAAAAGCGTTTTTCGCTTTATCTAATCGTTTAAATTACAATTTACAAAAGAGTCTTGAAGATGATCAGCATAGTGGTCACCAGATATTGACAACGATCAATTAAGAGTCTTAGTCATAGCCAATAATCGCACAACTCTTCAAGAACTTGCTTCTGAATTAGACGTAATGTATACAACGATTTCTAACCACTTGAGATAGATTGGAAAGACAAAAACACTTGATAAATGTGTGCCTCACAAATTGAACAACAACCAAAAGAAAGACTATTATTATGACGTGTAATCTTCCCTCCTTTTACACAACAAGAATGACTCGTTTCTCAATCGGCTTGTGACTTGTGATGAAAAGTGGTTCTTTATGACAACCGGCGACACAGCTCAGTGAGTAGACGTCAATAAAGAGTATCCTGTACCAGTACAAGGCCACCATTCGCTCATACATGGCGTATTGTTGCTACATTTGAGCTGATGCATCAGCTACTAGTCTCTCACTCGTAGACAGGATTCAAAATAGAGTCGCCAACCTAATAGGTCTCGCACTATCAGCTAGGCTTCAATCACTGTCCCATCTACAAAATGTTGCATCCCTCTACCAGTTTTACAAGTATTATAATGGTAGGTGCTCAGACGAACTACAAGCCCTTGTCCCCCCTTGATATATGACGCTGAGGGACCTATCAGGTTGACGACTTTCAATTGAACCCTAAGAGTGAGAAGCTGTAGCAGATGCACCAGCAAACTCACGGGATATCTTAGCACGAAGTGAAACTAACTTGTACGTCTCCATCCCCTCTAACACCTTTAACATGTCTGGTTATTTTCCATTTCGTCCTAAGGACTCTGATAGACAGAGTTCAAAAGAGAGTCACCAGCCTGATAGGTCCTGAGCTGTCATTTAAGTTTCAACCTCTGTCCCAACGACAAAATGTTGCATCCGTCTGCCTGTTTTACAAGTATTTTAATGGTGGATGCTCCAATGAACTACACGCCCTTGTACCCCCTCAACATAAATACACCCGACAAACCTGACAAGCAGCAAAATCCCACCCCTACACAGTCGGGGTCTCTAGATATAAGAAAGCCTTCTACTTTAATAGTTTCTTCCCCAGAACTGCTAGACATTGGAATTCTATTTTGGAACTCTGCTTTCCCAACTGTACTGATATGCAGAAATTCAAGTGTAATGTGAACTAACATCTTGCTGCTCAACTCCTTACATAGTAGCTTTTCAAATTATGTCCTCGATTATAACCCTGATAGTGGCCCCCTTACATCACTGTGCTTTGTTTGGTGTGAAAATGTAATAAAAAATTGGAAATTCATTGCGTATTTAATTTTATAATTAAAATTTTTTATTTCATTTTATTTTATGCCATTTAATATTTATAAAAATTTCACTGAATATTCCATCTCGTGAGCGAATAAGTACATATAGTTATCTATAAATCCACACACGCATATATATATATATTGTAAATTGTAATTTTATTTTGAATCTGTATTTCCCAACGGCATCTGAAGCGTTCCCACATGTGAACTTGATTCTTTATAGATAACATACAATCATTATTCTATTGTGGTCCGAACGAGATTTATTTAGATAGGCCCCAAGAAATAACACTTGCAAATCTCTTTTCATATATATATATATATATATATATATATATATATATATATATATATATATATATATATATAGAATATTATATATTATATATTTATTATCTATATATATATATATATCATTGTGTTCTTAATAAAAATAATTCATACTTCTGGGATGAAGGAATGTCGATAAATGGATAAATGGAATTCCATAGTTGTTTTGCAACTCAACAGCTTGGTACTTAATGAGTTTGAAACTTCAGAGATATATAAAAACTGCTGATGTATTTAAATAATAATAATAATAATAATAATAATAATAATAATAATAATAACAACTACGACCTTGATTATTTATGTTTTAACCCATGTATACGCCTTATCTCCAAGGCCAATGGAGCATAATTGCTCCACTTTTCGTTCTCATTCTCTCTCACATTCCTGTCCCAGGGTACTGAAAAATCTACAATCTGCCAGTTTTTTGAGACCTTGTCAATGACGACCAAATCCAGACGATTATTTTCCAATTGCTTGGTCGTTATGGTATTATTACTACCACAACCCCCCCCCCGCCACCACCAACAACAACAACAACAGAAATAAAATTTACAATTATAATAGTAACACTAATATTGGTAGTAATAATAATACTAGTAACAACACCAATAACAATAACACCTACAATAATAATAAAAACATACTACTAGAACTACTATTACTACTACTACTACTACTACTACTACTAATAATAATAATAATAATAATAATAACAACAACAATAATAATAATAGCAATAATATTAAATGATTGAGAATTATTTTTCCCTGCTCTCTCTCCCCTCCCACTCTTTCACTTTTTTTTTTAATAACTTATTTTAATTTTTTTTTTTTTTTTAGTTTATAGGCAACATATTTATGGGTAAATAAAAAAAAATAGATTCATCTCATATGAAAAACTTGTCCGGAGAGTCACTTTTCCTGTCTTTTCGTATTAATTCAAACATTGAAATTGTTCCAAACATTAGGTATTTTTCCCCTACGATGATGGCAGTGACAACGCACACATTTAAACATATTTATGAGTAAATAATAATAATAATGATAATAATAATAATAAAATAATAATAATAATAATAATAATGATAATAATAATAATAATAATAATAATAATAATAGCGGCTAGGTAGCCGAAAGGGATATTAAAATAACACCAATAATTGTAGGAGGACTAGGAAAAATTCGGAAAAACTTTGAAAAAAAAAATGAGAAATTGGAATCAGAGGGATGACTGAGAAGATACAGCGTATAACGATGATGAAAACGACAGAGATATTAAGAAAATGCAAAGAGAACACGTGAGCTACAGACGCCTCGGACATATAGAAACTGCTACAGAAGTAAAACAGAAAGAAAACTGAATCTATAATTGTAAGTTAACCCCCCACCCACATAAAAAGGGAGCTCGGCATCAATTGGCACCATACCAAATAGCTGAATCAGGTGGAGGAAACACTAAGGAGAGAAAGCAGTAGCTAGACCTCCGCTCAGTTAGTGCGAAGAAGAGTGAAACTTTGAGGAAGCTTATTGCCATCAAAATTCCAGTGAAGACCAATACTCGCTTTCAACGAGAAATCAATGGTAAACGACTGATGAGATAATGCAAATTCATCTGCAAACGTTATCAAAAAAATTGGAGAGTATTGAGAATCGGGGGTGACTTGTCACTCAGACTCCAAAGAACACCACAGGTTGTTCTCAAAGGAAAATCTTTGACGATGGCATATTATTATAGTGTATTCTGACAAAGGGCAAGATTTTTAATCGGTTTTTGGTCGAAAATTTGGCTGCCTAGGGGTCAAAGTTCAAAAGATTTGACCTTTGCCGTCTCTAGCAAACTATTCAGCAAATTTTGGATCTAAACATTTGAAATTTTACATAAAGGGTATTCAGACATGCAGCAAGCTTTTCAATCAGCTTGTGAGCAGAAATTTAGCTGCCAAGAGGTCAAAGTTGAAAGAGTTGACCTTTGCAGACTCTACCAAACTCCTCTGCCAATTTGGGGTCTAAACACTTGAAATTTTAATGAACCACCGTTCTGCCAGATCAAACATATCCATTCCTGTGTCTCGATACATCTTCTATCATTATATGTAATCAGTTTTTTAAAATAGTCAACCATATAGGAGCCTATTCGTGACCAGACACACACACACACACACACACACACACACACACACACACACACATTCAGCTTTATATTATAGATATATATATATGTAATCAAGGAGTAAATCTTTAACAAAGCAAAATTTATCAAGATAAGAAAAGCTCAACACTACCAATGGCAAAAAGCAAAAAATAGTAAATGAAAGATGACGAATTATTTAATCAACCTTCAATTTTGAAAACTGGATTTTTTATCACTCGTTTCCAGTTTCTAGTGATATAACTTCATATATAATTTGCCTGCCTATAATTCACTCTTTTTTCTTTTGTTTTTTGAAATTTCTCTTCAATTCCAATTTCAATTTTCTAAAGGATTTTTTCTTCTGTAATTTAAAATCCGATTTTTTGATATTTTGGATTTTAAAAATATTTTCAATATACTTAACCTTCGTTCTGATTACGGATTATTTACCTTGGATTTTATTTAACCTTGGCGGGTTTTGGAATTATTTTACTGACCTCCCTTTATTGGCGGTCATCTGATCTATGCCTCTTCTCCGATACACCAGATTTTATACCTCAATATAAATCGGCGAGATTGAAATCCACAAATTCTTGAAATTCTACTGATTACTTTCCGTTTTTATTTCGAGAATTTTAGACCTGGATTTTTTTTATTTTCACATCAGGATTATGCCAATATTCTGATTTTGCTGTAGATATATTTTCAGGACTTACGAGGATTGCATTTGGACTTGATGCTGCACAAATATTTACCTTGTTGGATTTGTAAACAGTTACCACATTCTTTGCCTCGGAACCTTAAACTAAAGACTTCAATGAATCTTATCTCATTTTATCTTATTTTATTTCTGAACTTATTTTAAACATTTTTTGAACATTTTTCTAATTCCATTTTCATCATTTTCAGATTGTTTTATTTTTACTTTAATTTTTATTGTTTTTATTTTTTTATAAGTATTCCCGTATCCCCTATCTCCTCCCTTTCTTTCTTTGCTTTCTCCTATATCTTCCCAATTTTTATTTTTCTTCTTTTATTATTGGATTTTCTTTAATGATCCCAATTATTTTATAGTGGCCTATATTTTTTTAAATATTACCTACATATATACTATCCTTCTAATTTTCTCTTATATGTTTATATACCTACTTTAAATGACTATTTACTATTTTATCCTAGTCCTTCATTCTCATTTCATTTCAAAATGTCAGCAAGCCAATTTTTTTCTATATTTTCATTTTGCATAATTCCGGCCTTTTCCGCTTCTGATAAGAAGCATTTAGCTTCGAAATGCCATGGCTTAAAGAGGTTTTTTCTTAAATTTCCCCATAACTTTTCCTTATGTCATAACTTTTCCTTATGTCACCCCCGTTAAGAAACTCGTTTCTTATCGTTGAGCACTTTCATTTGAATTAAAAATTCGGTCTATTAAGCTCTTATGCATAGATCGTCATATAATGATTAGATCAATCTGACTGACGTTAAAAACATGTAACATTTAATGAAATAAATGTTTAAAATTCAACGGCATTTGTCGCGGTTAACGGTAGCCGAATGGATATGGTCCTTACTAATGAAGCCAGAGATGGCTTCTGTCGCCGGGTTCGAATCTATTAATTGGTGTTAATCGTGACACCCTACTGAATATTCCCGAAAGGATGAAACATTAATGTCTGTAGGTATTTAATAATTATTATAGTAAATTATCATTATTATATATATAAATATATATATATATATATATATATATATATATATATATATATATATATATATATATACTAGCATTTCAGCCTGGCGTTGCCCGGGTGTTTGGATGTGTATGTTGAGCAAAAAAAAAAAAAAAAGTAGTAGTAGGAAGGCAGGCTCGAACCCGTACCGCAAAGGAGGAAAAGAACGGGGTAAAACCTAACGTTTATGCTGTTACGACCACCGCCAAACCGGAAGCGACATTTTTTTAAAATTAAGGCTAGACAATGTAAAGGAGAGGATAACTTTAAAAAATATCGGCGAAAAAAGTGACCCCCCTATAGAAAAGTGTCTAGTTGAAGGGGAAGATATTAATGTTTTTAGCCAATTTTTCGATATTTGTCGTATGAAAAGTCGAACTTCAAAATGATACTGATCTTGGTAAAATCCGTCGCCTCTATTTAAAGTTTAAGGCAGACATGCAAGCAGACATACATACATACATTTATATATTGGTAACTAAAAATTTTCGACCCAAACTGATGAAAAAGTTTGCCCTATCTTTGAATACCCTTTATGTAAAATTTCAAATATTTAGACCAGAAATGGTCTGAGTAATTTGGAAGAGACCGCAGAGGTAAATTTTTTTTAACTTTGACCCCTATTATGACCCCTTGAAATTTACTGTTTTGAGCTCAAATAAAGTTATTTAGTTAGATCCATGTCCAAGGAACCTATATCTAAAATTTCAAGTGCGCAGACCCAAAATTGTCGGAGGAGTTTGGTAGAGTTCTCAAAGGTCAAATCGTTGAACTTTGACCCCTTAATCGACAAATTTCTGGACAAAAACGGACCACATCGATTTTCCCAAATCTCTGTACCCTGTATATCAAATTTCGAGCCTGTAGACTAAAAATTGACAGAGTTATTGCGTAGGGAAATGTACACACACACACACGTTCACTTTTATATATATATATATATATATATATATATATATATATATATATATATATATATATGAATACAATCACATACAATCACATCATATACGTCACAATCGCGTTGATACACCCGTTCTCGCCAGATCATCAAAATTAAGCAACATTAAGCCTGCCTAGTACCAGGTAGGTGACCATTTGGGAAAGCTAGGCACTCTATGTACTGCGCCGAGTCGTAGAAATTTCCAAGTTGGTATCTGAGGGTGCATTAATTCACTGAAAGAGATGCACTCCCTGTCTTCATTAAGACATGCATCTAGGAGAAGGAAACTCTGATGTAAAAACTTCCGGTCTGTCCTGTTGCAATCATCTGCACCGACAAAGGTTAGCAATAATATCAAGAGTGTGGTTGGTTCTACACAAAGCCTTCACCACTATAAAAAAAAAGTCATCTGTGTGGATTTCGAAGCAACTTAGTTGTTGTGGCAGAAGCTCATACGTCGAAATCGACAGGAGAGTCCATCATATATGCAAATATTTGTACTTCCGCCAAATCATGAAAATGTTAGCATGTAAAAAGAAGAGGCAAGAAACAAATAACAAGTCAGATAAGTGCATTGCCTGAAATGAAATCAGGAAGAAATGATCAAATTTTATTAAAAAGTCAACAGTTGATGTGTTTTTAGGTCATCAGCAATAATAATTGATAGAAATAAAATTAAATTACTAACGTACTTGTATAATTTCATATGAAAATGAGAATTTCTTCATTCATTTTGATAGAGGGCTAATAATAATACATTTATAAAATATATTCATTTTTCAGGCCAAAACTCTAGAAGTAGAATATTCATTTTAAAAGAACCTGAAGAGCTGTGATACAACGAAACACTGTCTATGGATGACTATATAAGCACCCTTTCTGTCATTAAATGATGCTAACTCAGCATATTGCAAAGGTCTTTGCAAATAAATAAATGGAGCAAAATATTGGTGGCAATACTTTTATAAAAGACATTGTAGATATCATTTACAAGCATCAATGATACAAACTGCCAACTATAAATTAAATGATTGAAGGTTTGATTTTGGCTTGGGGTTCTTGCTAGTCAATCCACAATGAAGCGCTGTGATACAGCGAAACAGTCCGTATGTGCATGAACATATATATATATATATATATATGTTCATGAAATATATATATATATATATATATATATATATATATATATATATATATATATATATAGTAAGTTATAAAATATATATGGCGATTAAGCTACACTGAATATTCTGCGTTTCATCCACTCTAGGACTCTTCAGGCTTATGCACGAATTTTGTGGTTGTTTGTTGTTTTTATATACGCATCTTCTATTGAGATTTTAGTTAGCCAATCAGCTTTCTAGTATCCACTGCACCCTTCCTATCAGCCAATGAGAATGCACTTATCGGAAAAAGTCCTATTTGACCTCTTGTTGACCTATTCCTTTGTGTGTGCTCTATTTAGCCTGGATATTTAGTTTCTTGATCTGTTTTAAATCTAGGTTAGTGTTTTGTTTTGTTTTGTGTTTTTAATGTTAGTTTATATATAAATATGTATATGTGTACATACATATAGGCACATATATATACATATATTTACTAACATTGCCTTTTATCATCCTAATTTTTAATCGAGTTTTTTATCACTCGTAAATGTATATTTTAATCGATTTTTCATTGACTCTTTTTATCATTCGTAACTATATATTTCACTTCTATTTTTAATATTTTATCTCCACCTGATGATGATTCAAGAAAGAATCGAAAGCGCTCGTGTGAACCATGGAACATTTGTAAATACCTTCCATCTTGAAGTTAAAAAAATCTTACGAAAGATCGAAAAAATGAAAAAAAGAATCATTAAGCAAGGTATCTCTGTTGCTTTTAATAATGTTTGCCTGAATATACATATATATATATACATACATATATGTGTGATCGTTTATGTATATTCATGTTTATTTAATTTATTTATTTGTTTATTTTCTATTGGTTTGTTAGTTTTAAAACTATTTTGTATCGCTATCCTAGACTAAATTTTATCTTGTGAACACAGTTGTTTGCTATTTCTCTTCTACAGTTTAATAGATGTTGGGGTTCTTTAAAGTACAGGATAGCAAATTTTTCAGGAAGGCATAATCTACATGGGTTGTCTAGGTCCCTACACGTGGTAGCTTGTCTTATTATTTTCCATTCGACTACTGGCGAATGTCCGGTTTCCTTGAGTTCCCAGTATTTATTTGCTAGTATTGTTTTCATACGGTGTTTTTTATTGTTGAATGTACTTTTGTGGTCATAATATCGGGTTTTGAAATCTAAGGAAGTCATACCTACGTAATATCTCTTGTTATTCGGGTTTTGTTTCGCAAATATTGTGGCCTGGTAAACTACGCTTTTGGTTAGCCATTTATTTTGAAGTGGGCAAAGTGTGAGGTGTCTACAGTTGCATTTATCTTGTTCGTTATTAGTATTTTTATTTATAGTACGGTTATTCTTGCCCGGGGTTGGTTTATTATTATTATTATTATTATTATTATTATTATTATTATTATTATTATTATTATTATTATTATTTCTGCTAGTGTTAGTTTTATTTTTGTCATGGTGTCTACTTTTTTTATTGTTTATTTTGTTGTTGTTTACATTGTTTTTATTTAATATTTTGTTATTATGTTCTTTAATTATCATCTCTAAATTTTCGCAATAACTGTAGGATAACTTTAAGGTATTTTTATTGAAAATTTTGTGTAAGGGGTTGGTTACGGGAAAGTGTTTTTCAATAAGATCTAGAAATTTCTTGTCAAGTTTTGTTTTTAACATTTGATTGTATGGAGCCGTATACCAAATTATAGTTCTTTTTCTTCTGTTTTTAATTTTATTATAGTTGTTCGTGTTTTGTTGCTTATATTTGATATCGATATTTTTGTATCCACTATTTTTAGGGCTGTTTCATAGATATTGGTTGACCTGTTAAATGCATTTTCATCGCTTGAGTTATTACTGAGTCTACTTACGATCGAGTTAGGAATCTGTTTTATAATTGATGGTGGGTGATTGGACTTAGGGTTTACGTATATTGGTGTAGCGTTATCTTTTAAGTAGGGTTCATATGTGTTTTTATCTAAGTTTAACGTGACGTCCAGGAAGTTTGTTATTTTTATGTTAGCTGATACGTCTGCTTTTAGGCCTAATTTTTTCATTTCCTTGTGTATGATTTTCTTAAAGTTTTCTCCCTTGACTTTGTTGGAGTTTTTTTATTATAGCTAGTCCGTCATCTCTATATAGGCCGATATCCGTAGTATCTAATATGCTTGTAAGGGTATATAGAATGAATAATCCCACAAGATCTGATGCCTCTGCAGAATCCCTGGCACCCATCGCCAAATCAAACGAATTTTTCATTTTAGTTTTTATCCATAGGTTATTGTTATTTATTAGAACTGATTTTCTACATTTTTTAATGGTGTTGATTTCTTCCGAGGATATATCAGTGTATGCCTCGGCAAATTCTAGGGTAATGTTAAAAAGTTCTTCGGATATCGAGGGATAAAAGTTTATGATGTCAAACTGTATAAACGTACATTTATCTTTGTTTTCTATATTTTTAAACCAGGTGATGAAAAATTCGTGGGAATGATGGACAATACAGGAAGATGTGTACAGAACAGGAGACGTCAATGGTATGGCCACATTGCAAAAATGAATGAGAGTTCTTGAGTAAGTAGACATGAAAGAAAGGATTAGAACTGCATGATATTATACTGTATGGTTTTGGGTTAAGCTTGAGTTAGTACCTCTCTCTAGCATTTGAATATATATATATATATATATATATATATATATATATATATATATATATATATATATATATATATATATATAAGAGCAAATAGTTAATAAAACATGTTAAAAACGCTTTGAAAAAGAGTTAAAAACATATTTAATCTGAAAAGGAAACACTTATTAAGTGGATAGTCCTTAATCCGCAGAGTTTTGAAGAAATACTTTCCTTCTCATCAGAGGGTAAGAATTAGAAAAATGCAGGATCGGATTTTGCATGCAAAAGTATTTGATGAAACTGCAAGTAAGTCAAAGATCTTACTTGATGACAAAAAGTGAAGCAGAGGGAATATGGTGAAGAAAAAAGGTGATTTCACGTGAATGGATAGTTGATTTCACGTTAATTGTAATTTTTATTTTATTTCATATATATATATATATATGTGTGTGTGTGTGTGTGTGTGTGTGTGTGTGTGTGTGTGTAGCGATGTGTATAACAGCTTATAAATATGCATTTCACACATATACAGTTTCAGCAGGACATATAATACTTTATCATTTCCTTACTACAAAAGGGACGGAAAATCTTCTGAGGAATTACATCTTGCCAAAAAATAAAACATTACCTTTATTCATCCGGATCTTGGTTGACGATTCTGCCAAAGCTAAAATAAACATCCAGCTATAGAAACAACTAGAAGTGTCCGGTCATATTTTTGGACAGCTTTTATTCCAGCTTTAGATTTTGCTTTTTTTTCTGTACAGGGTAATTACAGTCCTTGTCTCCAATGCTCCAACTTTCTTCATCCGTCTTCCGTATCTCTCTAACTCTGTCACTCTAACTCTTAACTCTGTTTGCATATATTCAAACTAATCCTTGCTTTTAACATATGATATTGAATCACGTTTTTCTATCTGTTATTTTAAAACCCATCTTGTTTGAATATTTTAACACTCTACTCCCAATGCCGAATTCCTGCTTCTTTTGTTCTATTGTTCTACTAACCCATTCCAAATTGAAAAGTATAACATTTTCTTTGTTCATACCGACAACGAATAATGATTTTTCATCCAACATTTTTAACTTTTAATAATAATAACAGTCGATTTAGGAAAGTTTGCTAAATCGACTATCAGCCAGACAACTTGAGTCGCACCGGCATTATCTAACACACACACACACGCACACACACACACACACATACATATATATATATAGATAGATAGATACACATATATAAATAAATAAATATATATATATATATATATATAGAGAGAGAGAGAAAGTGAGGCGAGAGTAAGCAAAAGAGAGTGACAGAGAGACAAAGAGAGAAATAAAATATATATATATATATATATATATATATATATATATATATATATACTTACAAAAGTACCCGTCGTTGACTGGGTTCAAAAACAACCTACAGAAAATGGACTCTGATTTATGAAAGTATGATAGGTTATGAAAAGAAGGGTTGTAAAGAGATAGCTTCGAATTTGCGGGTATCAAAACCAAAGCAAAATATGATGAAAGTAAAAATAAAGTAGATAAACCCCATAATTTATTATACCATACCTGTTCACACTGAAACACTTATCATGATCTATATTAAAAAACCTTGTTAAACTTTGTGACATATTTCCATTCTCTGGAGGTCAGGCGCGAACGAACACCCCATAATTTTATTATACTATATTTCTTCAAACTGAAACATAATTATCAAAGTATACTTACGCAGATAGATATGAAATGTCTTTATTAAAGTTTGTGTCTATTTCCATTCTATGAAGGCCAGGCGCGAACGCAGAACCACAATTTTATTATACCATCCCTATTTAAGTTAAAACATACTTATCAAAATATTGTTATGCACATCTATATAAAAAACACTTGTAAACGTTTTTTTTTAATTTTTATTTTTTTTATTTCCATACTTTGTGGACCAGCCGCGTACGCAGACCCCACAATTTTAATAAATCATCATTATGCCAGATCAATCATACCCATTTCTGTGTCTCGACACATCTTCTATCATTATATGTGATCAGTTTTCTATAATAGTCAACCATATATAGTATAGTATTCGTGACCAGACACACACACAGACGTTCAGCTTTATATATATATATATATATATATATATATATATATATATATATATATATATATATATATATATATACCAGATTTTTGAGTTTGTTAAAAACAGAAAAACGTTATAGACCGTTGGCTTACAATGAGTGCGTTATGCCAAATTGATAGTGGAAGGTGATGTAATTGGTGCTCATTTTTTGCATTAAATACTAATCCTTATTAATCCTTAAGTGTGCATTGAAAGGACTCCATAATACTTAGTTCACTGTGTTAAAGAATAACCGAGCAGAAGGAGTAAATTATCCCTTTATCTGTCTATCTATCTGATTATCTTATTATCTATCTATCTATCTATATTATTATTATTATTATTATTATTATTATTATTATTATTATTATTATTATTATTTATTTAGTGATGAGTAGACAACAGACTTGAAGTCATGTTTTGACAACATGTAAAACTCTGTGACCAGGTAAGTTTACACTGGAAGATGCGAATGGAGACTGGAAGTGACGTGTCACATGTCACGTGTTCCGGTTTATGCAAGATAGTTGGATTTGGGTAAGACAGGTGGGCTAAAAACGGGTCTCCCCTTAAGAGAGAGGAGGTCTCAGAATAGAGACAGAAGAACCTCCCCAAGCCAAAGATTGTCGATCACTCCCTACTTCTATGACGAATACATGGGAGTGAATAAGATACATAAAATCTCACATCGTCTTGCGTCCTGTCTTGAAGTATTCCTTTAAACATATTCTAGCTCCCTCAATGACGGTTGACGAACTTCCCATAAGAAACAAATGCAGAAACGGGTATGTCGTCATGTATATGTTTATGTATGCGTATTATATGTTTTGAGACACACGTACCAACACATAGACGAATTATGGGCCTCTAAAATAGACATTAAAGATCCGAGGACCACAGTCCATTACACAACAACACAATGTACATAGTTATATGCATATGGTTAGTTATGATAAAAACACAACAGACACATTGGTGCTGCGTACACATTCAACACAAATACGTCATAAATGCACCCTATACAACAGCTGCATCTTATAACAAAGGTCCACACAAAATTTTAGCCAAATTTGTTTAATAGTTTTTGAGAAAAAGTAGAAAGGACAGACAAAGGAACAGAGAAAATATAATTTAGATATATACTATTTAATGGATACAATCATCTTTCTTTTTTTTTTACTTTATTACTTTTTTTTTTTTTACACAGTGATCACCACTTATCAAGGTCCGGAAGCCACTCAGGGATAAGGGTTATTGCAAGTACATTACGTTAGTGTGGAGATTTGATGAAGTGTTTACTTAAGGGGGCGGTTCATTAGGAATTTGTTAACATTGGACTTGAACACATCCAAGTTGTAGTCCCATCGATGTAATGTTGAAGTCCCACCCTACACAACAGAGATCTCTAGATGTAAGAAAGCCTTCTACTCTAATAGTTTCTTTCCCAGAATTGCTAAACTTTGGAACTCCCTTTCCAGTTCCTGCTTCCCCAACTGTACTGACATGCAGAAGTTCAAGTGACATCTTGCTGCTCAACTCCCTACAGAGTATCTCTGCAACTTATGTCCCCGATAGCAGCCCCCACATCAAAGTGGAACTGTACCTTGTTTTGGGTGAAAATAGAATTTAAAAAATATATCTAAAGTAACGGCAGAAACCTTTGATAACTACCTCCGTCTATAGCGGAATCGTCCTGTAAATAGATAATAACATTTAATGCTACTAAGATGAAACTACTTTCCTTTAACAATTACAAGAAATATTCTCAACCATCGATTGTCATCGCTAATAACACCATACGTGAAAGCTCATCATTCAAACTCCTCGTCTTAACATTCATAGGGAACATGAATTGGAACAAATACATTGAAAACATTGCCAAGACTGCTGCAGAAAAGGTGGGCTCCCTTTACCGTGATAGAAAATTACTCACATGTGAGAGTATTCTATATTTTTACAAAGTCATGCATGAGTCATTGTTGCCACATCTGGGCTGGTGGATCAACCATAGTTTCTCCCTTTTAGACAGGGTCCCTACAAGAGTTTCTAGTCTAATAAGACCTGCACTTTTGACCCATCACCACAATATTGCATGCATGTGCTTGTTTTACAAGTACTTTGATTGAATGTGCTCTGATGAACTCATAGAATTGCACTGTCTAGACATAGTACCCTCAACTAATCTAGCAAGCAGCAAAATCCCACCCCGTCACTGTTAATGTCCTTAGATGCCAAAAAGCCTTCTATTTTTATAGTTCCCTTCAGGTCGTTGCTTTCATGACTGTACTAACATGCAGAAATTCAAATGTAATGCTAACAAACATCCTACATCTCAATTCCTTATATTTCCCTGTATACACAATCCCAATTAGTAGCCTCTAACGTTCAAGTGGGAATACGCCTTGTTCGGGTGAAAATAGTGTTTAAAAAAACTGAAAAATCAACTTGATTGTGAAAGAGTACTGGTTATTAAAGAACGTTGCTTCTCAATCTGTTTTAGTTAAGAGAACGACTATCATTGGTTGTATAATTTGTTCTGGTTATTTATTGCAGGACGAGATTTGTAGAACTCTTATGCAGACTGACATTTTCTCATTATTTACTGTGTTCATATTGATTAGCGTGATATTCTTGTGCAGTCTGAGCCGGAAAAACTTTGGTTTAACCAGGCTATAACACAAGGACGCGCAGAGAAGGTTGCTAGGAGTGCCCAAGCAACTGTACCTTTTACTTTTGTTTTAAAAGTGCCCTTTCAGAGGAATGTATTATAGGTCTGTGCTCCATTATTATTATTATATTTTTGCGTTTTTTTTTTTTTTCACTTGAGCATCTGCCCTAAGACGGTTCTCTGCCCGTCATTGCTGTAGCATATGTTTATTTGCCTTTTCTTCTTATATACATAATAGTGATTAATTTCAAATACCTACTCAAACCAATTTCAAGTAAAATGTAGGTAAGCAAACATTAACACAATCAATGTAATATTAAAACATCGTTCGTCTGACATTTCCTCCAACCTTCCTTCCTTCTTTCCTTACTTCTCTCCTTCATAGCCTTGTGAGTTTAATCTTTGTCTCTAGGGATTTTCTGTTTGTTTCGTCATAAAGCAATCATTGATTATATAAACTATAAAGGATAGAACTAATAGGATTTGTTATGCGGATTAAAATTGTCTGAAGCCTCCATTCGCAGAAAGAAAAAGAAAAATATGCAAGAATCGTTCAAAGTTTCTTTATCACTCAGAAGAAATATATTTCGTCTTCAAACTGTTCAGAATAATACAATTATTGGTCAGAATTATTGGAAAATATTCTTCATAAAATAATGTGTGTGGCTATCATGTATTAAATAGAAGACACACACCATATATATATATATATATATATATATATATATATATATATATATATATATATATATATATATATATATATACATATGTCCTTTGAGTTTTGTATATTTAGGCAGAATTTCATATTCGCGCATATTTTACTGAAGAGGATCTTCGTTCTTCTTTTTATGGTCTTTCTTGCAAATTTTTCTTGTTTTCATACAAGTATTTTTGTTGTGGGATCCAAAGTTCTTATAAAGTCCCCTAGTTTACCGAACGTTTTCGGTCTCGATTGACCATCGTCAGGGTTGTTCTTCCTGTGCATCCTACTTATTGATTGATTTGTTCTCTGTCGTTTTACTGTTTTTATTACTAATTTACAGCAACTAGTGGTTGATCCACCAGACCAGATGTGGCAACAGCAGCCGAATTCTCCACCTATTCTAGCACGATAAAGGTGAAGAGGAAGGGAAAAAAATTCAAATTAGGCGAAACTACACATAGTAAATTAGTAATAAAAACATTTGGGCTTATCAGTTAGACATATCTGAACTCGGAATTCAAAGCCCGAGCCTCTTGCATTCGAGACAAGCACTTTTAGCTGACAGAGTTAATATTAACTGTTAGTTAATAGAATTTCTTGTGTGTGGGGCGTTTGCTCAGTTGGCAGAGTTCTTGCCTCACATACAAAAAGCTCGGGTTTTGAATCACGGGTTTAGATATGTCTAACTGATGAGCCTAAATAAGGACGAAACTCGATTCTTGGAGTTCCGATTTGTTGGCTGTCATGGCTCTTTTCGGCTGCAACGTTATTTGGCTGTGTAAATAATTATATATTTATATATATATATATATATATATATATATATATATATATATATATATATAACTACTTCATTTATTCACATAAATTTAATATACGAAAGTATAGATTTATGCGTAAACTTAAAGTATTTACTTCAAAAGTGCTCAATACGTAGGTAGAGCTAGTTAGTAATTTATAAAATATATATGGCGATTAAGCTACACTGAATATTCTGCGTTTCATCCAACTATAGGATTCGTCAGGCTTATGCACGAATTCTGTGGTTGCTTCTTGTTTTTATATATATTGAGGATTTCTAGTTAGCCAATCAGCTTTCTAGTATCCACCGCGCCCCTTCCTATCAGCCAATAGGCATGCATTTTATCAAACAAAGGATCTGTTTTGGAACTACCATACTTAAAAGATAACGCTACTCCAATTTACGTAAACCCTAAGTCTGTTAACGAGCATCTCTCCCCCCCCTCTCTCTGGCTTTCTTACTCTTTCTATTTTCTCTCTCTGTGTCTCTATAAGAGAATGGAGAAGGAGAGAGGGAGAGAGAGAGAGAGAGAGAGGTGAGTAAACGTGGAGGTAGACACGTTTACCAGAACCAAAGGTCAGCTGACCAAATTACGTATGTGTGACGTGGTTGGCTAGATCTGTGAGATTTGATTTGAGCTTTGAAGAAGACGGACGTTCTTCCATGGTCTCCCCCTGGGGAGGGGGGAGACGAACGCTGACGTGTGTGAAGAAGAACTAACACAAGCCGATTTCACTTCCACTTCTGCAGAACCTCTGGGGAAAGTGAAATAAAAAACTATAAAACCATTTCATCGTCTTGGAGTGATAAATCTTCGTCAAACAGGTATCAAGTCTCCCTCCAGGATGAGAAATTGCCAGATGGTTCAACAGCGAGAAGAAACAGAGGTAGGTTCAGAAATTACATGTCACACACACGATTCCCTTTATGATAATCAAACACACAACCATTTATATTAGAGACAATCACACAGAATCTTTGATGTTATATAGTGTATACACCCAAACGTAAAAAGTGCTCCTCAATGATTTAAAAAGTGCCCCTAAATGAAGAACTCTATATAACATATTCAAATGTAACGAAAGATCAATTTGGTACCCCTCAAGGATAACCTCAATGAAGAACGAATATATAACAAGTCCAACCACCCACCATCAATTATAAAACACATTCCTTACTCGATCGTAAGTAGACTCAGTAATAACTCAAGCGATGAAAATGCATTTAACAGGTCATCCAATATCTACGAAACAGCCCTAAAAAATAGTGGATACAAAAATATCGATATCAAATATAAGCAACAAAACACCAACAACTATAATAAAATTAAAAATAGAAGAAAAAGAACTATAATTTGGTATACGGCCCCATACAATCAAATGTTAAAAACAAAACTTGGCAAGAAATTTCTAGATCTTGTTGAAAAACACTTTCCCGTAACCAACCCCTTACACAAAATCTTCAATAAAAAATACCTTGAAGTTATCTTACAGTTGTTGCGAAAATTTAGAGATGATAATTAAAGCACATAATAACAAAATACTAAATGAAAACAATGTAAAAAACAACAAAATAAACAATAAAAAAAGTAGACACCATGACAGAAATAAAACCAACACTAGCAGAAATAATAATAATAATAATAATAATAATAATAATAATAATAATAATAATAATAATAATAATAATAACAAACCAACACCGGACAAGAACAACCATACCATAAATAAAAATACTAATAACGAACAAGATAAATGCAATTGTAGACACCGCACACTTTGACCAGTCTAAAATAAATGTCTAACAAAAAGCGTAGTTTATCAAGCAACAATATTTGCGAAAGAAAACCCGAATAACAAGAAATATTACATAGGCATGACTTCCTTAGATTTCAAAACCCGATACTATGACCACAGTACATTCAAAAATAAAAAACACCGTATAAAAACAACACTAGCGAATAAATACTGGGAACTCAAAGAAAGCGGACATTCGCCGGTAGTCGAATGGAAAATAATGGGACAAGCTACCACATGCAGACATTTAGACGACCCATGTAAATTATGCCTCCATGAAAAATTTTCTATCCTGTACTTTAAAGAACCTCAAAATCTATTCAACTGTAGACGAGAAATAGCAAACAACTGTGTTCACAAAATAAAACTTACTCTAGGATAGCGATACAAAATAGCTTTAAAACTAACAATGACAATAGAAAACAAGCAAATAAGTAAATCAAATAAACATGAATATACATAAACGATCGCACATATATGTATATATATATGTATATATATGTGCATGTATGTGTGTACACATAGGTATATTTATGTATATAAAAAAAAAAGGAGAACGTCTACCTTAAACCACTAACCTAGTTCTAAAACAGATCCTTTGTTTGATAAAATGCATGCCCATTGGCTGATAGGAAGGGGCGCGGTGGATACTAGAAAGCTGATTGGCTAACTAGAAATCCTCAACATATATAAAAACAAGAAGCAACGACAGAATTCGCGCATAAGCCTGACGAATCCTATAGTTGGATGAAACGCAGAATATTCAGTGTAGCTTAATCGCCATATATATTTTATAAATTACTATATATATATATATATATATATATTATGACCTGACGTGGGGGGGGGGGCATTTTGTCACAATCCTGCTTCATGGGACAAATTAGTGTAATCAGGCCGCCTCCAGTCCCTAAATGTAGGGGCAAACCCTAAGTCATGTGGCTACACTCTTATCTTTACCTAGTGATAGACCCTTCAAAATGTAACCAAACACTTACACTTGTTTACTGATACTACTGCTTTGATGCTAAGAGCGCACAAAACGTGTGACTCTAAGTCTTTGTGGCAATACCTTTAACTTGTGGGTTGGCCATTCGTCGTCAGATACTGTGGTTGAGTTCTCCTCGTAGGTGCTCTAGTGAATGGCTTGTGTATCGCTTCTCTCCATGTAGTCTGGGCTGGTTGTGATGTCGGTGCTGTAAATAACTGTTTTCATAGCAAAGCAATTCAATAATCATAACTCAGAGATCATTTTCTTATAAATGAAAAGAATTATTCATAAAATACTTCAGGTACACTTTGTACAAAGGAAAGTAAAACTGTTTTCTGGGTTCCTAACCGTTTCAAAACGCTAGATATTTTGAATTTGGATTCTTTCAGATGGTTCCTCAGTAAAAGGAGGAAGAGCTCTTTTAGGAGATCAGCCTTTGGGCTTTAGTTCAAACGCTGATCTAAAAGTTTTAGCCCAAAAGGGATGCATACGTTTCGAAGTCCTTTCTATTTGCCAAACAAATGGTTTCATGAGATTTGTACAACATCCCTTTTCTAGGCAGTATTATTACTTCACTCCTTCCTCTCTCTCCCCCTCTTTCTCTCTATATTAATCCATATCTCTTTTTAGTTCTCTTTCTCCCTCTCGTGAGGTCTTTTTACCTTCAAGTTAATTCTTATCACCTGCAAATGACCACTTTATGTTGGGAAATTGCCTTTTTCTGCAATATCGAAATAAAAACACATTCTATCATTTCTCTGAAATCTAGGTTTTCTTAAACCTAGTGTCAAACATCTTACCTAACCTTTAGCCGATAAGCAAGGTAATTAAATAATGCCTGGCGCATACAACAGCTGTACATATATAAGAGGAAAATATATTTATAATAGAAAAATATATTCTGATGCATATAGATTTAAGGATCAATTTGCAACAAGTGAATACAATGCAGTGTGTAGGGGTTATGAGGGTTCGTTATACCGAGCGTTTCAAAGTCTAATACTTATCATGAGAAGAGGAGGGGGGGTGCTAGGTAACAAAATATGGATGCGAAGATTAGCAATAAGCCTAACCCCTACACACTGTATTGTATTCCCTTGTTTAAAATTGATCAATAAATCTATTTACACCAGTATATATTTTTCTATAGTCAATATATTTACAGTACCGACATCACAACTATTAAATAGAGAAATAGTCAACCACCTCAGCAGGAACAACCTTCTTAGTGACACACAAAATGGTTTCCGCTCTGCAAGATCTACCGCAGATGTGCTGACGGTTATATCCCACAGGATTAGTGAATTTCTTGACAAAGGCTTCCTTTCTAGAACAATTGCTCTTGACATATCAAAGGCCTTCGACAAGGTATGGCATAAGGATCTACTTCACAAGATTTCCAGCTACAGTATAACTGGAAATGTTTTCTCAATCATTAAATCATTTCTCCCCGATAGGCTCATAAGAGTAGTGGTCGATGGACAAAAATCCTGGGCCCAACTCTCTTCCTGATCTACATCAATGACCTCCCTAAACACATACTTAAATCATTCGTTGACATCTTTGCTGATGACACGACCATCTACGGCAACACATCAAAGGCTGTAAATGACAAAGTTCTCTCTGACTCTCTCTCCTCTGATCTCGAGCGCATGGTTCAGTGGGGGAAGACGTGGCTGGTTATCTTTAATGCATCTAAAACCAAACTCCTATCCTTACATCATCAACGCTCTGATCCCCATCTGGCATCAATTGGGATGGAGGGCTCTCGTCTGGGTGAGGCTCCGTGTTTTGACAAGCTTCTGGGTTTGACCTTTACTCCTGATATGAAATGGAACAAGTACATCAAGTCTGTTGCCAAGGTCGCTGGAAAGATGGTGAGATCCTTCTACCGCTCCAGAAGATATCTCACTACTGATGCAATTCTCTATCTATATAAATATATAAAAGCCAAGTACGTCCAAGGATGGAATACTGTTGCCATATCTGGGCAGGAGCTGCTAAAAACAGCCTATCCTGCCTTGAGAGAGCACAAAATAGACTTCGTGGTTTAGTGGGGGATGCCCTTTTCTCTACCCTGCAACCTCTCTCCCACAGAAGAGACGTTGCGAGCCTATCTTTGTTTTATCGTTATTTCCATGGCAGATGCTCGTCTGAACTCCAATCTCTGGTCCCCCCTCGCCAATCTTTCACGAAAAACACCCGTCTAGCTGAATCCAATGTGAAAAATTTCCCCCACTCTTTATCTGTGCCTAAATCAAAACGTGGATTCCATGAACAAAGCTTCTTTCTTAGAAGTGCACGCCTGTGGAACTCTGTTCCGTCTGCCTGCTTCTCACCTGACTACAACTTGGATGTCTTCAAGTCCAACGTTAACAAATTCCTAATGAACCGCCCCCTTAAGTAAACACTTCATCAAATCTCCACACTAACGTAATGTACTTGGAATAACCCTTATCCCTGAGTGGCTTCCGGGCCTTGATTAGTGGTAATCACTGTGTAAAAAAATATATATATATATTTTCCTTTTATATCTAAGCTCCACCTTCATCTCCAACTTTTTATTATATTTTGATTATCTATTATTGATACTTATTGAAGACATTCTTTCTAAGAACACTGCCAGGTACATAAAGTACCTTTGCGTTAAATTTCATAAAAATCGTTTACTTGTATTTGAGTCCAGAAGGATCTCACAAACACACACATAGACACACACACAGACACACACATAGACACACACAGACAGACACATAGACACACACACAGACACACACACAGACACACACATAGACACACACAGACACACACACAGACACAGAGTTCCTTTAATATAATAGTAAAGATTTTTCATTCGATTTAATTTTTTTCTGTATTCTTTTCGTGTGCTTCCTTTTTTGTATTCTCTACATTTCTTTCTCCATATATTTCTCCCCTATATGTGTTCCCATTTCTCATATCATTTTTCTATTTACATTATCAACATCCTTTCTACTGCTATATACATCTAGTTTATCACTATCTCATTCCTGCGCTAATGTGCTTATGCTTGTGTTTTTGTGGATACATAAACCTGGCTTATACTATTCTGATGAAAACCACGAGTCTTTGAAATGCCATGACCTAAATAGGATCTTTTTCTCTTTTCCTTATTGATCTGGTGATGTAATAAAGTTTTATTTTACATTGAATTCTCACTTTTTTTATTTCTTATATATATATATATATATATATATATATATATATATAAAAGAAACTTTGTGTCTGTGTGAGAGTTTGTTCCCTATGGACTCCTAAACGGCCGGGCTGATTTTTTAAAACTTATATAGGTTTTGTATCGAAATATTTTTAATTAGTAGATATTTACTAGCTGGCCACCTCAGCAAGATGCAACACAAGGTCAGAAAGTGGGGATGTCCAGCAAGTGTCCCTAAAGGAGGGTTACTCTGGCCAAGCAAAAATTGCCTAGGAATCCTGATCGGCATTCCTCAGTAGGAGTGCTTCAGGACACAAGCGATAAACTTGCCAAACCTGAAAGTTGAGTAACAAGGCCTGAGAGAGTGGGCCAACGAGGTGGAGTGCTCCAGTCTAACAGATATTGAGCCAGTTCTTGGCTCTACTCCTGTCAGGTTGATTGTCAAGAACGTATTTTTGACTGGTACTTTCTACCCAAGTCTCCAAGCAGCAAGAAGACTCATCCTCTATGATTAGAGGGGATGACTTCAATAAGTATCAATCATTTATAATTTAAAAAATCCATTGAAAGAAGGAACAGGTGATTTTAATTAAAGTTAACACCTTATACAACCTAACATCACAAGTGCATCTGAGAATTTTTATTACTAGACAAACAGAAAGGATCGGCATAAAAAATCAACAATAGGCTCTTTGATATGACAGGGGCGAATTCAAAATGAATGTTTAGAGTACAATTGGACCATGACTCTTGACTTTCGCATTTTAAACTTTAATTCAAGTCATTATATAAAAATACTCTTATAAAATCAACAGTAGGTTCTCTATAATGCAATGTAGACTACAATGTATTTTGGAATGAGTCATTGTGGGAGGCATGTCAAGCTTCCTTCCAGTGCACCACAATGGGTCCCCAACTAGAGCAGACAATCAATCGATTTGATTGAAAAATGAACCATTTCAGTGAGAATAATAATATGGGAGTGCGAAATATTCGTTGATTCTCATTTAATCCTGGGCAACGTTGGGCTTCCTAGCTAATATATATATATATATATATATATATATATATATATATATATATATATTATTTTTAAAAAACAACAAAAGTTGGATTGATAGCAAAAAGTAGTGTATTTTCATTGTTCGTTACAAATGTTTTGCGACCATTCGGACAATTTCAAATCTTATATCGTTTGAAAATATTTACAAGAACGGCCTCTCATCAGACGTATGAGAAAATACTTTTTTAATGAACAATATAGAATCCATTTCCCTTTTAAGGGAAAACTATGCGATAAAAGATTTACATACATTTCTTCCTACAGAGGTTTTCCGTTTTCTCATATATATATATATATATATATATATATATATATATATATATATCTGTGGAAATGTATTTTATTTCTCTTATAATATATCCCAATCCTTATTTAAGAAGCTCAATGTAAATACAGAGCAATATAGTGAATGAATGGTAAAAGCCTATATTCCAAAGTTCATGATGTTAACCTTCTTATAATTTATTCCTTTAATTCAGTTGACATTTACAATTCTTGACAATATCTGTTTCATAGCGCAAAATCAATCATTTAATTATTATATCAATTAGTGAATCTACTTTGCCCATATTAGGAAGCAGGTAGCAAGAAGGGAATTCCAAAGTCTAGCTGTTCGAAGGAAGAAGCTATTAGAGTAGAAAATTTTCTGATATTTAGGGACCTCAAAAGTGAAGGGGTGTGATTTTGTTGCTAAGCGCGTTTGTCAAGGATATGCACGTTGAGGGGCACAAGTGCAATGAGTTCATCAGGCCACATTCCATTGACGAAAAGTGTGTGTTTGTTTATCTTAACAGTTTATGGTTTATGAATTGTATGAAGTAATGAAAACAAATTTGAATATTATTTGAAATTTAAAAAAAAAAGGAAAACTCTGTTAAATGTGGATTTCTTCCTCCCTCTTAAGAACCAAAAGTGTATGTGCAGTTTTGTTTGGAACCACCGAAATTCCAGGGAAGACCAATCGTCGCTGCCAATGAGAAATCAATGATAAGCGGCTGTTGCGATAATGCAAATTGATCTGCAAAGGTTATCGAAAGAGGTGGAGAGTACTGGAAATTTGAGGAGACATGCTGTCATTCAGACTCCAGAAAACACCACATGTTGTTTTCAAAGAGAAATCTTTGATGGTGGCTTGTATGAAAACTCATAGTGAGTAAATAATAATAATAATAATAATAATAATAATAATAATAATAATAATAATCGTGGTAATAATAATATGGCTGAAAGTCCCCTATGTCGACTGTGTGAGAAATTAACTCAAGAGGAATACAAGAGATGGCCTGAAAGGTTCATTGGGATGTATGCAAGAAAAGAGGGTTGGAATGCAATGAAAAATAGTAAATAGTAAAACAGTATGAGCATGTTCAAGAATGGGTGGTGGAGAGTGATAATGTGAAATCATTGTGGGATATGAATATCCAATGTGATAATTTGTTTGAAGCAAGTAAACCAGATTTAGTCTTGTTGAAAAAAAACATAAGGCAATAATTATGTAGACTACACTACAATCTATAGCAACATTTCAAAGTCTGACAATTTCTGATTCTCTCTCTTCTGATCTTGAGCATGTAGTGTAATAGAGAAAAAAGTGGCTGGTTAATTTTCATGCATCTAAAATGAATCTTCTCTCTTTTCATCATAATCACTCTGACTCCTCTCCATCTGGCCTCAATTGAATGGCTTTCATCTTGAGAAAGCACCATGTCTTGACAAGCATCTGTTGACTGACCTTCACTTTTGATTTAAAATGGAACACATACATCAAATCTGTTGCCAAGATCGCTGAAAAATAGTTGGATCATTCTACCACTCCAGTAGGTATCTCACTACCAATGCAATCCTCTATCTGTATAAGAACCAAGTGCACCCTAGAACAGAGTACTGTTACAACATCTAGCCAGGGGCTGCTCAGCCATATCTTGCCTTCATAGAGTTCAAAACCAGCTTCAAAATCTAGTAGGTGATGCCCTTTTTTCTTCCCTGAAATTTCTTTCTTACAGAAGAGACATTGCAAGCCTGTCTCTGCTCTGTTTTTATGGTAAATGCTCGTCTGAGATCCAATCTATAGTCCCCCTTGCCAAACTTTCACAAGAAACACTCGACCACTGTCGACAGTTCCACCACTCTCTATCTGTGTGTAAATCTTAATCCAAATTCCATGAACCAAAATTCTTTCCAAGAACTGCCCGCCTATGGAATACTGTTCTACTACCCTGTTTCTCAGCCGATCAAGTCTAATCTGAAGAAGTTCTTGTTGAGTCATTCTCTTAACTAATCCAAGTTCTATTCAATCTACACCATTAACAAATAGTACATCACCACCTTACATTCATTAACCCTCTATCCTCGAGTGACCTTCGGGCCTTGATAGTAAGTGATGACTTCCTTGTAAAAAAAAGTTTAATTTTCTCAATAATTCTTATTTTACACACAATAAATATAATTGAATTTAATAAAATGTGTTGTTAAATGCCTTAAAAATAGGTACAAACCTCTTATTCCGTGCAGCATGTTGTGTCCAGTGGCAGACCAAAAAATGGCTATTGCTTCTAATTATATATTGACGATCTTGTGAAGTAACGAAATTTTATTGTCACGTCATATGCAAATGAGACATTGCTGGTTTGAATATAAAGCCTACTTTTCAGAGACAGAGACGAATTTGGAGTAGTGAGCTTTGACAGTAGTATATCGAATTTGGAATTGCAAACATTGACAGCAGTGTGTTGAATTTGGAGTTATGGGTCTTGACAGGAGTTTTTAAAAATAACCATTGAATGTGTCAGTTGAAAGTACAGAATAGTAAATAATCAATTTGGAAAGTGCGGAATAGTTAACAGATGAGTATTTAAATACTATATGGTAATCTTTAATATTCAAAATTAAAAATAGATATTTGTCTTACAAAATGTAATGCTTGGAAAGAAAATTTACAGAAAAGAACTCATCATCCAATGTAATGCTGGGTGATTATATAAAATTCAAAAAATTAACAAATAAGACATTGGAATGAAAATGAAATGGGAGTATATTTTCAAAAGATTCACTTGCCCAGACAGCGCTGAAAGCCGAAAAAAAAAAATAAATAAAAGAAATGGATTTAAAATATACTGTTTTTCTTACTTGGCAGGCAGAGGTGGACAGGACATGAGATATCTCAGACATTATTTGTTTATCACTTTCGTTTGGCCTTTTGTAAATACCGAACTTTATTGACTACAACCTACACACTAGTTATCTCCCCTTATTTATAACCTCTTGATAAATGAAATTATAAAAGAAAAAGGTCAAGTATATTCTCTTTTATTACTGTTTTTTCATTGTTTACTTATTTTTTTGCTTTTCTTTTACTCTGTTTGTAAAGTTAGATATTCGAACCAGACAATTGCTTGAGGGTTGTTGATGATGATTATCGAATCGACTATATCCACTGATGTAATTTGAAATGTCACCTCAAGAAATGGCTAAGTGGTTAGAACCATGCTCTGCTACTGCAGGCAGCCTGAGGGACGGTATACTTGAGATCTACAACCTAATCACTGAGGTCAAACTTACAAACTTATTGGAATGAAAATTTGGTGCTTGTCTGTAAACAAAACTATGTCTTATTTTCATCATATCTCGAATATTTCCTTAAACCAGCAGGACCTGTGGAAATTACACAGTGGTATCTTTCATATGTAATATATTCTGGCTGAGCATTCTGTGAATGTTCAGCATGAATTCCACAATATTATTATTATATCATCTTTTGACAGAAAAGATACTATTCTTAGATCATAGCCAGAAGATCAAGAAGGTATATTTTAGTTTCATATATGGGCGAAAAGAGACAATTTTTTTAAATTTTAAATTCTTTTGTTTTACGTGACGTCTTTGATGATCAGGAAATCCTATTTATTAATAGATGCTCCTCCAGGGGATTAATGGACTATCTCGTGACGTCACTTCCTCTGGTGACGTCACTTCCGGTATCGAGTACCGGTCCCTGAAGTAAGAGATTGGAACGCGAGCAAGGAGGTTGTGTGCAAACGCCCTACCGTTGAGGAATGGTATTGCTCAACACGCTTTGCCTGTAATATATGTGAATACATGTTCGTTCCTAAAAATCCTGTGTTCTTCGTTTTATTACCATTTAACACCACAAAATTAAGAAGGAGGATAGGAGGTGGGTACATACTATGAACATTTAATTAGCATGTAGATATGCTAATTAAAAGTTCATAGTATGTTGTCACCTTCTGCCCTCCTTTTTAATAAATAGGATATCCCAATCGAATAATTTATAATCTGAAAACCTGTGACACATGTATGTACGTACATACGTATGTACTTTAAAGGTATTGTGATATTAATACAGTAGAACCCCATGATACAGCATTAAAAGTTAGTAACAAAATACAGTACAGTATATAATACGCATGTATATAATCAAATAACATTATAAATAACACCATAAAGAGGAGCGAATGCCATAACCAGGGTCCGGAAAAACATCCTATTCCACATCATAACTTGAAAAAAACGTATCTTACTGCCACCGTATCCCGAGGTTCTACTGTATGTAGATTCCGAAACACTAATAATTATTGCCATGTTTTCATATCAATACTGGTGTCTATATGTACATTCTGTTATGGGGTAAGTAGATGTACCTAGTTCAGGAATAATGGCTTTATCCAAAGATTATAAATATTATTGCATTTAACACATTCTTGGGCGATGATTCACGCCAATCATTTGCAATCGCATGCCAGTCATGATTCCAATCTCGACAATCAGTCCATCATTTTCGGTAGCTTTTATCTGGCGGTCTGAGGTATTAGTTTCTCCCAAGCTTTGCCTCCAATCCTTCAGTAGCAGTAAGTTTAGTAGTTAATGTGTGAGGCGCCCTGAGTGGGAAATGCAGGCGGAGCTGTCCAGGCAATTTTTAAAAGGTTAGAGTGTTAATCCTTTAGGCTTTACTTTCCCTATCTTCTGACCTTGTGTCACACCTTTCTCGATGCAAAAAAAATAAATACTGGTCGCAGTTATGGTCCCCTTCCCCAGAATCATGACGTGTACTTCTGAAACATACTTTTGCTCACACACTTTTTGTTGACTATCTTTTTGTTAACTATATTTATTGTACCTATACTTTTTTAACTATGTTTTTTGTTAACTATACTTTTTGTCAACTAATTTTTTGTTAACTATATTTTTTGTTAACTAATGTTTTGTTAACTATATTTTTTGTTAAGTAACTTTTTGTTAACTATATTTATTGTACCTATACTTTTTGTTAACTATGTTTTTGTTAACTATACTTTTTGTTAACTAATGTTTTGTTAACTATATTTTTTGTTAACTATGTTTTTGTTAACTATATTTATTGTTAACTATATTTATTGTACCTATACTTTTTGTTAACTATATTTATTGTACCTATACTTTTTTAACTATGTTTTTTGTTAACTATACTTTTGTCAACTAATTTTTTGTTAACTATATTTTTTGTTAACTATGTTTTTTGTTAACTATATTTTTTGTTAACTATGTTTTTTGTTAACTATATTTTTTGTTAACTATGTTTTTTGTTAACTATATTTTTTGTTAACTATGTTTTTTGTTAACTATATTTTTTGTTAACTATGTTTTTTGTTAACTATATTTTTTGTTAACTATGTTTTTTGTTAACTATATTTTTTGTTAACTATGTTTTTTGTTAACTATATTTTTTGTTAACTATGCTTTTTGTTAACTATATTTTTTGTTAACTATGCTTTTTGTTAACTAACTTTTGTTAACTATATTTATTGTACCTATACTTTTTGTTAACTATGTTTTTGTTAACTATACTTTTTGTTAACTAATGTTTTGTTAACTATATTTTTTGTTAACTATGTTTTTGTTAACTATATTTATTGGTAACTATATTTATTGTACCTATACTTTTTGTTAACTATGTTTTTTGTTAACTATATTTTTGTTAACTATGTTTTTGTTAACTATATTTTTGTTAACTATGCTTTTTGTTAACTATGTTTTTGTTAACTATAGTTTTTGTTAACTATACTTTTGTTAACTATATTTTTTGTTAACTATATTTTTGTTAACTATATTTATTGTTAACTATATTTATTGTATCTATACTTTTTGTAAACTATATTTTTTGTTAACTATATTTTTTGTTAACTATATTTATTGTATCTATATTTTTTGTTAACTATGTTTTTTGTTAACTATATTTTTTGTTAACTATTCTTTTTGTTAACTAACTTTTTGTTAACTATATTTTTTGTACCTATACTTTTTGTTAACTATGTTTTTGTTTACTATACTTTTTGTTAACTAATGTTTTGTTAACTATATTTTTTGTTAACTATGTTTTTGTTAACTATATTTATTGTTAACTATATTTATTGTACCTATACTTTTTGTTAACTATGTTTTTTGTTAACTATATTTATTGTACCTATACTTTTTGTTAACTATGTTTTTTGTTAACTATATTTTTTGATTACTATGCTTTTTGTTAACTAACTTTTTGTTAACTATATTTATTGTACCTATACTTTTTGTTAACTATATTTTTTGTTAACTATATTTTTATTAACTATATTCTTTATTAACTATATTTTTAACTATATTTTTTCTAACTATATTTATTGTACCTATACATTTTGTTAACTATATTTTTGTTAACTATATTTTTTGTTAACTATATTTATTGTACCTATACTTTTTGTTAACTATATTTTTGTTAACTATATTTTATTAACTATATTCTTTATTAACTATATTTTTTAAGTATATTTTTTAACTATATGTTTTGTTAACTATATTTATCGTACCTATACTTTTTGTTAACTATATTTTTTGTTAACTATATTTTTTTAACTATATTTCTTGTACCTATACTTTTTGTTAACTATATTTTTGTTAACTATATTTTTATTAACTATATTTTTTGTTAACTATATTTATTGTACCTATACTTTTTTTTAACTATATTTTTTGTTAACTATATTTTTTGTTAACTATATTTTTTGTTAACTATATTTTTAACTATATTTTTTGTTAACTATATTTATTGTACCTATACTTTTTGTTAACTATATTTTTTGTTAACTATATTTTTTGTTAACTATATTTTTGTTAACTAATTTTTTCTTAGCTATATTTTTGTTAAGTATATTTTTTGTTGACTATATTTGTTGTACCTTTACCTTTTGTTAACTATACGTTTTGTTAACTAAACTTTTGTTAACTATATCAATGTGTTTGACTTTATTATTACCGGCCTGCAAGGCTACAACACATTCTTTGACATATTTAATTCAAAACAGACTGTGATTAATATGTAATATGTTCTTTGTGCCCCCCCCCCCTAGTGAAGCTAGTATATAGCAGAGGGTTTTTTTGGAGGGTTGGGCAACAACTTATTGGCATTGAGGAACAGACGATAAAAAATGACTACATTTCCCTCGACATTCACTGACATATCAGAGTGTCTCAAGTTACAGATTATGAACATGTCTTACCCTCTTTTACGCAATAGGGGAGGTAAAGTGTAAATATAATGGCTTCTTAGGATTGGATCTCATTTTCAAAACAAACATATATAAAACTAAAAGAAATAAATATATATCATTAATGGCAATGTTTTTATATAAAAAAGAAATGTCCCTGATCAGATTAAATGCTAAGTTCAAATGCTATCAGATCGATCAGATATGCTCGAATACCATTAGTAAAGGTATAGGCCGCAATTTCGCTCCAGCTATGGGTAAAATATCAACTTGTATTTCATTAATCGTATACAATGAATCAATTACAATAGGTTGTGTTTCAGCACTAAATAATCCCAAAAGAGTTTATGCATTATTAAACACAAACCGTTGCGCCATGGATAAAAGTGAAAAGTTATAATCAGCTCTAAGTTACTGCCTTCTGGAGGTTGAAGCTTCAACCCTCAAGGATACAATACGAATTACTTAAAACTTTTACTCGGTCATCGCGAGCAAAACATTGTGAGAATAATATCCAGTATTTCAAATAATTCAAATATTTCAAATATTTCAAATATTTCAAATAATTCAAATCCAAAAAAGGTTTGATACGTTGTTAAATGCATTCTTTTTCATTTGTTTGTCATAAGCAGAAACAAAGAAGGAACGCTGATTTGACCTCTTGATTACTTTATTCTGTAAGTTCATTCATATGATTCTCAAAGATTATATTATGAAGAGTGCCGACCCTATGGCTTTTTACCCCTTCAATTAAATATATTAGATTACTCTTTGTAAATAAAACCATGAGTCAATCCTTTCTTACATCTGCATATTTATAAAAGTGAGAATGTGTGTGCGTGTGAGAGCGCTTCTCAACCTATATACTCAAAGGATTTTTTTATCTACAGACTTGAAATTTAGTATGTAGAGTATTCAGACATGTGGAAACATTTTAATCTGTTTTCATCCGGAAAAAAGAGCTGCTAAGGGTCAAAATTGAAACGTGGATATGTTGGAATCATCAGATTTTTGTTTGTTTGCTAACTGTTTCACAAATGCGCATGTGCGGCCGTGAAACATGAGAGCTTCTTTATGTAAACAATAAGTAGGTTTGAAAACGCAATTTAAAAATCATGTCAAGTTGGCCTAATGGTTATCGTACTTGACTCACTATCTTCAGGTTTTAGTTTGGATCTCAGCTCGAGTATTTTTTTTTTACCTACAAAAATTGAACTGTTTAGAAAAACATAATACTCGCATGCACAGGTTTTTTCAATATTTGGTTGGGAAGCATGGTGTTGTAGATTTTCTGCTGCAATTGGAGTAAGTGTTATTCCTCTGTAGTTGCTTCGTATGCTTAGGTCACCTTTCTTAGAGAATAGAAGTAAGCATTCTTCTCTCTCTCTCTCTCTCTCTCTCTCTATATATATATATATATATATATATATATATATATATCACATCAGAAGATTGGAAAGAAAGCTAGATGGCACATAACCGTATGTTACAAGCAATGTTAACTATATCTTGGCAAGATCTTCCTACAAAGCAGCAACTTTATGGCAACCTGCCTGCCATAGTTATTAGCGTCAGGGAGCGACATCTATGTTTTGCCGGTCACTGCCAGAGGAGCAAGCAAGAGCTGTGAGAAATGTATTGCTGTGGATTCCATGGGCGCATGAGCATAACACAACCTAGATCCATGTACATCCAGGAAATTGCACATGACGCCAACTGTGATCCTGAAGATCTGAGGCAGCTGATCGAAGTCAGGCAAATCTGGCGAGAGAGAGAGAGAGAGAGAGAGTGTCACATTGGTCCGAGCAAGTAATCCGACCAGATAGATAAACAGATAGATCCATTGGTCAGGGATTCAAAGTTAAGTAACATTGGTTCTAGAGATGCATAGAGGTTTAATAATGCCCTGGTGATGCCCAGGAAAAATCTCTAGATTGTATGCCTCAAAATTTCAAGTATTAATCCTAATATTATGAGAAAGAGATGGCGTTAATATGATCGGATGCTATTTCCTCAATTTTAATCTCTTGGGTTACCATGTTAGAAAATTAATTACATATGCGAGTATTCTACAAAGTCATCATTCGCCGATGCATAGAGTATTATTGTCACATGTTGTGGGCTGAGCAACAATCACTAGTTTCTCTTTATCAGACAGGACCCAAAAAAGAGTTTCGAATCTAATAGACTGTCAACCAAGCTTCAATCCCTGCCCCGTCACCACAGTGTTGTAGCCCTGTGCTTGTTTTTACAAGTATTTCAATTAAATGTGTTCCGCTGAACTCACGGCACTGAGGCTCTCTCGATGAGAAGCAACAAAATCGCACCCCTTCACTCAAATACTAGAACAGATTCTTTACACAAATTGTTAGACTTTAGAATTCCCTGCATATTCCTCACTTTCCAACCTGTACTAACACGTCGAAATGGAAATGTAATGCAAACAAATATCTTGTTGCTCAACTCCCTATTTAGAATGTCCCTGTAAGTACGGTCCCTAATTCACAGCAGCTACTTATGTCTCAGTGGCAATTCACCTTGTTTGAGATGAATAAAATTAGAAAATAATTTTTTTTAAAGAAAGGTTTGACAAGAAGCCAATAAATCTATTTCATTTTAAGTAAGATGAGTTAATCTCGAGATAGGACAGGTGTGTCGTCTATAAAATATATATCCATTCGTAACAAGTGCCATATATTATTATCATTATATACAGCATAATCACGTTGACTGGATCATCGAAGTTAAGCAATGTTAAACCTGGTCAGTACTAAATGAGTAACCATTTGGGACTTCCAGATGATGTATGTACTCTCTGTTAATCTCGGCATTGTTTCCAAGCGTCCTGGACTTCTCCTCGCCACTGGCCTCAAACAGTGCCGATTAAGGAGAGATGTGGTTGGGGATTGCGCAACCCTTGTCTCACAATTACATGCATAGCTGCCCCTGCAGGAGGTATCCTTTGTCTTTCGAGATTGAATGGAGGCATCGATTGAATAATTGCCAACCAAATTAAAAGGATTCAGTTTGTTCTTCTAGTCTACTGTGCTTCACCTTTGGCTTCACTGAATTCCCTTGTCCAGCTGCCCGTGTGGACAACGCAGGAAACCTGACAACAAACTGTGAGAAGAACCAGAATATCTTTAGCTTGATTGGCTGTTTGATCTCATTGAAGATTTTCTTGGCTTTCATAAAGCGTTTTTCTTTGGCCTTGTGACTTTTGTATGGCGGACAGAAGGTGCTTGTTCAGCACTCACTCATATAATGTTTTATGTATATAAAAATTCGTCTTACATGGGTCGTCAGTGGTTCTAGACAATTGCAATTTTGAATTTTATACAGAAAAAAGAGTTAAAGTTTTAGTTTCAAGTTTATTCTAGATGTCGCGTGTTGAAGTTGTGCGCACACACACACACACAGAGGACAGTCTGTAGTTGAAACACACCGAGTAATAGGGTGAAGCAGGTGTCCGTTGATAGAATCGGTTTATGTCGAAAATTTTGTGTCACCTTTATCTATTATTCGTCAGGATTAACACTAGTTTATGTAATCATTATCTTACATAGGGTCATACGTGATACGAGTATGTCACCCATCTCTCGCACTAAAGTTTGCATTATATTGTCTCGATTTTTACATGTTTTGCAGCTTCTTGACGATTTTCCTTGTGTACACACAATCAGCTTGACTGCTATGATCCATGATCCTTTCTGCTAGCCACAGCTTCCATATCGCAATTTTTAGCACCATCTCTTGGTCTTCAAAGTATTTAAAAAACACTAAACTACAGCTAATATTTTCACGTTTATAACCTGGCATGGATCATGATGATGCATGTCAGTCTCTTCCAATTTTTATTTTGGATACTTTGTAAAATATAGATTTTTTCCCAAAATCAAAATTAAGCTCCTAAGAAAGACTTTTACTCCCTCCCCCGAATCCCAAGAAAATATATGTGAAGAGAAAATAGATATAAACGATTTTAGTTAGTTTCTTTTTCCTATCAAAGGAAATCTACAAGGAAGACGTAGACCCAAAAACGGTGCATATTCTCTCCTGATGATCCAACATTATCTGAAAATTGGAATAAAATACCCCACAAGTGAAAACAGCCGATAAACTTGATTATATACAGGTCTACAAAGTAAGCGGTTTCTTCCAAACAAAAATTTCTTTCTGTTAGTTGCTTGCTTTGTTGTGAGTTGCTTCTACGGTTTCGATAGACAATATCATCCTAACACTGAACAAATTATTGTTAAGAGAATGTAAAAGATTTTGTTTTTATGGAAACCATTCAATTTGCTGAAATCTTTCCCCGGATTATTTTTGTTTTTAATCATAAAGTGATCACAAAGAACCTCCCTTCTCTCTCTCTCTCTCTCTCTCTCTCTCTCTCTCTCTCTCTCTCTCTCTCTCAATCGTTCTATCTCATTCCGTCTTTTTGGCTTTCTCTTTTCCTCTACTTTCCCCATCTTTTCCATCTTTTCTCTCTATATATATCATTCAATTAGTGGATTGTTTCATTTATATTGCTTGATTTTTAACACAATCTCTCATTTAAACAACAACCTTCAGCTTGATCCACAGCGTTCGCTTGAACTCTGGACTAAAAAAGAAAATTAATTTACAGATCAATTCTGCTTAATTGATCTCACTTGTTGAGCGCTGATTGGATTTACAGAGATTGCAGCAGAACTGTGTCACATTAATTAACACCAATCTTTATATATATATATATATATATATATATATATATATATATATATATATATATATATATACTAGCTGTATTTATTTGGTGTTGCCCAATAGCATTCTTTTATTTATTTAAAGGAAGCCGTTTTATTTTTCCGAGTGCGCTGTGGTAGGGGATACTACAGCAAGCAATCAATCGATTTGATTAAAAATGGGTGACTTCACCGATTTATATGACAATAAAATTATTGGAATTATGGAATATTTGTTGATCTCCATTCAATCCCGGGTAATATCGTATATCTCTGCTAGCAAATATCGTATCCCTTAAGTATTAATAGGTCATAATTCGTTTTTACTAACGACATAGCTAACAAACTAGAAAAACTAAAAACGATTGATTTTGATCTTTTCAAATTAAGTTGTGTCATTTGTGTCGTTTATAATATATATATATATATATATATATATATATATATATATATATAGAGAGAGAGAGAGAGAGAGAGAGAGAGAGAGAGAGAGAGATTATATGATATATATATGTTCAGATCTACAATGCACATGTGTTCTAGAGTAATTCAGATCTACATGCACATGTATTTCGTCCTTTTTCAGAAATAATCAGTGTGGGGCATATATATATATATATATATATATATATATATATATATATATATATATGCATATATATATATGTATGCATATATATATATGTATGCATATATATATATATATATATATATATATATATGCATACATATTCTTATTTTATATATATATATATATATATGATTGTTGAGCTGGATTAAATCCGATGATATGAAATAAAATGGAGGTGGAAGGACCTGGATACTCAACGTTTCGCCCGATCTATGCGGGCTTCTTCAAGAGGGATGGTCATTTTAATCTCTACAATATTTTATCTTTTAGACGTAATCCACTACACTAGTTTACTCTAATTGGTTCTTCTCTCATAAAATGTATATACATGTATATATGACATCTAATTTACATAAGGAAAACACGCTGCTCTCCCCCATCATTATATATAGCCCCAATCCTCCGACTCTCTCGTCAATGACCATCCCTCTTGAAGAAGCCCGCATAGATCGGGCGAAACGTTGAGTATCCAGGTCCTTCCACCTCCATTTTATGTCATATATATATATATATATATATATATATATATATATATATATATATATATATATAAAATAAGAATTACAGTTAAGTTTACCAAAATGATCCAAGATGGTAAAACTAAAGTAAATTATAAATATTAAAGAATTAATATTTATAAAGTAATCTCAACCAGATGTAAAATCTCGATAAAACCAAATAGGAGATAGAGCTTATAATAAGAACAAGTAGTTAATAAAATATATTAAAAAACACTTTGAAAAAGAGTTACAAATTAAATATGTTTTTAACTCATTTTCAAAGTGTTTTTTAACATGTTTTATTAACTACTTGTTCTTATATATATATATATATATATATATATATATATATATATATATATATATATCTTCAGTTTAGTGCTATGCGGCTGTGTGCACATAGCTGACTATTCAATCCAGCTTTAGTCCTACATGAAAGTTCACAAATGTGGCACAAAATCTTTCCTGCTTGTAAAGGTGATCGCGTGATAATATTGTGAATACTCAAATGTTGTGTCAGGCCACTTTAAGATTTGCAGATTAGTCCACACATATGACAACTTAGTGTTGCCGGATATGCTGTAAAAGCCTCCTCATATGACTGTCGTTCCTGTCTTGGTACCAGGTCTCCTTGTTCTTCTGGTGAGAAAAAGTATTGGTGATAACAAGATTTAGTTCACTGCAGAGCTAAAGGAGCAGCAGACGATTTGAATTGACTCTACCAATGCCATATGGACCTGGCGGAGACCAGGTCTCACTGTCTGAGCCGACTCAGGCATAGAAGCCACCAAGAATCACCAAACCCTCAGCACCTAGAAAACCGGTGATAACAGATCCAAGCGTATGATGAAAAGAAGGAATGTCGGCGCATAGATAGAAAGAACATGTAACGACCAGCAGCAATGGGAATTCTCAATCTCATTGCATGGTTATTTCTGCCAACTGGCTGCTCGATCTTGTCAATTAAGGAGTTCTTAACTACAAAGCCCACACCAGCCTCACGCCTCTCCTTTTCAGATCTACCAGACTAGAAGATCGTGTAGCCTGACTCACGCTAAACCAGTTGATCCTCACCTGCGAAACACATTCCAGAAACTGCAGCAATGTCTACATTGTATCTTTGCAATTTCTTGGCCAAAATTGCAGTCTTCCTTTCTAATCTTTTACCATTGTCAATAAGTGTTCTCACATTCCAGCAGCAAAGGTGTAGTGAGTGTCGTTTAGCATAATATCTTCTGTTTCTGTTCTAATATGGACAGCCATCAGTTGTAGGTTGCTGACTAACAGGTCAAAACCAGCTTTGTTTAGGATGCATTTTCTCGTCCCCCTCCAAAATTCTTAAGCGAGCAATGCTCTCCTGAAAAGGCTGCTCAGTCACAAAACGCCTCACCGAGCACACAAATGTCTAAGTATTGTTGCAAAAAGCGAAGTTAGGATAGGCTTTTTGCCACCTGTGTGCAGATCAGTTATTACATGCTTCCAGCCTGCCAGGCCTACATATGCCACAACGTTTCCATCGTCGCAGGACTTTTTTTTTCTTGGGTGTAAACAAGTGTCATTGTCTGAGGGAGTATCTTTTTTTTTTTTTTTTTTTTTTTTTTACACAGTGATCACCACTTATCAGGGCCCGGAAGCCACTCAGGGATAAGGGTTATTGTAAGTACATCACGTTAGTGAGGAGATTTTATGAAGTGTTTAATTAGGGGGGCGGTTCATTAGGAATTTGTTAACATTAGACTTGAAGACATCCAAGTTGTAGTCTGGAGGGAAGCAGGCAGACGGAACAGAGTTCCACAGGCGTGCAGTTCTAAGAAAGAAGCTTTGCTCATGAAATCCGCGTTTTGATTTAGGCACAGATATAGAGTGGGGGAAATTTTTCACAGTGGATTCAGCTAGACGGGTGTTTTTTGTGAAAGATTGGCGAGGGGGGACCAGGGATTGGAGTTCAGACGAGCACCTGCCATGAAAATAACGATAAAACAAGGATAGGCTCGCAACGTCTCTTCTGTGGGAGAGGGGTTGCAGGGTAGAGAAAAGGGCATCCCCCACTAAACCGCAAAGTCTATTTTGTACTCTGTCAAGGCATGATAGGCTGTTTTTGGCAGCTCCTGCCCAGATATGGCAACAGTATTCCATCCTTGGCCGTACTTGGCTTTTATATAGATAGAGAATTGCATCAGTAGTGAGATATCTTCTGGAGCGGTAGAAGGATCCCACCATCTTTCCTGCGACCTTGGCAACAGACTTGATGTACGTGTTCCATTTCAGATCAGGAGTAAAGGTCAAACCCAGAAGCTTGTCAAAACACGGGGCCTCACCCAGACGAGAGCCATCCATCACAATTGATGCCAGCTGGGGATCAGAGCGTTGATGATGTAAGGATAGGAGTTTGGTTTTGGATGCATTAAAGGTAACTAGCCACATCTTCCCCCACTGAACCACGCGCTCGAGATCAGAGGAGAGAGAATCCGAGAGAACTTCGTCATTTACAGCCTTTGATGTGTTGCCGTAGATGGTCGTGTCATCAGCATAGATGTCAACGAATGATTTAAGTATGTGTTTAGGGAGGTCATTGATGTAGATCAGGAAGAGAGTTGGGCCCAGGATTGACCCCTGAGGGACTCCAGCATTTATATTGCAGGCTTCCGATTTTTGTATCTGTACAAAGATGTTATTACAGAGTTTTAGCTTTGTATGACAGCTAAGTCTCTCGCTTGGTTCCAAACGTTGAGATCCAGCAACAATCAAAAGCAAGATAGCCAGCAACAAGTCAAACTGCAGACCAGTACTGGTCTTCCACTTTCTGTTTTTTTTTTTAAGTCAGAATTTCTTTTCTTAAAGGGGTTGCCTTCACCACGGCTTACAGGATCCCTCTCCACCCCAATGCCATTCGATCCATGACTGGGGCTTAGGTTTCTGGACACCAGAGCATACGCCACACGCCGGTGCTGACAGGGCCCTTAGTCTTTGGTTAAAGAACCTTGGCCCAGTTATATGGCGCAGGTCACTCGGCATTCATCAGAGCCTCGTCTGCATGGCGGTGGCCACGACGTGCGCGTGGAGATGATTTATCGGGGAGAAGCACAATATGATACTAAGACATCAGTGTGTTTTAACACGCATCCACACCAGACCTTGACCACCATATTATAAATGCAAGATAAATTAATTAAAGAAATAATCAAATATATATATATATATATATATATACCCCTATATATACCTGCATATATATAATTATTTCCACATCTAAACAACATCGCAGCCCACAAGATCTATAACAGCAAACGAACCGGATGTCCAAAATAATTATGTCCACAGCTAAACAACATCGCAGCCCACCGTTGGCTGCCATGGCTCTTGTGGGCTGCGACGTTGTTTAACTGTGGAAATAATTATATATAATCTTTCACATTCTGAAAATAAATATATATATATATATATATATATATATATATATATATATATATATATGAGGAATAGCTTCTTCCATGGAAAGCAACCATTTAAGTCGCCTGACGAGAGCTTTTGATTTTAACCGACCATTTGTCCGAAACATTAGCATGTGCAGTAACGCGACCATGTAAATTTGTTTATATTAAAAAATATATCTTGCTCTTTCTTTTATTTAACACTCTTAATGATTTTGTTAATTCATTAATTATCACTCTTTATCTAACCTTCTCTTTATTTCTATGCGTCTCTTCCGGAATGAAATAAACAAATCATCATCATCAGCAGCAGCAGCATTTGTGTTCATATCAGAATATAGAATCAAATCCTGAGGAATTCTATAAATGAGGCCTCATTAAACTACTTGAAAGAAGGAATGACGCTTATGACATGATATTACGGATGCTTAAGAGCATTAATTCTGGTAGAATTTTAATTGTACATAAACAAAATCTATTTCTAATCTGCTATTTTAAATTTTATATTTCGTATATACAAAGTGACGTGAAATCCACCTTTTGTTTAGTTGACCGGTGTAGCTTCATAAACAAAAGCAACGTACCCAAAAATGTTTCTTTAATCTTCTGAGTCATTTTGGTTGGATACAGTAAAAATTAAATTTGATTTTCATCTGATTTTATGGGTTACATATTTAGTTTGTGCATATATTTCTGCTTTGATCTAATTATTTGATACCAAAAAGGTAGAGATATACCTCTGTCAGTCAAAACTACTTTTATTGTAACCTATTACATTTTTACATATACGGCGGTGGTACCTGCGTTTTTTTGAGGGAAAGAAATTTGGAGTAATTTGAAACTTTTAAACTAACAGGAAAAAAAAGGCAAATGAACTTGTGAGTACATTCCATTGAATTTCTTGTGTGTATCATTTTGGAAGTACTTGTTCTTAATTTTCATATTTATGGTAGTCCTTCGTTGAAGTGACATTTATAATATATGAAGAAATTTCTTTTTATGAAAATGTGCTATTTTTGTTATTTGGCGTTTTTTGTTTGTTAATGGGTGCAAAGGGAATGATTTGCAACCTATTTTGTAAATAAAATCTTTTTTTCATTTTAAACAAGTGATCTTTCGACTTTATTCGTTTACCCCTCCCCCACCTCCTTATTAATATTATTATTAGTAGTAGCATTAGTAGCATTATTATTATTTTTAGTAGTAGTAGTAGTAGTAGTAGTAGTAGTAGTAGTAGTAGTAGTAGTAGTAGTAGTAGTAGTAGTAGTTATTTTTTTATTTTATTTTATTTTATTTTTTGTGCGGGCTATTCGTTTCTCGTCGAATTTATCTGAAAACGAATAAATTTCCGACAGTTTTTCCTGCATTCGAAATTTTTGTAGCGCCCCACCTTGCAATAATCTGGTTTCTGTTTCCTTTCAGCGTATGAATGCTAAAGTAGTACTTTGATATAACCGGCTCGACTCTGCACCGAATCCTATGACGTAAGGCTTATAAGTGTATCTTCTGACATCCTGTCGGACGCACACGCAGACACACAACCGGAACATCTGTTAACCGTTATATAACGTTGCTATTGTTTTGCATCGTCAATAAGAGATTCTCTCTCTTTCTCTTTATTTTTCTATTTATATATTCACTCTCTATCGTTGTTTCTATTAAGAACGCGATAAGATAAGGAATAATAATGACAATGTTGAAAGATTGCAAAAAGTTTTTTTTTACTCACATTCACGCCAAACAAGGCATATCACTACTTGGAACCATGCATAGGAAAGATTTACAAGATGTTGGTTTACATTACATTTAAACTTTTGCATATAAGTACAGCCAGGGAAGTAGGTAGCAGGAATAGAATTCCAAAGTCTAGCCGTTCGAGGGAAAAACTATTACAGTAGAAAGTTTTCTGGTATTTAGTGAAGGGGTGTGATTTTGTGGCTAAGCGGATTCTTCAGGGATATGTACATCGAGGGGGAACAAGTGCAATGAGTTCATCAGAGCACATTCCATTAAAGTACTTGTAAAACAGGGATGTATAGGAAATGTGGTTCGGTAGGATAACTAATTTATAATCGGGATTTATCTATTTTTTTTTTTAAGGACCGTAGTCGTGTGTGTTGGGACTTTATTGAAGTCGAAAGTAGGAGTGTATCCGCGGGACAATTAAAGGTAAATTAACAGGATTGCAGGGTACAGAAGGACGTGCGTATCTCATTTCACGGTCGGGTATCCCCAAATTTGTAGGGGTCCAGAAGTTTAAGTGAAATTAAATTTCCTCTCGCCAAACAAAATAATAAAAAAAGGAATGAAACAAAACGACTCCTTCTTCTGATTTAAATGCACCGCGTTTATTTTTTAACAAAACAATAAGGTGAATAAACAAAGGCCCAATTATTGAAAGTTCTTTCAAAGTCATTATGATTAAAATGTTAGGTGTCCTTCGTGGAACTAATGAGTTTTGAAGGTTAAAGTCCTGTGTGAAAATAATAAGATTAATTTAACGTTTGTGTTTATCTGGCGAAGTTCGCCTTACTTAAAGAGTCCCATGAGGAAAGTAATTCGAGAGAGAGTGATTTGTTGTTATTAACTTAGAACATGTGTGGAATGAATGCGTGTGTGCATAAGTGATTTTTGAGTGTCCGCGTGGCATGTGTATGGCGGTGTTGGCAGTGTTGGCGGTGTTGGCAGTGATGATGTTGTCGTCGATGCAAGCTAAGAAGTACGCGAGCCTTTTCTAGTCTCACACAAAAACACGCGTTCAAATCTCAATCTATATCACTTGTCATATACATACGTGCACACAAACATACGTGCGCACGTCCACACACGTACATATATTCACGTTCGCGTATATACACTCACATTCACGTGTATACAAACACACGCTAACGTAAACACATGTACTTCACATATACGCGCACACGTACGCACACATGGACAACGTCACTTCCTCTTTCAAAGGAAATCCACACATGCACAAAAGACCACCGGAAACAACTATGAAAGCAAGAGCAATAAGCAGCTTCTTCCTTTTCCAGCTCGCCTTCCGAGGTGAGTAGTCTACGGACCAGCCGCCAGCGTTTCGGCAGGCGCGCCTCACGCCACTTGCTACCACATGGGGCGAAAAGCTAACAAACAGTACTAACACCTTATGCGCTTTCTCTCTCCATGAACTGGATTGACATTCTCACTCTTTCTCTCTATATATATACAACTTGTGCCTGAGAACACCTCCGCGTAGCTGACTGCTAACATGCCGCACAGCTTTACTGATATCAACCCTCTATCTTTGTCTTTGTCTACACGCTGGATTGTCAATCCCATTTCCACTACATTACTCACTTCTCTTCCCACGCTCGGACAAACGATAGCGACCCGAACGTGAGATGAACACACATTTCCTTTTCTTTCTACACCACCAGTCCCGCAACAAACGATGGTTACATCCGAACGCGGACATGAACACGTGTTACACCTAAAACATTCATTCTTTCAACAGTAAATAAACGACACGTTTATTCTATCCAGCAATTGAGTTTTGTTTCCTTCATTCCATTCGTTTCATGATTTTCTTTTGTAGAGAGTTAGGGTATTAATATCCTGGCCCACAACAGAAGGAAAAAGCTGAAATCTCTCAGTAGACGACTGTTTTATAAATTTTGGGCGGCTCCAGAACACGATTGCTACTGCTGATATTTTAGTTTTTGGAAAAGCGTTGAAAAGACAATCTTCTTAATTCTCTCATTGGTTACTTGTGTCACGTGATGGTGCTTTCAACTACGTACGTCAAAAATATGTTCATTTTACTTTTGTTGTTTGAGAAAAGTGTGCTGGCGTATTTGAAATTGTGCCGTTGCTGACAAAACATTTTTTTTTTTTGCAAAATGCGCGGAGAAAATTGAAATGAATAAAGGTTCATTTATTTGAGCGCGTGTGTGTGTATGTGTGTGTGTGTGTGTGTGTGGCTGCACAGGATCGCCGATTAATAAATAGGTTTCACCAATCCACATCTTTACATCCAAAAATAAAAATGAAATCCGGAAAATAACGACACTCGACAAAGAACACGAAATCACGAGATTAACATGAAATAAACAGCATTTATTTACGTGTTAGGAATATTAGTTTAAAGCGTTCCAAGTGTTTTCTTGTGTAAAATGTTCATAGATTAGTGAAGTGAGGACATAATTCATATAAGCGAATGCTTGTGTGTTCATATCGTAAGAACAGTAGTTCGAAATGAAATTGTTTAAAGAAAAATTTAAATTCTTGTTCGATGTGGTAACTTTCCATGATGGGAATTAAAGTTCATGTGCATTGCACATAATATCAGGACGAGGGGGAGGGGTAACGCCTCCCGGTGATGAAGTTATCCTGAACATGTACTGTTCTTGAAAAATTGAAGAGTAAACTAACTTGATTTTTGGTGGACAAATCTTTAAATACAGGCCTTCTCGAATGTTCCAGCCTGTCTTCTGTATTTCTATGCAAGGAAGCATAACATAGTTCCTTTTGTTTTATGTATGTATGTGGTCACATCATGACGCCAAGTACCTATGTGCTCTTCATACGCATGAGCGTTGAAGTGGAGATTGCTATGGAATGTTCCTGCCGAGGATTTATTCCGGTCGGACATTGTGGTTGCTACGAATATAACATTGCAGCAATGGGATAGGGGTTGGAGCTTAGTTGACAAAATGGGACTTATTAGATTGAAAACTCTTTTCTGGACCTATGCAGGAGAGGCTAATGGTAGATACACCAGCCCAGATGTGGCATGACGTATGGTGGCCTTGTAGAAGAACAGAATATGATGCTAACAGACAATTTGCAAGTCTTCTTGACCTTTTTCTAACAAGACCTGAATTATGCTCATCTTCAGTCCTGTCTCCTGTATGGCCATCTGACAACTCTGCTGTCTTAATAAAAATAAAACCAAAGCATAACAAAATCCCTTTCCATCAAATAGTGCATTGATACTCAATGGCGGATTGGGACAGTTTCCGAACTTTCATATCACAATCTATGCTCCATATTTAAAAAAAAAATGCATCCACTATACCATCCAACTTAACCGATTAGTTAACCATCGGCATAGATAACTACATACCCACCAAAAAATCCCAACAGAAATCAAACAGCCAGCCTTGATACACCTTTGAATGTGCTGCACCATTGCTCATAGGAATCACTACTTCAGTTGCTTTGAAATATAAATAAGTTAGCAAATGGTATTCAGACTATAGCCGCATTTAAAATTCGAAACAGGATTGCTGTGACAGTTTGCGATTTGTGGAAATCGGTAGGTAAGATTATTCAATTATTGAATTACTAAGCTGCACTCGGCCACGCGTTGTTGTGGCACAGTTTGTTTAAATGGAAAACTCAAAAAAAAGACAAATTGTATGTTTTTTATGCTTATGTTCTCAATAACACACAATATTTTGAGACTTGTTAATGGTTAATGCAAACGCCCAGTGAATTGCAAAGTGCAATATCTTAAATTAAAATGGTGTATCCGTTGAAGTAATTCAATGCACGTTCGCTGCCCGTTGAGAAGGAAACTGTTTAAAGAATAAAACAACTAAGTAAGAGACCGATGATAATTAAGAAGAAAGAAAGGAGAAAAGAATTTAAAGATAAGTTTACAAAAAAGAAAATAATTTCGCAAACTGTTGTTTATTCAAATAAATATCCTTAATTTATTTGGAGAAAAAATATTGCTTTCAAAAATACTTAATGAGAATATTTTGGTGCTTCTTTGTTATTGTAGCGAAATTTGGAAATCGAAATATTGATGTTCAAATGAAATGAGTAGTATATAAAAAATTGCCCTGTCACAGTAATAAAAAGATCCAAAACTCACGAAAAACGATAAGGTTTAAATTAAAAATAAATATCTTTTCTCTTCCAGCAGAACAGTGCGCAAATGAGACTACTGAACCGTCCAAAGCGGCAATTGAAGCACCTGTTCCTACACGGAAGTTCTACAGTAAACCCCACCCTCCCCAATGGTTTACTTTTACATGCGCAGCTGCCATTGCTCAGAGGCAACATGCATAGCATAGATTTATTTGGCATGTCCTGTACAAACAGACAAAAGTATATAGAAGCTAGAAATAATTGCAAGAAAGAAGTAGCAACAACTAAGAGTAAATACACTGAAACTACCAGGAAACGCATTGAAGCGCAACAATTAGAAACTCGTGATTCCTAGAAAATCTATATATAGTGTAGTAAGTAATGGGCAATCAACAATACCCGCACTATCAAACAATCCTGAGGTTATTTGCACAGCAACTGAGAAAGCCAACATGCTTGCCCGTCAGTATACCTCAAACTCTACCTTGGACCCAGCAAGCCATTCCTTCCCTAATTTTTCTCTGCAGACAGAAACCAAGCTAGATGATCTGAAGGTCACGCCCTCCCAAGTACATGATAGTATAAAAAACCTAGACACCTCAAAAGCATGTGGACCTGACCTCATCCCGGCTGTGCTATTAAAAAAATGTTCCGCTGAGGTCGCTTCTGTTCTCTCTAAACTCTTTAACAAATGCCTTAACGAATCTTGCTTTCCTGGCTGCTGAAAAACTGCTTCTGTGGTACGAGTTTACAAAAACTGGCGAAAGAACTGACCCATTAAATTATCGCCCAATTATCCTCCTTCCTCTTTTTGCCAAAATGTTTGAGTCCTTAATTAATCAAGCTCTAGTCCACCACCTTACAGTTGCTAAACATCTGTCAGACCACCAATATGGATTTAAACAAGCCCGTTCTACTGCAGATATTTTAACTGTAATCTCTGAACGTTTATACCAAGCACTGGATAAGGCAGAGGAGGGGAGGGCAGGGCAGTAGCCCTTGATATGTCTAAGGCTTTTGACAAGGTATGGCATGATGGTCTTCTCATGAAGATAAAATCCTATGGTATTACTGGACGAATGCTTAGCATAATTAGATCCTTCTTAAATGAGAGAAGAATCCAGGTTGTCCTCGATGGGCGTACGTTCAAAAAATTGGATATAAATGCCCCAGGGATCGATTCTTGGACCTTTGTTATTTCTAATATTCATAAATGACTTACCTGATAAAATTCTCTCTGAGATGGGTATATTTTCCGACGACACCATGCTCTATAGCAGGCACGTGGGGAAAACTAATGAGCACATATCTAACATAACGTCTGTTACAAGATGAGATCTTGCCCTGATGCGAGAAATGGAGTTTTTGTCATCTCGAGTGTGGAGAAAAGGGGATTTTGAACATCTGCGGGGTAGTTCGGGCAGAACTTCCGGGGAAAAAAAAAGGAAAATAGAGGGTAACTTAAAAAATGAAAACAGTGAAACAGATTGGGTTCACTGCGGACACATCCGCCGGCTCATATCGCGACCAAATAACCTACAACACAGGGATCTACCACTTCCACCTCCGCCTCCATCCACACCAAGCCAAATTCCCGATCACCCATTGACTCTACTCCCCACACTTTCGTCAGGGGGGCATCACAGCACAAATGATTGCAGTTCCAGAGGTGGTGCGGAAAGTCAAAATCTAATGAAGCGATCAACACGTGGACGACTCCCAGCACGCTTCCAAGACTTCGTTATGTGCCACCAGACAAAATAAAAAAACATGCACACGCAAGCAGGCAACGATCACATGGCAACAGTCTTGAATCATGATAAGATCTAAGGGGGCTGTTACAAGATGAGATCTTGCCCTGATACGAGAAACGGAAGTTTTTGTCATCTTGAGTGTGGAGAAAAGGGGATTTTGAACATCTGCGGGGTAGTCTGGGCAGAACTTCCGGGGAAAAAAAAGGAAAAAACAAAAAAGGAAAATAGAGGGCAACACGTAGCCGACCGGAAAATCGCAGCCGCTACGGGATTTTCTATACACAAGTGAACGGCATTTATTTGTGTGCTTTGTGTTTATTTGATAGTTGCTATACCACGTGACATCTCCACAACGTCACGATCAGACAAGCCGCGACTATACCCCGCGTCACGGAACAACCACGTCTTAATAGACAAGCCGTCTCTAAATCCTGATCTCGCCTCTAGACGACCCTAACCCTTACAACTTAACAAGACTTTATTGTGACCATCATTGAGGCCGGGAAAGGATTCAACAATACTTCATCCGATTTGTGGTAAATAAATATAATTCAATTTACTCAGTTGTTGTATTCTTGTTTTTGCAACCATAAGCATTTCTCACCCACAATATATAGAATATAACACGGCCGAAACCCTAGAGGAAGACCTTCAGTCTGTAGTGGAATGGGGTAAAAAATGGATGGTAACGTTCAACGCTGCCAAGACAAAGCTCGTTTCCTTTAATAAGTACATGAAGCCTTACTAACCACCAATAGTTATGGCTAGAGATACTTTGCCTGAGAGCACTTCGTTCAAACTCCTTGGCTTAACGTTCAAAGGAAACATGAACTGGAAGAGATACATCGAGATTATTGCTAATGCTGCTGCAAAAAAGGTGGGCTCTCTCTACCGTGCTAGAAAGCTACTTACACCTGAAAGTATTCTGTACCTCTACAAAGCCACCATTCGCCATGTACTGCTGTCACATTTGGGCTGATGCATCTGCTACTAGTCTCTCGCTCCTGGACAGGGTCCAAAAGAGAGTCGTCAACCTAATAGGTCCCGAACTGTCATCTAAACTTCAGCCCCTGTCCCACCGATGAAATGTTGCATCCCTCTGCCTGTTTTACAAGTATTTTAATGGTGGATGCTCTGACGAACTACAAGCCCTTGTACCCCTTCGACGAAACTACCCCCGACAAGCAGCAAAGTCCCACCCCTACACAATTGAGATCCCTACATGTAATAAAACCTTCTACTCTAATAGCTTCTTCCCAAGAACTGCAGGACTTTGGAATTCTCTTTCGGTTTCCTGCTTCCCCAACTGACATGCAGAAGTTCAAGTGTAATGTGAACAGATATCTTGCTACTAAACTCCCTACATAGTACCGCTGCAACTTAGGTCCCTGATGGTAGCCCCTTACATCAAAGTGGCAACGTGCCTTGTTTGGGGTGAAACTGTAAATTTAAAAGAAGTCTTAAAAATAATTTTCAAAGAAATTTTAGCTATTTAGCTTGTGTTTACAGCAAATGTCACGTTACAAAACATAGCCGAAATCATGTTTTCGTTGAATCATGGAAGACTTAACAAATTATGACGTGACAATTAGATAGATAACATTGCTTATTTTTTAAATGTATAAAAGATTGAAGTAGTTAGCAAACACAATAAGAACCATTAGCAAAGAGAATACATGCAGTGAGAGGGAAAGAGAGAGGCAGAGAGAGAGTGTGTGAGAGAGAGAGTGGGGCGGAAGAGTAACCTCTTTATACACAGAATAATAAGGAACAGCAGTTCGACAGCTACAAAACAATTGTTAGATTGATTTGTATCGTAGGCATACGCATGTATGCACATGCATGTACACGCACGCACACACACACACACACACACACACGACTGTAATGACCTAAGCATTAAATTAACTTGACGCCAGAACTAATATGTCTCTTAATGACGCCATATTTTACTTTTAGTAATAAAGAGAAGAATCGGATTCTGGAATATGAGAATTTTCAGCGCTTAGCCAATCAGAGTGGATGGACTTTGGAAAGGGAGCCTTTATTTTTATGAATCCGAAATTGCAAAGATTATCTAAGTTCTATGTATGTATTAGCCAGTTACGGTCGGTGAAATCGACAAATCTGTGAAACGTGTAGAATTCTTCCTGGTGGCACCTGGTAACAATGTTAGGACTAAATATTTAGAGAGAAAAATAGGGATATCTTTCTCTATAGATGTTGCGATTGTGATGGTGTTGCTCGCATAATACAATGTAGTATTTTAATATCACGACTGAATGTGTCTAAAATAGCGTTCGAAAGCTATATAAGATAGTGGCTATTAGCCTAGATGTATTGAATTTGTATGTGGCATCTGTTGATGCAAACCTATGATACTTTGGTTCAGAGATTATTTTTTTTTATTATATATGGGGATTAAATAAAACCAATGAAAATGGACATGGAAAATGTTTAAGGTACTCAGTTTAAAGTAAATTGGTAAGATGAATAAGCTCAATGGGTCAATGCTTGTTTCTGAAACCTAATTTATTTATTGAGTTGCACTGATGGTGAAGTGGACACCTGGATTGGCAATGCACGATGCCAGGTTTAAACCACATCGTATGCATGGCACCATTTTCATTACAGGTGATGGGAACTTCTACCTGAGAGTACCCGATTTGATAAAGGAATTGATGGGAAACAATGCGAACAAATGAATAAATCAAGTCAAAACGTTGTAACATGCTGATTCTTATGACTTAACGTATTCATTAATACCTCAGTTAAATGTGTATCAATACTAAATTATGAGATTATGTTTTTGTCAATGATCCAAGCCAAAATTCTTATCCTGATGTGGCCTGCACCTTAAATGCGTTCATCCGACTTCCTTTAAAAGGGGATTTTTTTATAGAGCATAAAATTCACTATTGTCCCCAGTTGCATGTGTATTCTAGACGAGATAATTTTAATGATGGTTTTGCAGTTTTTTGCTGGGAAGTGTTTCCGTTCTGATACATACAGTGCCTGGTATTTTTAAATGGTCACTCATCTTATAATAACTAGGCTCACCGTTGCTTAACTATGGTGATCTAACAAGAACCGTTGTGTCATCATAATTATGACATATCAAAGTCAAAACAAGGCAATGGTGATATGATTTGGCATAGCTCAGATCACAATTTCCAAAAGTAATATCTTCTATTTTTTAATTTGCTCGAATGAATCAGAGAGGAATGCAAATTGCGTTGTTATAATGCCTGAACTAATACATTCATTACCTGAAAGTTTCATCTCTCTGTTACAGATATTGACAGTGTGAGAAAGCAACCCCTGTCATGCACGTGCATCAGAAGCAAAGATGCATCATGCAAAAAAAAAAATTGAACCGATCAACAATCACCGGCGCCTGATGAACGTTTACGAAGCCGATGCAGTTAATGTTAGGAAATGGTTTCATCGATTTCAGAGTGGCAACACAGAGGTAAGTGACAAAGCACGTTTCACGCATCAAAAGAGGCTGACAAAAATGTATTGAGAATAGTGGTGACTATGTAAAAACATAAATTCTGCAGCACAAAAAGCCGTTCGTTTTCATGATAGCACTCCCGTCTTCAAAGCTTTAGTTTTTTATTTTAAAAAATAGGAGACCTTACTTTTGGAACAACCTTCATATATAAATAAAGGATTGCAAGTATGATTTAACGTTGCTCATAAAAAGACTGATTTTGTCCATATGAAAATGTGTGATATATGTAGGGGAGAGGAGTAATTGGCACTCAGAAACAGATTTAGGGAAAACTGTACCCCTTCATGAATTGATTTGTCGATGTCTTCGAAATCTCAATGTCAGGTCACCCATCTAAGAGAAGAAAAACTAATATTAAAACTGGGGGAGGGAGACCACCTCAGTCATGGTCGACAACCTTCCTAGAACTGGTGACTCAAACAAATTCTTCCGTTTGCAGACCAAAATTGCTTAAGTATATAGGCTCTGCCTATTGCCGATTTTCACACTTCTTTGTTTATAAGCTAGATGCAGAGATACAATACTAGGGTCTTAGCAGAGCCACCCTGTGCTTGGCTTTATTTCTTGACTAGTATAAATGCTAAAATATGATTATAAAGCCCGTGTGCGTTTTTATTTAAAACAGTTGTAACTTAAGAACGAGAAATAATACAAATATTCTGTAAAAAGACGAAAAATAGAAGCTAATTGGCTTTATTAAATTTTAGTTAACATATTTTCTTGTGTTTATCTTATAAGTAAATATTCTCTGGCATTCGGGCTAAAGCCATTCTTAATGGGGGGGGGGGCTTTCTAATTATTCTGCACTTTCACCTAACAATTTAATGAAAAAAATGATACTATAAAATTTAACTTGAAAATCCTATTTAAAGTACACTGCACAAGCATAATAATAATAATAATAATAATAATAATAATAATAATAATAATAATTATTATTATTATTATTATTATTATTATTATTATTATTATTATTATTATTATTATTATAACAATAACAACAGCAACAACAACAATAATAAAATAAAAGGTATTTCACGGGGAACGTGGACCCTGCGTAAACGGGTTTTAATTTTATTGGTTACTTCCTAAAAAGCGCATACGCAAAAGGTTTTAATTGGTGTATTTAATCACGAAAAAAAGGTACTATTCGAGGCAAAAAAAGACCAAAAGCATTATTTGAATATGTATGAAAAATAAATGTAACAAAAAATAAAAATATTAGTGTTGAAAATAAAATATAATAATAAAAATTAAAAATAAATTAAAATAAAATGAAAATGAAATAAAAACAAGCACGAAATAAAAGTATGAATCAATTTAATTAAAGAAATTTAAAAAATTAAAGAAATAAAATAGACGTTCGATTACAAAAAAAAGTGTTGGAGATATATGCGAAGAAAGTGAAAGAAAACCTCAGTGAGAAACCATTAAATTAAAACCTGTTTATACAATGTCCACGTTCCCCGTGAAATGCCAAAAACCACTGTAGATTACATCGACTGGTGCCACACCAACTACTTGTGAATGGTCAGGGAGAATGGAAAGTCCGGGGTAGGAGAGTACTAACCAGTTTTCCACTGAAAGTGTGCAGTTCAAATCTGGTACCTTGGGGAGACATTTTGTCGCCCAAACCCCAGGAAACACCAATGGCCGATGCCAACGAGAAATCAATGGCAAACGGCTGTTGCGATAACGTGCAATCCTCTGCACGAGTGGCCAAAAGGTGGAGAACATTGGAAATCTGTTGTCACGCGGTCTCCAGCGAATACCACAAGTGAACGATGACTGATGATGGTCTATGAGACAACTCCTAGTGAGCGAAATAATAATAATGTCCCCTCCACCACCACCCCGATTTAATATCGTAGATGTTTACTATATTTTCTTAGTTTTTAACTAATATTCACATTATAGTATGATTGTCTTTTAATAGTTATGTGAAATTCATTTCCGTATTCATGTATTCTATACTGATATGAAAATGAAAACTATAGCAGAGTGTAGGATTCCTAACCATGTAAGTGATGAAAATATACTACAGATTTTGATGAAAAACATGGGAAAAATGAACACAGAAGAACAGAAAACCAAATTTTAAATGTAATTTCTGTATTAAAAGTAATAGTTATTTAAATATTTAACATGTAATCTTGTGGTGAAAATCCAGCTTCCCAATTAGGGACACTCTAGATAGGAATAAAAATTAAAATTGTCTCAGTCATGGAGGATTTCTCCTCCACTGGCCCAGGTCAAAAAAGTATCTGAACAGATACCACTACACTGTTCTTGTTTTATGTTTCTTTAATTATTTGTTCCATAAATTCATAATTCAGTTTTATCAGTATTAGATTGTATATTGCTTTAAAATTACGTAATTTTACATAGATAATATTTATATTTTATATTGAATAAAGTTCAGTTTCATTGTTAATCGAATTGGATTCCTTTCTTTTCTTTTTTAACATATTTATTGCTTTTTTTTTTAATGCCGTCATATAGTATCAACAGTGACAGTTTGATAAATCTTACCTACATTGCCTGCAGGCATTTTTCAGTTAGCAGGCCTTCTATATCTCGGTGTCCGTGGCTTGACTCGAGGAAGGGAGGCGTATACAGACATCCACAAATAAATTGTTTTGCTGTATCATAGATAGACTGTTTCGCTGTATCATAATGTTGCTAGATCAACACCCATTCCAAGCCTGGGATCGAACCAACAAATTATTGAGTTGATAGTCAATATATATATATATATATATATATATATAGTGTATTTGTGTGTGTGTGTGTGTGTGTGTGTGTGTGTGTGTGTGTGTGTGTGTGTGTGTGTGTGTGTGTGTGTGTGTGTGTGTGTGTGCGTGTGTGTATAGCGGGGTGCTACATTATATTTATATGTGCGTTGCCACAATTAATTGAAAACATTTGTTTTTAATCTAGCGGAAGTCAATCAATAATTGAATCATTCACGTAGAAAAATACTCATACAAATATTATTGAACATTAATTATTTTTATTGTTGTAAAAATTGATTTTCTTACCAAATCGAAAAGATTATCTGCAGACTAAATTCATAATAATAATAATAATAATAATAATAATAATAATAATAATAATAATACTCCCTTCCATCAAACGCAGGCATAAAAAAAATCTTGTCTTCATCCTAGCAACTGAAAAATCTCTTCTTTATTTTTAGCTGAACATTTGTACTTGATTTCGATCATTTCTTTCAAATCCGGTCTGAAAGATTTTGTATTTCTCTTTCACTGATCAATCAAATATGGTGATTGGTGATTGATCACTAGATACAATGCATAGACAATGCGTTGCGTTTGAAAATGAAAGATTGCTGACTATGGAAAGACGAATACATGGAACAAAATTGAACAGATTATCCCAAAAGGAATTGATTTCAACTTAATGATCTTCTTCTTGGAATGCGGTCACGGCTCTTTAATTATTTATAGGAATGGTCGCATGATTAGCATCGACATCTGATACCGGGAGCTGCTAGCAGATGAACATGATAATCATGTACGTATACATATATATATATATATATATATATATATATATATATATATATATATATATATATATATATATATATATATATATATATAAAGAAAAAATAGAAAAAACCGAATGAAATTATTAAAAAATCAACGTTTCGTCCTTGTTTCAGAGGACATCTTCAGGATAATTGAAATAAAAATGTGATAAAAGAAAAAGTCATAGATCGTGCGAAAAAAGACAGTTTTTTAAAATCCAACCCATGTCGGGAAAGGACGAATATGTGTGCGTATGGGAAGGTTGTTTGATGTCTATATATACACTTTTAAAATGCATTAAAATAAATATGTACATTTTTTTTTTCGGTCTTAAATTCGCTACCGGCAAGCATTCGAAAATCACCACTAACACAACCCTAAAAAATTATAAACAAGAGGACTCTGATTTTACTAAAGGCTTCATACAAGGGATAATAGCTTTAACAACTACCCAATCTCAAGAATTAGCACTACCAAAAAGATACATTGATGCCTTAAAACTTTTAACAAAAAATAAAGACATTATTATTTCACAAGCCGATAAAGGAGGTGGTATAGTTATAATAGATAAAGACCTATATCTAAAGAAAATGCACACACTATTGGCAGACGGAGATATATACACTCCGATAGATTTAAAATCAATAGAAAAAGATTTCGATACTTTTAATAAATCCGTAAAGAAACTTATCGGAAATGATAAAAAATGGATAAATAACATAGAATACCACCCCACTATTCCTATATTATACGGCCTCCCAAAAATACATAAAGAGAACGTCCCTATGAGACCTATAATATCAAACATTGGAAGCGTCACCCATAAATTAGCACGAGCTATTGCCCAAATTTTAACTCCACTAATGGGCACCATCAGCACTTCACATATCAAAAACTCTGGTGACCTCCTAAATAGAATAAAAAATATGGACATGCAAAATAAAACCATGCATAGTTTAGAAATAATTTCCCTGTACACCAATATTCCAATCAAAAAATGCCTTAATCTACTCCACAAGCACTTAATCAAAATTCAAGCCGACCTACCTTTTTCCTCAGATACACTAATACAAATTATAAAACTCATCACTGATAGAACCTACTTTCAATTTAATAATTCTTACTATAGACAGAAATTTGGACTCCCTATGGGTAACCCCCTTAGTGGTGTTCTAGCCTGCTTATTCTTAGAATTCTTAGAAACCAACTCTTTTAAACACAGACTTCCTAAAAACTCCACATATTTTAGATATATAGATGACATTCTTATTTTTCTCCCTAAAAACACACAAATAGAACAAATTAGAAATAAATTAAATTCAGTGGAACCATCTATAAATTTTACACATGAATCCGAACAAGACCACTCCCTAGCTTTTCTAGACATATTCCTCATCAGATCAGAAACTGATCTGAGTTTCAAAGTACATAGAAAGACCACACACAAAAACGACTATATTCATTACTACTCACACCACAATGATAAAATAAAGACGGGCATGATTAGAGGGTTTTTCTTACGTGCCTTTAGAATATGCAGTCCCCAATATCTTAATGATGAATTTCAATATATTACGAATGTTTTAAGAAAACTACAGTATCCATCCTATTTCATTTCTTACGCAAAGAAAAAAGGTACGAAAATACACTATAACATAAACACACAGAAAAATAAAACAGATACCTCACTATTAAACAGACATCTTTTCATTCCCACCCACACCAAAAATACAAAAATCTGCGACACTCTTAATAGACTTGGTTTTCACCTGATACAAACAACTTCCTCAACCATAAAACAGACATTAAAAACTACCAAGCACTCTCCCAAAACCCTCACATCCGATGCCGGTATATATTCCATCCCATGTAACAACTGTCAACAAGCGTACATAGGTGAAACACAACGAAAATTGAAATTAAGACTTAACGAGCACAGAAGAGATATAAGGAATGGTAACGCCCTAAATGCACTCTTTTGCCATTGTGCAGAACACGATCACTCATTTAATTTAGATCAAGCGAAAATTATTAAATACGTGATAGATAGAGCTAAAAGAAGACTTTTAGAATCAGCACTAATTTTGAATACTAATACTATTACGCAAAGAAATGGCTTCTACCATTTAACCCCTAGCATAGGGAAAATAATAATCAAAGAGCAAGGTATCAGGGTGGATCCTGGCTAGCCGTTTTTCTTTGAATGTTTCAGGAAAATGAGTAGTTTCGCAAAAAAAAAAAAAAAAAAAATGTACATATTTATTTTAATGCATTTTAAAAGTGTATATATAGACATCAAACAACCTTCCCATACGCACACATATTCGTCCTTTCCCGACATGGGTTGGATTTTAAAAAACTGTCTTTTTTCGCACGATCTATTACTTTTTCTTTTATCACATTTTTATTTCAATTATCCTGAAGATGTCCTCTGAAACAAGGACGAAACGTTGATTTTTTAATAATTTCATTCGGTTTTTTCTATTTTTTCTTTAAACATAACGTCAACCACCGCTGGTATATTATTTTCATTCCTTATATATATATATATATATATATATATATATATATATATATATATAGTTTTTATTTATTCAAAGGCAAACTGTTACATTTAGTCGCTACAGTCATCTGTTTCAGTCAATGAGACTTCATCAGGCGACCTGGAACCATCTGACGTTAAAGAGAAAAGACAAAAGTGAGCTCTTCAAAAAAAAAGACGACAAAAGTTACAAATTGTGAACTCTAAAACAGAAGGATAAAATCGAGAAGTATTTAAATTTTTTTTGAAAAATCGGTCAACCATTAACATAACTTAGGAGGGGCGTGTAATAAGTAATGCCCTCGACCCACTTCCCATAGCAGTAGAGCAACGAAACTTGGCACAGTTATTAGTCTTTCTTTACATAGGATCAACCCAGAGTTATACATTTCTCCCATCGTTTGATGCAGCTCTGGAGACAGTTTTTGTAGAACACCCCAGGTTGGTCCTCCAACCATCATCTGGGAAACGCTTTCCTTTCAAAATTAACGTCATGGCTGGCAAGAGGTGAAAGTCAGAGGGTGCAAGGTCAGGAGAGTAGGGAGGATGGGGTAGGATTTCATAACCACATGCCCGTGCTTCTGATCTGGCGACATGCAAGTTGTGGACCGGAGCGTTGTCCTGCAGGAGGAGGGTACCTTTGCTGGTCTTGCCCCGCCTCTTGATTTTGATAGCTTCCCTTAATTTCCTCAAAAGTGAAGCATAATAGGCTCCTGTAATTGTGGTACCCTTTGCCAGGAAATCTGTCATCACTACTCCGCCCTGGTCCCAGAAGACTGTGAGCATGACCTTGCCAGCGAAGGGCTGCACTCTTGCCTTCGTTGGAGGTGGTGAGTCCATGTACTTCCACTGCATTTACTGGGCTTTGGTCTCTGGATCATAGTGATGGACCCAGGTTTCATCCTGTGTAATCAGTCTTTTGAAAAACTTTGACTCATCTTCTTGGCACATCTCCAAATTCATCCTCGAGCACTCAACACGTTCTCGCTTCTGGAATGGTGTGAGCAACCTGGGAATCCACCTGGCAGACACCTTATGTATATGCAAATGGTCATGAATGATAGTTTTCACAGATTCTTTACTAATCTTGACATCTTGGGCTATTTGGCGAATAGTAATGCGCCGATCTTCCTGAATGGCAGCCTCAACTTGATAGACAGATACCTCATCAATGGCAGAAGGGGGGGGGGCGACCAGGTCTGGGAGCTGTTTCCACAGACTTCCGACCATGTTTGAATTCACGATGCCAGCGTTTTACAAGGTCATATGATGGGGCATTATCACCATAAGTTTCTTTCATTTCATCAAAAGTCTCCCGTGGTGTGCGTCCTTTCAAATACAAAAACCGGATCACTGCCCGACATTCAGCAGGCTCCATTTCACACCTGATTCAGTTTAAACACCTGTAAAGCAGAAACCACAATTAGTTCAGAGCTGTAATTTGCCGCATAACCCGTAGATATATAAATCATTGCACCCGCAAAAGTTTGGCTAGATCAGACAACTGGAAGTGGGTCAGAGGCATTACTTATTGCACGCCCCTCGTATATCAAGGATATGGATAAGTAGACAATTGAAATATGAAATTATTAAATGAGGGCGTATTTCACCAGAACAGTAGATTGTATTAGTGGGAGGTGGGGGTGAGTTAAACTGAACGTTGAGTTTCCTTAAGCGTGTCTCTTGATAAGCTAATTTTTGTGAAAAAAAATATTCATTGTCTGTAAAAAAAAAATGTAAAAATTAATATACAGGAAAGAATTGGTAAAATAAGTGATGTTCTCAAACATCAGACCCACCATATATATATATATATATATATATATATATATATATATATATATATATATATATACTAGCATGGTGACTTGACGTTGCCCGGTATTGAATGATGATCCCATATTTTTATTGTCATCTTAATCAGTAAAATCGCCCATTTTTCAATCGAATCGATTAATTGCCTGCTCTAGTTGGGGACCAATCATGGTGCACTATGATTTATTTCACAATCCATTGTAGTCTACATTGCACTGTAGAGACCCCTAGTGTTGATTTCATAAAATTATTTTTATATAATTTATATATTTTATTTCATATATAATGGCTTGCATTAAAGTTAAAAATGCAAAAATTCAAGTATCATATTCCAGTTGAGATTTAAACAGAAACATTCGTTCATGTCATATCAAAGAACCTACTGTTGATTATATATGTCGAGCCTTTAGCCTTGTGTGGTAATAAAACTTTTCAAATGCACTTGCGATGTTAGGCTGTGTAAGGTGTTAACTTCAGTCGAAATCGCCTGTTCCTTCTTTCATCAGATTAATTCACTTGTTGATACTTATCGGAGACATTCTGAGACCAAACCTATCTAAGAACACTGCCACGCACGTGAAGTTCCTTCGCGTGAAATTTTATAAAAATCGGTCCATCCATAGGGAACGAACTCATGCACGCACAATGTTCCTTTTATATAATAGGAAAGATAGAGATACATTGCAGCATGTGTAGTTTGAATTCACTCGTTTTTAGGGTGCGTACCTATCAACACTGCAATAAGTTTTTTATTTTTCTGTTTTTGCGAACTTTTAAATATCTTTATTTCCTTTTTCTCACCATTTTTTCCTTGCCAAATCCTTTTTTTCATTCCAAGGATCATTTAGCAAGTGTTAAATTAATCATAAATGCGTTGTGAATGAAAAAGAGATGAATAAAAAGCTAACGAACATAACCTATTTGTGTTACTATCGCTTGCCAGTATTGGTGTGTTGTGGAGACGTTTCTGGAATGGTCTTTGCTGTTGTATTATCGGGTGTATATATCACGAGTGTATAAATGTGCGTCCATGCAAGTCTAGTGTATTTAAATATACGTGTGTATAAAACTGATGCTTGTGTACTCGTCTAGTGTTTATAAATGTTCGTTGTGTGTGTGTGTGTGTGTGTGTGTGTGTGTGTGTGTGTGTGTGTGTGTGTGAGAGAGGACAGGTTCAACAAACATGACACATAAGCACACAATGGCCGTTTGATAACGGACTACTAACCTTAGGTTGTGGCTCTCTACGTCTCTCGGACACTGCAAGAAAACATTTCACTGTGAAGCAGTAAGATCAGGACTTCTTTTTGGTTTTTCCTCGTTTATTCTCATTTTCACAGTTAAGTGTTTTCCTCAGAGATTTCGCCTTTTAGTCCTTACATCGTCTCTTAGCTCAGTTGAATGCTTCCACCATTGACACAGTCAACCTCTTCTCGTGGACGGAACGGTTCCCTCGTTCTGACACTTACTTGTATCTTTAGTCTACATACCAAAAATTTACTTGTTACCAGGTCAATTTTATTGTTTATTGTTTTTAAAATTGAATCCTTAAATCTATTTTATTACATAAATATCCCTGTAATATTTTATTTATAAACATTCCTAAATCTAAGTAAAAATTCTCCCGTTAGATTGTTAACATAAATACTTTAGCTAACCGTCCCTTTCTTTCAAAACATTTTTCTGCATAGCTTTTTCTACATAACAATTAACAAATCAATAATAATAATCGTTCAGACCTTTTCATTGCCCGCCACAAAATAACAGACACTACGCTGTGATCATAGCCAAAAGGTCCGACATAACATTTCCTCCTGGGTACGGCAACCAAAGAAAAACAACCTGCCTCCTCCCGTGAGGCTTGCATTTACTAATATCCGTGGGCTTAGAACTAACTTAGATGATGTTGAGTCATTTCTCCTTGTAAACACCCCGGATATCTTAGCATTAAGTGAAACTAACCTTCACTCCTCCATTCCCTCTAACCACTTTAACATGCCTGGTTATCTCCCACTCTACCGTAAGGACTCGGACAGACATATGCATGGACTTGGAGTCTATATTCGTAACACCCTCCCCCTGACTAGAGAAATAAAACTAGAATCAGAGGACCAGGCCTTTATGTGCTTCAGACTAAATATGCAACACAATATTAGCTACTTGTATTTTCTCTACCGCTCTCCCTCAAACCAAGACTGTACCCTAATAAACAAAGTCTCAGACAGCATAGATATAGCACTCTCCCTTGATACTAGCGCACAAATACATGTATTTGGTGACTTCAATGTCCACCACAGTGACTGGCTAGGATTCTCTAATCACACAGACGTAGCTGGTAGCGCAACATATAGCTTCTCTATATCCCATTCCCTATCTCAGTTGGTTACATTTCCGACACGTTTCCCAGACCAGCAAGATCAACATGCCTCACTTCTAGATCTCTTTCTGACAACGGTTCCCAATGACTGTACAACAAATGCCCACAGCCCACTCGGGAATGCTGATCACGCTGTGATAATGGTAGAAATCAACCTAAATTCTTGCCCTGAAATTAGGAACCCGGGATTTTTGGAAAATCTACAACAGCATAGTTAATAATGGACAGTCAACTATTCCCCCACTAACAAACAATCATGAGGTTGCTTGCACGGCAACTGACAAGGCTAATCTGCTTGCCAGTCGGTTTGCCTCAAACTCCACACTGAACTCGGTACACCACTCACTCCCTGATTTTCCTCTGCGAACAGACGCCTCACTAGACGATTTGAAAATCACCCCTTCTCAGGTACATGCTATTATAAAAAACCTAAACACCTCAAAAGCATGTGGACCAGATCTCATCCCGGCTGTGCTATTAAAAAAATGCTCTGCCGAGGTTGCTCCAGTTCTGTCCAAACTTTACAATAAATGCCTTAACGAATCTTGTTTTCCCGACTGCTGGAAAACCGCCTCTGTGGTACCAGTCTTCAAGAATTCTGGTGAAAGAACTGACCCACTAAATTATCGCCCCATTAGCCTCCTCCCGCTTTTCGCCAAAATATTTGAGTCCTTAGTTAATCAAGCCCTTGTCCAGCACCTAACAGCTGCTAAACTCCTGACTGACAAACAATATGGATTCAGGCAAGCCCATTCAACAGCAGATATCTTAACTGTAGTTTCTGAACGTATATACCGTTCATTGGATAAAACAGGGGAGGGTAGAGCGGTGGCCCTCGATATATCTAAGGCTTTCGACAGGGTATGGCACGATGGTCTTCTAAGGAAAATTAGATCATATGGAATCACTGGAAGAATTCATAATGTAATTAAATCCTTCTTAAGTAATAGAAAAATCAAAGTTGTCCTCGACGGTCGTACATCCAAACAATACGACATAAATGCAGGAGTACCTCAGGGGTCTATCCTTGGACCTTTATTATTCCTGATATTCATAAACGACCTCCCTGATAAAATTGTTTCGGAGATGGGTATATTTGCCGATGACACCACTCTCTATAACAGATATGAGGGGAAGACAAATGAACACATATCCAAGGAAATGGCAGAAACACTAGAGGATGACCTCCAATCCGTAGTGGAATGGGGGCAAAAATGGTTGGTCACATTCAATGCTGCTAAGACTAAGCTTGTTTCCTTAAATAACTACAAGAAATCTTCTCTACCACCAATAGCAATGGCCAAGAACACATTACCTGAAAGTACTTCTTTTAAACTCCTCGGCCTAACGTTTACAGGGAATATGAACTGGAATAGATACATTGAGAGTATTGCCAAGGCTGCTGCAAGGAAGGTTGGCTCCCTCTACCGTGCTAGAAAACTACCTACGCCTGACAGTATCCTATACCTCTATAAGGCCACCATTCGCCCATGTATGGAGTACTGTTGTCACATCTGAGCTGGTGCATCTGCTTCTTGTCTCTCGCTCCTGGACAGGGTTCAAATGTCGCCAACCTGATAGGTCCTGAACTGTCATCTAGGCTTCAGCCTCTGTCCCATCGACGAGATGTTGCATTCCTCTGCCTGTTCTACAAATACTTTAATGGTGAATGCTCTGACGAACTGCAAACACTTGTACCTCCCCGACGTAACTACCCCCGACAAACCCGACAAGCTACTAAGTCTCATCCCTTTACAGTAGAGATCCCTAGGTGCAAGAAAGCCTTTTACTGCAATAGTTTCTTCCACAGAACTGCGGGTCTTTGGAACTCCCTTCCGGGATTCTGCTTTCCCAACTGCAATGATATGCAGAAGTTCAAGTGTAATGTTAACAAACATCTTTCTACTCATCTCCCTTTATAATGACCCCGCTAATTAAGTCCCTGATAGTAGCCCCCTGCTTCAAAGTGGCACTGTGCCTTGTTTGGTGTGAAAATTGAATAAAAAAAAAAATAAAAAAACAGCTGCCTATTGTAATGAAACAATATAAAAACTATGTGCGCATCCCGTTGGAATGAATTGGGTTCGAACTTGTCAGTCATTGTTATTCTCTTCAGCACATATTTCCAAAATATTTTATCTATATTATTATTATAATTAATAGTCAAAACAAAGTCTTATTATCAATTTTTTTTTTTTTAATTACATTTTCACCCCAAACAAGGCACATTGCCACTGTGGTGTAGGGGACTGCTATCAGGGGCAGCAACTACTGGGATTTGGGCAGCAAGATGTCGGTTCGAGTTACACTTAAACTTCTGCATGTCAGTACAGCAGGGGAAGCAGAGACGTGGAATGGAATTCCAGAGTCTAGCGGTTCTGGGGAAGAAACTACTGGAGTAGAAAGATCTTCTACATCTAGGGATCTCTGCTGTGTTGGGGTGGGATTTAGATGCATGTCGGGTTTGTCGAGGGTGTTTACGTTGTGGGGGCACAAGTGTCGGCAGTTTGTTCAGGGCCTATCAGATTGGCGACGCTCTTTTGAACCTTGTCTAGGAGCGAGAGACTAGCAGCAGATGCACCAGCCCAAATGTGACAGCAATACTCCATACATGGGCGAATGGTGTCCTTATAGAGGTACAGGATACTTTCAGGTGTCAGTAGTTTTCTGGCACGGTAGAGAGAGCCTACCTTCTTCGCAGCGGCCCTGGCAATGTTTTCAATATAATTGTTCCAGCTCATGTTTCCTGTGAACGTTAGGCCAAGCAGTTTGAAAGATGTACTCTCAGACAGGGAGTCACTGGCCATTGCTATTGGTGGCAGAGAAGGTTTCTTGTAATTATTGAAGGAAACCAGTTTAGTTTTGGCAGCATTGAATGTGACCATTCATTTTTGTCCCCATTCCACTACAGATTGAAGGTCATCCTCTAGTGTTTTTGCCATTTCTTTAGTTATGTGTTCATTTGTTTTTCTGTCATGGCTGTTATAAAGTGTGGTGTCATATGCATATATACCCATCTCAGAGGCAGTTTTGTCGGGGAGGTCATTAATAAATATTAGGAACAATAGAGGTCCAAGGATAGACCCCTGATGCACTCCCGCATTTATATCACACTGTTTAGATGTACGACCGTCGAGAACAACCTGGATTTTTCTCTTATCTAAGAAGGATTTAATTATGTTAAGTATTCTACCAGTGATACCGTATGATTTAATTTTCCTGAGGAGACCCTCATGCCATACTCTGTCAAAAGCCTTAGATATATCTATAGCTACCGCTCTGCCTTCACCCCGCTTTGTCCAGTGAATGGAATATACGTTCAGAGATTACAGTGAGAATGTCTGCTGTGGAACGGGCTTGTCTAAATCCATATTGTTTGTCAGTCAGAAGTTTAGGATCTGTAAGGTGACGGACTAGAGCATGGTTAATTATGGTCTCAAATATTTTCTGTAATTTAGATAAATACTGTGAGTTCTTTTACTTGTACACGGGCACATATAAGCAAGTATGTTATTATCGCTTGCCACAGAGAGTTATTTTGTGTGTCCATGTCTTGGGGACGTTTCTGGACTGGTTGATACGTCCTGAACACGGTAACCAGCTCCCCAGATGTTAAGCAATATAAAACGATAGGTACATTCCCTTAAGTTAAAGGCGTTGTTATATCATCGGTTACGTCTGTTTGACGTGTCTTCTCCTCGAGTTCTCGACGTTATTGTGTCATTGATTCTTTCCTGAGAATTAATTATCTGAGCAAAACCTTTGCTGCTTGAATCGAACGTTTGTATAAAATAAGCGAACAACAGATATTTTTTTAATATAAAAATATAAATTTATTTCAATTTGAAGAAGAAGCATTTTAAGAAATCGAACGTTGAGCTGGTTAAAATACGTGCAACGCCATCGATATAACATTTCCAACTGATTATGTATTTATCTCGTGATGACGAAAACAAGACAGAAAGTGAGAGAGAGAACAAAAGAGCTACATATTAGAAACAAAGAGACTGGAATATTATTTTGTTTCCTTAGTGTCAGCCAAGTAGATTTGACCTTTTTCACCTGTTTACCTTAATTGCATAAACAACATCGGTCGCTTATGTACGCTAAAATTTCGAAATTTTTAGCATGCATCAAAATAACGGCACCTGCTTTATTTTACTTCTCTCCTGTTGCGGACAAAGAAATACGGGTAGAAGACTTTTAAATGCGAAAAGCTCAATAGTTTTCCCCCCAAAATGCTCTTTAACATTATGTCACACTAATATCTTCGGGAAATATACGAATTCATATATCATCCATCTAGTTATTATTAGTTAAGTCCTAAGTTTTGTTTGTGCAACTAATCTAGGAGAAGGAAAACTGAATAACACTAGCCTGCAAATCCTGGCATTATTCCAGTCGTCCTGTACATTGCAATTTCAAGAGAAGGATTACGCAACTATAATCACTCCATGCAGGTACATTTATGCTGCATACAATAAGCGAAAAAGAGATTTTTTTTTAATAAAAACATAAATTTATTTCAATTTGAAGAAGGAGAATTTTCAGAAATCAATCTGGTTCCAACAGATTGACTTTCTCTCGTGATGACGAAAATAGAATGAGAGAGAAAGAAGGAGAGATAGATATATATTACAAACAAAAAAAATGAAATGCCATTGTTTTACAATCCTCGTATCTGACCTTTTTACCTGCCAACCTCGATTGCATAAACAATTTGACCTGATTAGGATTTTATAAACATCTGAGTTAACACCAAATTTGATTGACAACACGCCATGTTTATAATAACACAATTTAAATTAGGTTTTTTAAAGCTTCACCCTCAGTTTCAGATTCAGCTAAAAAATATTGGAATGGAAATGAAACAGCACTAACCCTATGCGAGTTTAATTGGTTTCCTCCAAAGGAGGAAGTTCCATAAGAGTATGAAATTCACAAGCGGTCCCCAGTCGCATGTATATACCCGTTATCGACGTTAGTTTTTTTCGACCCTCATTTGGGCTCATCAGTTAGACACATCCGAACTCGGGATTCGAAACCTGAGCCCCTTGCATGCGAAGCAAGCAAACTGCCAACCGAGCAAATGCACCACACACAAGAAAGTCTATTAACTAACACAGATTAAGCAAATCCAACAGTGGAATGAACCTATTTCATCTGGTCGTGGAAATAATTATATATTCTCTCACATTCTGAAGAGTCTATTGCTTATTGCTCGTCACTAGGTAAGCTTGTCGTGATGACATTCTTAGCGAGTATACAACCCATACATAGCTGATCGAAGGTTGCCTCCTATATACAGCACCTGAAATTCCCAAATTGGTCAAATATCTCATACTGACCAGGCACAACGTTGCTTAACTTCAGTGAACAAACGAGAACCGGTATATCAACGTGACTATGCAATACTTTAAAAATATTAAGCCCACAAAATTAAAATTTTTTTTTTTTTTTACATGGGGGTCACCACTTATCAAGGCCCGAAGGCCACTCAGGGATAAGGGTTATTGTGTGTACAGTAATCAATGAGATAGTATTGTAGTAATCATTAATATTGGAGGTTTAGATAGAGTGTCTTACTAAAGGGGGCGGTTTGTCAGGAGTTTGTTTATGTTGGACTTGAAGACGTCCAAGTTGTAGTCAGGTGGGAAACAGGCAAGCGGCAGAGAGTTCCACTAGCGTGCAGTTCTAAGAAAGAAGTTTTGCTCATGGAATCTGCGTTTGGATTTAGGCACAGATAAAGAGTGGGGAAAATTATTGACAGTAGTTTCAGCCAGACGGGTGTTTCTCGTGAAAGATTGGCGAGGGGGGACGAGGGATTGGAGCTCAGACGAGCACCTGCCATGGAAATAGCGATAAAACAAAGACAGGCTTGCAACGTCTCTTCTGTGGGAGAGAGGTTGCAGGGAAGAGAAAAGGGCATCCCTCACTAAACCACAAAGTCACGTTAACACACTAGTTTCCATTAGATCAACGAAGTTAAGCAGCGTTAAGCTTGGTCAGTACTAAGATGGGTGACGTTTTGTGAATATCAGGTGCTGTATGTGCTCTCTGCTTATCTCGACATTGTTTCTAGCACTTCACCTTGTAATTGGACTCCAGCAGTGTTGATTCAAGAGAAGTGTGTTTGGGCATTGCACAGCCCTTGCCTCACAATTACTCGCAAAGCTACCCTTACAGAGGGTATCCATTATCTCTTCAGACTGAACGGAAAAAAAGATTATAATTATAGCATGTTGTCCTTGTGCCATATATTTATATGGCTACAAAGTTAGTGGTGTAAGTAAATGGTTCGTTAGAAAAATTAAAACTTCTGGTGTTTGCCTTATGGAAGAGGGTTAGAAGTGTATATGTTTATATGCATTGCTTTATATGTATTGCTTTATATTATTGCTTTATATGTATTACTTTACATGTATTACTTTATATGTATTGCTTTACATTTATTACTTAATATGTATTGCTTTATATGTATTGCTTTATATGTATTACTTTATATGTATTACTTAATATGTATTACTTTACATGTATTACTTTATATGTATTACTTAATATGTATTACTTAATATGTATTGCTTTATATGTATTGCTTTATATGTATTACTTAATATGTATTACTTAATATGTATTGCTTTATATGTATTGCTTTATATGTATTACTTAATATGTATTACTTAATATGTATTGCTTTATATGTATTGCTTTATATGTATTACTTTATATGTATTACTTAATATGTATTACTTAATATGTATTACTTAATATGTATTGCTTTATATGTATTACTTTATATATATTACTTTATATGTATTACTTTATATGTATTTCTTTATATGTATTGCTTTATATGTATTGCTTTATATGTATTACTTTATATGTATTACTTAATATGTATTACTTAATATGTAATACTTTATATGTATTGCTTTATATGTATTGCTTTATATGTATTACTTTATATGTATTACTTAATATGTATTACTTAATATGTATTACTTAATATGTATTGCTTTATATGTATTACTTTATATATATTACTTTATATGTATTACTTTATATGTATTTCTTTATATGTATTTCTTTATATGTATTGCTTTATATGTATTGCTTTATATGTATTACTTTATATGTATTACTTAATATGTATTACTTTATATGTATTACTTAATATGTATAACTTAATATGTATTACTTTATATGTATTGCTTTATATGTATTACTTTATATGTATTGCTTTATATGTATTGCTTTATATGTATTACTTAATATGTATTACTTAATATGTATTACTTAATATGTATTGCTTAATATGTATTACTTAATATGTATTGCTTAATATGTATTGCTTTATATGTATTGCTTTATATGTATTACCTTATATGTATTGGACTAGAGTTCTCATTTTCAGTGTCATTTGTTCAATGTTTTGGTCGGTGTAACCTAGATCTTAGAAAAGAAAGGAGAAAAGTTACTGGCTCTGTATATTGTTTCGTATTCTCAGAGTTGTTTTTATTTTTATCGCTGTGGTTTCGCATTTGTGAAAAAATATGGTTGACAAATAACACTCAAGATGAGAACAATAGTCCAATCAAAATAAGTAATACAAACAATCAGCCCACATCTCAAAAATTCAAATATGTAGTATATGTTTATATGTTTTCTATCAGTTAATGAATATGTGTGAGTTCAGAAAACATTGTGCATACGCAGCCTTTGTTGGTATGTGCATTAGTGTGCGAATATGTGGGGTGGGGGGGGGGGGTCAGAAGACATTGTAATGATGATTCTCTATTCCCAGAGTCCTCTCTGTTTTTGTAGTTTGTCTCCCTATCCATCAGACAACCATTTCCTTTCGCACTTCTTCTCACCAAAAGTGTTTTATTTGTTGCCATTTTTTATCCTTCGTTCTTCTTAATGGAATTGGATTAGTGGATTTTTTTTTGGTTGATTTCAATCTGAAACTTTTTTCTGACACTTCTCCTGCCAGACAAAGGCAAGAATGCAAGAGTGTCTGCTATACTTCACTAAACTCACGATTCCAATCACTTTTGTCATTCACCACCATTTCTGCCAATCTGTATTTTTAAATCGTTAATTGCTGATCGAAAAGTTGTCAATCAGTGTAATGCTCTGCATATATAAAAATATCGCTAAATATTTTAAATTAAATGCAAATGTTTACATATATTTACAACTTCAAATACATTTTTCATTGTAAACTTAACTACCGATGTATATATATATATATATATATATATATATATATATATATATATATATATATATATATATATATATAAATATATATATATATATATATAAAGAGAGAGTCATCCACATACAGTACTGTTTCGCTGTATCACAGCTCATCAGTGCGGCTAGACACCTCAATTACTTCAAGCCAGGATCGAAACCTGACCGCCCCAACGGCCGTCAAAGTTTCTAACCATCACACTATATAGCTGCTTCTGGTGGTGAATTAAACAATGTTTTGACATTCGTCCAAGTGCCGAAGCTCGATTTGTTTACACAAAGAGCATCGCTTAATATGCGAATGGCAGTTTGTATATCACTTCCCGATATGCTCAACCCAAAAATACCTACAGACACTAGTGTTTCATCCTTTCGGGAATCATCAGTGCAGGGTGTCACGATTAATACCAGTACATATACTATAAATTCTCCCTATCTTGGGTTAAGTATATTGAGGAGTAAAATAACAAACGGCCACAATCGTATAATGCAATGCTCTTTGATCATTGCAATTTCACATACCTATCTTAGCAGTAGCCAACATCGATTATCACCTAGGTGATCGAGCTTCAATCTTGGTTTGAGGTAGTTGTTAGTCTAGTTGCACTGAAGAGCTGTGCTACAGTGGAACAGACTGTCTGTAGATGACTATATATATATATATATATATATATATTACATTTTAAAAATAATATATATATATATATATATATATATATATATATATTATTTTTAAAATGTAATATATATATATATATATATATATTACATTTTAAAAATAATATATATATATATATATATATATATATATATATATATTACATTTTAGATATAATATATATATATATATATATATATATATATATATATATATATATATATATATATATATATATATAATTATTATTTAATACCTACAGACACTAGTTTTTTATCCTTTTGGGAATCATCAGTGCAGGGAGTTATGAGTACAGCCGGTCGGGAGATTCAAACCCAGCCACAAAGCCATATTTGACTCCATTAGCAAAGAACAAACCGCACGGCAAACATACAGGCCACCTGGCATTGGATAGTCGTAAAATAAGCGTTAATACGATATTTTATTTTATAAAAATTTTGTATTTTTTTATTATAGAGTCAATTCTCTATTAAGTGTTATACTGTACCCAATATATAGTAGAGATTTATATAACTTAATATAACTTAGGTGCCATCAGCTAGAATCGAAAACGAGGTATATAACCCTTACATTCTTACTTGTCACTCTCTGAGCCACGTTCATAAGCATATAAAAAGTTCATAAATAAGGTTGTTTGACCTACAAATGTATATTTGTGCATGCGTAGAAGGGGCATTTAACTCGACTTACACCCTACCAAGCTCCATTTTTTCAACTCTGACCATTTAGCAGCTATTTTTACCGGCCAAAAAGCAAATCGAATTTGTTCCAGGAGTTCTAATCTCCTATATATCAAGTTTCAAATCTGTAGATCAAAGATTGACAGGTGAGTTTGGTAGAGACGGTTCCTCAGACAGACAGAAAGAAAAGTTCTTATATATATATATATATATATATATATATATATATATATATATATATATATATATATATATATATATATATGTATATATATAAAACCTTCAGAATGTGAAAGAATATTTAAGTATTTCCACTGCCAGAAAACGTCTAGGCTCACAAGAGCCATGATAGTCAACAAACTGGAAGTTCAAGACTCGAGTTTCGCCCTCATTTGGGCTCATCAGTTAGACACATCTGAACTCGGGGTTCGAAACCCGAGCCTCTTGCCAACTGAGCAAACGTGCCACACACAATAAAGTCTAACACAGATCAAGCAAACTGCTGCGAAATCTGACACTGAAATGAACCTACTTCATCTCGAATAATAATCCAAGCCGATATAGGATTTTTACACTCGCTAAGGATGTCATCACGACAAGCTTACCTAGCAAGCAATAAGCAATAGAAAGTTAAGACCTTGAGTTTCGCCCTCATTTTGGTTCATCAGTTAGACCTATCCAAACTCGGGATTCGAAAACCCGAGCTTTTTGCATGCGAAGCGAGCACTCTGCCACACACAAGAAAGTCTATTAACTAACCCAGATCAGCGAAATCCGACATGGGAATGAACCTACTTCGCCTGGCTGTGGAAATAATTATGCATACATATAGTGCACTGATGATTCTTGAAAGGATGAAACACTAGTGTCTGTAGGTATTTAATAATTATTATAGTAAATAATTATATACATACATATACATATATAAATATATATACATGCATACATGTATATATATTTATCTATCTATTTATCTATCTTTTTATCTATCTTTCTCTCTCTTTCTCTTTCTCTCTCTCTCTCTCTCTCTCTCTCTCTATATATATATATATATATATATATATATATATATATATATATATATATATATTTAAATAAAATGGGTTAAGAAATTCCAGCGAAATATATATATATATATATATATATATATATATATATATATTCTACTATTTGAAAGAAAGATTATTGATGATAAATAAAGCCATAGAACTTAGAATATAGCAAATTCATTTGGACAAGAAAATGTTTAACTGACTTAAATGTATAAATGTAAATTTGCGCATGCGTGAAAGAGCACTTTAAGTTAACTTACAGCTGCTAATTTCCAAGTGTTTTCAATTTTGACACCATAAAAGTTACATTTATCAGCTAAAGACCAAATCGAATTTGTACCACAGATGCAAATGCCCTCCCTGTATATCAAGTTTGATTTCTGTTAACAAAAAATTATCAGAGTAGTTTGGTAGAGACCATAGCTCAGACAGGCAGATAATGTTACTTATATATGTGTGTGTCTGTGTGTCTGTGTGTAAGCGTGTGTGTATATCTATGTACAATGTTTATTCCTAAACAAATTAATCAATCATTATGAAAAGCAGGCAAATATAGGTCATGTTTAGTTTGAAGAAAAAGTGGGAGTGCAATCTCTTAATGAGAATTCATATTGCTCCGATCTTTGTGAAAATTTAACTACAAATATTAGATATCAAGGTTAAAACCTTAAGTTTCAGGTATTCTTTTTACATAGGAGTCACCACTTATCAAAGCTTAGAGACCACTCGAGAATAAGGATTAATGAGTGTACAGTAGTCAGTGGGAAAATATCATAGTAATCGTTAGTAGTGGAAATTTTGTAAATTGGATTACTTAAGGGAACGGCTCATCAAGAACTTGTTTAACTTGGACTTGAAGACGTTCATGTTGTAGTCAGCTGGAAAGCAGGGAAACAGGAACAGGTTTCCACATGCAACTCTAAGAAAGAAACTTTGTTCATGGAATCTATGTTTTGGTTTTGGCACAGATAAAGAATGGGGAAATTATTGATAGTGGTTACAGCTAGATAAGTGTTTTTCGTGAAAGTTTGGTGGGGGGGGCATAGATTGGAGATCAGACGAGCACTTGCCATGAAAATAACGATAAAGCAGAGACAGGCTCGCAACATCTCTTCTGTAGGAAAGAGGTTGCAGGGAAGAGAAAAGGGCATCCTCCACTAGGCTACGAAGTCTATTTTGACTCTATCAAGGTAAGATAAGATGCTTCTAGCAGCTCCTGCCCAGATGTGGCAACAGTACTCCATCTTTGGACATACCTGGCTTTTATATGAGTAGAGAATTACATCACCATGTAGTTAACTACTGGAGCGGTAGAAGGATCCCGCTATTTTTCCAGCGATCTTGGCAACTGATTTAATGTATGTGTTCCATTTCAGATTATAACAGGAGTAAAGGTCAGACCCAGAAGCTTGTCAAAACATGGAGCCTCTCCAAGACGAGAGCCATTCATTTCAATTGATGTCAGACAGGGATCAGAGCATGTATGATGTAAAGATAGAAACTTGGTTTTAGATGCATTAAAAGTTACTAGCCACCGCTTTCGCCATTGTACTACGTGCTCATAATCTAAGGAGAGAGAATAATTTACAGCCTTTGAAGTGTTGCCATGAATGGTAGTATCATTAGCATAAATGCCTACAAATGATCTTAGGATGCGATATGAAGAGATCATTGATGTAGATTAGAAAAAGAGTTGGACCCAGGATCGACCCTTGGGGATTCCAGCATTAATACTGTGAGCTTCTGATTTCTGCACATCAACCATTACTCTTATGAATCTAGAAATGATTTAATAATTGAGAAGACATTTCCAGCTATACCATAAATCTTGTGAGTAGACCTTTATACCATACCCTATCAAAGTCCCTTGATATGTCAAGAGCAATTGCCCTAGAAAGGAAGCCTCTGTCGAGAGATTCACTAATCCTATGAGATATAATCATTAGCGCATCTGCAGTAGATCTAGCAGAACGGAAACCATATTGCATGTCACTAAGGAGGTTATTTTTGCTGAGGTGGTTGACTACTTCTTTATTTAACACAGATTCTAGCAACTACTTATGGCGCTCAGGAGACTTATTGGTCTGTATTGAGAGGGGGATGACCTATCACTTGAATTCTTGAATACAGGGCAGGGCGTACTGATGAGATTTTCCAGGGTGTTGGAAGCAATTCTCCTTAAGATAATGCTTAAACAGGTTTGTAAGTAAAGGAGCTAGTTCTAGTTGAAGCTTTTTCAACACTATAATTGGAATGCTGTCAGTGCCAGTTGCTTTACTGGAATCAACGTTTTTGATTAGCATGGCAGAATCATGTACAGATATTTGTATGTTGCATAGCATTTTCAGATACAGAAAAAAATATGGTCGCATAGGGTAGAATTAGCTGTAAAGTTCTTGACAAAGAGTTTGGCTTTGTCTGATGCTGACGAAATTACCTCAGGTCCATTGATGATTGTTGGGATAGAGCACACGCTTCTGTGCAGGGCTCTATTTGCTATTTGCCAAAACTGGTGAGAACCAAGCGACTTTGGACTTGACGGACTAAGCATACAACTCTCTCACATTCTTTATTACTCTTTTACAGTGGTTGCTGGCAGTTCCGAAAGCATCTTTAATCTCAATACATCTGTTATGTTGGAAGCAATCGAAAAAGTGATTTCTGAGTGCAATGGCAGCAGCACATTCTGGAAGGAACCACAGCTAGTTGTTAGGTTTTTGCTGGAATTTTTTGAAGGGTATGAAGCGGTCTATAGTTACAATTAACCATTCTGTCAGGTCTTATATTATAGAGGACATGTTCTTTTTAAACATGAAACATGGAGGTAGATTTGATATAAATGTACGGAAACTATCCCAGTCAGCCATAGAGTATCAATATGCTGTATGATGGAGAGGCATGCCTGAGGAAATTACATTTCGTTTTATCTTTTCTGATACAACTGAGTGGTTGGAAGATCCCAGTGGAGAGAGAACGGAGGATGAACAAAACTCAGGGCAAGTTGTGAGAGAAAGGTCTAAGAGACTTGCATACTGACCATAAGTATCGGGCACATGGATGGGTTTGTGAACAATCTGAGTGAGGTAGATTTGATATAAATGTATGGAAACTATCCCAGTCAGCCATAGAGTCTCAATATGCCGTACGATGGAGAGGCATGCCTGAGGTCCTGAACTGTCATCTAAGCTTCAGCCTCTGTCCCATCGACGAAATATTGCATCCCTCTGCCTGTTCTACAAGTACTTTAATGGTGAATGTTCTGACGAACTGCAAGCACTTGTACCCCCTCGACATAAATACCCCCGACAGACCCGACAAGCAGTTAAATCCCACCCTTTCACAGTAGTTTCTACCCCAGAACTGCTAGACTGAAACTCCCTTCCGGGACCCTGCTTCCCCAACTGTACTGACATGCAGAAGTTCAAGTGTAACGTGAACCGACATCTTGCTGCCCAACTCCCTACATAGTACCCCTGTAGTTTATGTCCCTGATAGTTGGCCTCTACATCAAAGTGGCGATGTGCCTTGTTTGGGGTGAAAATGTTATAAAAAAAAAAAAAAGGTCATAAGCAATGGAGAAATCGTGATAGGACCTTTCCTAATCATCTTATTATTTAATCGATTTTGATCAACATTGAATTATTGGCAATACTATTATTGAATTTCCTTTTAGTGCTATGAGGGTCATTTAAAAAATAAAGCCTTTTATTTTTCAACTCAAAAAGTTGAAAAAATACGAAGACGGGAATAATACCATTAAAACGAGCGACCTTTTGTGCTCTAAAATTTATTTTTCTACAGTCATCATTATTCCCTGTGCACTTTTGCTAGCAATGAATCATGGCAGAGCATGAGCACGTTTTGTAATGCACGGGTCATTTTGAAAGTCTCCTCTTTTTTTTTAACTCAAAAAGTTGAAGATCTATGGAGGCGGGAATAAATCCATCACAATGAGCGACCTTTTGTACTCCAAAATTTATGTTTTAGAGTCACCACCATTTTCAATGCACATTTGTAAAGAATTCAATGACACGTCTCTGCTTCTGAGGCACATCCATGACAGAGGTTGTTTTATTATAGTCTCACATCGTCAATATCTGCAACAGAGAGATAGATAGAGATTATAGGTCATAAATGCAAAAGTTCAGTCATCATAACAAAGTGATTTGTAATTCCCTCTGATTCATTCAGGCGGAATAAAAAATAGGAGGCATTACTTTTGGGACGTCCCTCGTATTATTCCTTCTGTTTTACTGCATCTAACTACAGACTAATTAGACCCGTGCGCATCATGAGTAAGTTGCTTATATCCTTGGTAAATAGAGAAGTCGTCATTTACCTTAACCAAACAACCTACACAGGAACAAGTAATATAGCTTTTATTTTGAAGATTAACAACTGATATGCTGACTATAAAATGATACAGTATCAGTCAATCCATTCGGGGCTTCGTTTCTAAAGCAATAGCTCTTGACATATCAAGGTTAATTGATAGAGTTTGGTATAAAGGTCTACTTAACAAGATTTCTAGCTATGGAATATCTGGAAATGTCCTTTCAGTTATAAAATTCTTTATCTCTGAATAAAAGTAGTCGACGATGGGTAGATGTCCGAAGCTCATAGTATCAATGCTGGCATGCTTCAAGAATTTATTGTTTGAATTAAAAGCCATGTTTAATTTCAGAAGCTAATCTGTATAAGTCCTGGAGATGAAAAAGAGTTTTCGGGGACTAGCTAATCTGTACAGGTCCTGGAGATGAAAAAGAGTTTTCGGGGACTAGCTAATCTGTACAGGTCCTGAACTTAAAAACTTTGCAAGCAAAGAGCAAAGATCTTTCTCATGTGGACATGAAAAAATTATGTGTGGTAATTCTAAAAGATCCAATATTTTTATAGAGCAATTCCGGTTTCTGATTGGCTGCTTAGCAGGATGTGGCTCCATTTGATTGGTCACTTCATATCGCCAGTATCTAAAAGTAGAACCTTCGAATTTCTTTCAGCATACCCTCACTTATATGAAAAAATATTGCAACACTCTCTCTTTCTGATTCCCAACAATAATCCCCCAAATCACATTCTTAGGTCATTTATGCAGACGATACCACAATCTATGGAAACACTTCAGAGACTGACAATGGAAAAGATGTTTCTGAATCTCTTTTAATCTTGAGCAAGTGGTGTAATGGAGGAAAAGATTGGTTACTTGTAATGCATCCAAAATCAAGCTTCTCTTTTTTACCACCAATGCTCTGATCCCAACTTGTCCTCAATTGAAATGAATATCTCTAGTCTTGAGGAAGCATCTTGTTTGGCAAGCTTCTAGGACTTACCTTCACTCCTAACCTTAAATAAAAGACTTACATAAAATTCGTTACCAAGATAAATAGTTGGATCATTCTATCACTCCAGAAAATAACTCATTCCCAATGCAATCCTCTAAACGTATAAGAGTCAAATATGTCTTGGAAGGAGTTGCACTTTTTTTTAACATGGAAAAAAAAACTTTGAAAATCTCTTTCTTACAGAAGAGATGTTACAAATATTTACCTGTTTTATCGTAATTTTCACCGCATGGACTCGACTGACCTCCATCTATATTTCTGCCCCTATAAAACATTCACAACAAATACTCGTCTAGCTATAGTCACTGTTAATATTTTCTCTTACTCCTTATCTTTGCCTAAAACTAAACTAAAATTTCAAGAGCAAAGTTCATTCCCTAAAATTGGCTTCTCAGGTGACTATAACATAATGGTTTTCAAGTCCAATGTAAACAATTTTTAATTTAGCAATCTCCTTAAATAACCAAAGCTGCCAAACTGTGGCAATTACCAATCATCATCATGTTGTCTTAGAGGCCACCGAACACTTATTAATCCTTATTCTTGAGTGGCAGCTGGGCCTGCCTTGATATTATATATATATATATATATATATATATATATATATATATATATATATATATATATATATATATATATATATATATATATATGGTAGCTTCCTTCAGTCTTGACAGACTATGGATACCCGCTGTAAGGGTGCCTGCAAATGAAATTTTTGTGGCAAGAATTAAGCACTCTCCAACCACACCTCTTCTGAGTCGGCATTGTTAAATATCAGTGTGCAACGCCGGGGAGACCTACTAGTATAAGATTAATAAACATATTTTAATATATATATATATATATATATATATATATATATATATATATATATATATATATAAAAGTGAACGTGTGTGTGTGTGTGTACATTTCCCTACGCAATAATTCTTTCAATTTTTAGTCTACAGACTCGAAATTTGATATACAGTGTACTGAGATTTGGGAAAATCGATGTGATCGGTTTTTGGCCAGAAATTTGTCGATTAAGGAGTCAAAGTTCAACGATTGAACCTTTGAGAACTCTACCAAACTCCTCCGACAGTTTTGGGTCTAAACACTTGAAATTTTAGATATAGGTTCCGTGGACATGGATCTAACTTAATAACTTAATTTGAGCCCAAAACAATAAATTTTAAGGGGTCATAATAGGGGTCAAAGTTTTTTAAAAAATTGACCTCTGCGGTCTCTTCCAAATTACTCAGACAATTTCTGGTCTAAATATTTGAAATTTTACATAAAGGGTATTCAGAGATAGGGCAAGCCTTTTCATCAGTTTGGGTCGAAAATTTTTAGTTACCAATATATAAATGTATGTATGTATGCTTGTTTGCATGTCTGCCTTAAACCTTTAACAGAGGCGACGGATTTTACCAAGATTAGTATCGTTTAAAAGTTCGACCTTTAATACGACAAATATCGAAAAATTGGCTAAAAACATTAATATCTACACCTTCAACTAGGCACTTTTCTACAGGGGGGGTCACTTTTTTCGCCGATATTTTTTAAAGTTATCCTCTCCTTTAGATTGTCTAGCCTTAATTTTAAAAAATGTCGCTTCCGGTTTGGCGGTGGTCGTAATAGCATAGACGTTAGGTTTTACCCTGTTCTTTTCCTCCTTTGCGGTACGGGTTCGAGCCTGCCTTCCTACTACCACTTTTTTTTTTTTTTTTTTGCTCAACATACATATCCAAACACCCGGGCAACGCTGGACTGAAATGCTAGTAATTTAATAAAACGTTTGATATTTTAGAATCTTGTTTTTCTTTTTCTGATGAAGACGTGAAGTAAAAGATACTGTAAAAATGACAATCTGTAGATGTTTATGTTAATTAGAATTTTTAGTTTTCTTCCAAGATGTTTGGACTGAAAATCCGATGGCAGAGAATGATGACTGGGGTAGGGTTAGGTGCACGATGCTGGCATACCAGACTCTTAAGTCTGGCAGGGCTAATTGTGTATATTAAACTAATCAATTTTGATTGATTTTATGTTTCAAAGAAGCTCAAAGTAGGTTATTGTAACTCGTATAAACGGTGTGTGATTTATGGGAAGCGAGTATACAAAATAAAATAGACGAAGATATGGAAAGAGAATGAGCGATAGAGAGAGAGAGAGAGAGAGAGAGAGAGAGAGAGAGAGAGAGAGAATAAGTATATGATTAGAGAGATAGAAAAAGATATGGATGGAGAAATTAGGAGAAAAAGGGGAGCATAAGATGGGATAAAAAAGGGATTTGAAGAGATGAAAAGGAAAGAAGGAAAAGAGGAAAAGTAAAAGAAAGACGATGAAAAAGAGGGAGAAAGAGTTGGACGAGTGACAAAGTGTGAGTAAGAAATGAAAAGGTAGAAGGAATAGGTAATAGAATAATTAAAAAAATAGGATTTGGAGAAAGTAAGAGGAGACGTAATGGTGGAAGTAAAAGGAAAAAAGATGGAGGAAAGATGAGTTGAGAGGAAGAGATGAGGAGTAAGACAGGAATTGGAGAAAAAATTGAGGTGAAAGTATAAAAAAAAGGGAAGGACTTACATAGACAAATGTTTATAACATGTAAGCAATCAGGTCTGACAGTTGCAAAAGGTCAGATTGAATTGGCCGACACCAAGATTTATATCTCATAGGATTGACGAATTTCTCGAAGGAGGCTTCCTTTCTAGGGCAATTGCTCTTGACATATCAAAGGACTTTGATAGAGTATGGCATAAAGGCCTACTTCACAAAATCTCCAGCTACGGTATCGCTGGAAATGTCTTCTCAATTATTAAATCATTATGGATAGAAATCAGAAGCTTACAATATTAATGCTGGGGTCTCTCAGGGGTTCATCATGAGCCCAACTCTCCTCCTGATCTACATCAATGGTCTCTCAAATCACATCCTAAGATCATTTGTAGACATTTATGCTAACGACACTACCATCTATGGCAACGTATCAAAGGCTGTAAATGATCACGTTCTCTCTGATTCTCGCTCCTCTGATCTTGATCACGTGGTACAAAAACGATTTGCTGTTTGCTTATTTTATACAGTGTTTATTCCAGTCAAGTTCCAGCCTAAATAATTTATTTTCAGGATAGAATTAACGATGCCTAACGACGCTTAGATCTCGACACAAGACACGTCAAGCAGACGTACCCGACGACATGTGTTGGGGACTTGCATTAATCCTCTAAAATAAATAAATAAAAAGAAACACACTACCAAATAATGTAAATAATCTTTTGTTTATTTTCGTTAAAAGAAAACGAATTACTTGGTCGCAGTCTGTATGAAAGAAGGAAGGGAGGAAGAAGGTGAAGACTCGAGAGCGTTAGAGAAAAAGTCCGACTATGTGTTGTGGCGGAGTGAGAGAAAGAGAGAGTCAAACAATGTCCTTTGATGTGCGAGAAAAGCTGTCATTTCAGCTACTGAATTTCACTCGGCGAGCGTTGCTGTTGGTGTCGGATATCTTTAATCTTTCTCTGACAAAGAAGTTTTCCTTGCATTTTTTATTTCTTTAGCGGCTCTCGGAAGCTTACAAAAACACGTTTTAAAATCGAGCCCTGATTAGTCAAAAAATCATATTTTTGCCAAAAAAAAAAAATGCTTTCAGCTACATCGAATATTTCACAGCGTCCTGCTTTTTGACCCAAGAGGTTTGGTGTGTGTGTGAATGCTGTAATTCTCGCGCAAATGAATTAATAAATTTTAATGTATGTGTGTATCTTAGAAAAATAAAATAAGAAACAGCACAAATAATAAATCCTTGATGCAAGGGATGTTTTATCGTCTATCTTTTATCGTTTACCAACCGTGCCAAGACATGACAGCAATTCCAGAAACGTCTAAACAACACGAGGAGACCAAATTACTTTAAGAAGTAAGAATAGTTAAAGGAAGTAACAAGGAGAAAAAATCTCGGAAGGTTTAGGAGTTTAGCTGGAGGAATAAAATATAGGAAATATGAGAAAATTAAATGAAAAAAGTAAAAAAAAGTAATGGGAAAAGAAGAGAAAAGATTGAAGAAGAAAAGTTGGAGAAAGAAGAGAAAATAGAAAAGGAGGAAGAGTGATGAGTGTATATATATATATATATATATATATATATATATATATATATATATATATATATATATATATATATATATATATACTAGCATGCGTGCCCGGCGTTGTTCGAGTGTTTGGAGGTGTATGCTGAGCAAAAAAAAAAAAGAAAAAGTCAATTTTTTTAACTTTGACCCCTATTATGACCTCCTTACATTTATTGTTTTGGGCTCAAATTAAGTTATTAAGTTAGATCCATGTCCAAGGAACCTATATCTAAAATTTCAAGTGTTTAGACCTAAAATTGTGGGAGGAGTTTAGTAGAGTTCTCAAAGGTCTAATCGTTGAAATTTGATCCTTTAACAGACAAATTTCTGGCCGAAAACCGATCACATCGATTTTCCCAAATCTCAGTACCCTGTATGTAAAATTTTGAGTCTGTAGACTAAAAATTGACAGAATTTTTGCGTAGGGAAATGTACACAGACACACAGACACACGGACACGTTCACTTTTATATATATATATATATATATATATATATATATATATATAAATATATATATATATATATATATATATATATATATATATATATATATATATATATATATGTATATAAGTGAACGTGCATGTCTGTGTATATTTCTCTACGCAATAACTTTGTCAATTTGTAGTCTACAGACTCGAAATTTGATATACACGGTACTGAGATTCGGGAAAATATCCTCTCCTTTCGATTTTCTAGCCTTAATGTAAACATAAGTCACCTCAGGTTTGGCGGTGGTCGTAACCGCAAAGACGTAAGGGTTTTTTTCCCGTTTTTTTCCTCCTTCGCGGTATGGATTCGAGCCTGCCTTCCTACTACCACTTTTTATTTTTATTTTTATTTTTTGCTCAAAATACACATCCAAACACTCGTGCAACGCCGAGCTGAAATGCTATGGGTGCCCAGGTGTTTGGAGGTGTATGCTGAGCAAAAAAAAAAAAAAAAAACGTCAATTGTTTTAATTTGACCCCTATTATAACCCCTTAACATTTATTGTTTTGGGCTCAAAGAAAGTTATTAAGTTAGATCCATGTCCAAGGAACCTATATCTAAAATTTCAAGTGTTTAGACCTAAAATTGTCGGTGGAGTGTGGTAGAGTTCTCAAAGGTCGTTGAAAATCGTTGAATTTTGACCCTTTAACAGCCAAATTTCGGGCTGAAAACCGATCACATAGATTTTTCCAAATCTCAGTACACTGTATATCAAATTTCGTGTCTGTAGACTGAAAATTAACAGAGTTATTGCGAAGGAAAATGTGCACTGACAGACAGACATACAGACACACAGACACGTTCACTTTTATATATATATATATATGTGTGTGTGTGTGCGTGTGTGTGTATAAATATATATATATTAGCAGAAAAATGCAAGGTTCGCTGTTTGTTTATAAATAAACGGTTTGAGCACTATAAAAGTGTGGGCAAATGTTTGTTAAATAGACATTTGGCGAGATTATTTGCGGGCACCGCTCTCCTAGGTCGATTGGTAGAACTGCTGACTATCAAGGCAATGGTTCTAGGTTCAATCCTCGGCTTGGGAGAGGTGCTAGTGTAGCGGAACTGATAAGTTGTGATACAACGAAACAGGACTGTATGTCAATATCTATATATATTTTATATACATATATGTATTTTATATATACATATATGTATTTTATATATGCATATATGTATTTTATATATGCATATATATATTTTATATATGCATATATATATTTTATATATACATATATATATTTTATATATGTATATATATATTTTATATATACATATATATATTTTATATATACATATATATATTTTATATATACATATATATATTTGATATATACATATATATATTTGATATATGCATATATATATTTTATATATACATATATATATTTGATATATACATATATATATTTGATATATACATATATATATTTTATATATACATATATATATTTTATATATACATATATATATTTTATATATACATATATATATTTTATATATACATATATATTTGATATATACATACATATATTTTATATATACATACATATATTTTACATATACATACATATATTTTATATATACATATATATATTTTATATATACATATATATATTTTATATATACATATATATATTTTATGTATACATATATATATTTTATATATACATATATATATTTCTTATATACATATATATATTTTATATATACATATATATATCTTATATATACATATATATATTTTATATATACATATACATATTTTATATATGTATATATACTAGCATTTCATCCCGGCGTTGCCCCGGTTTTTTTAGGTGTATGCTGAGCAAAAAAAGAAAACAGTCAATTTTTTTAATTTGACCCCTATTATGACCCCTTAACATTTATTGTTTTGGGCTCAAATAAAGTTATTAAGTTAGATCCATATCCCAGGAAGCTATATCTAAAATTTCAAGTGTTTAGACCCCAAATTGTCGGAGAAGTGTGGTAGAATTCTCAAAGGTCAAATCATTAAACTTTAACCCTTTAACAGCAAAATTTATTATTATTATTATTATTATTATTATTATTATTATTATTATTATTATCTAAAAAAAAACTGACAGATTGTAGACTTCTCAGTACCCTGGGACAGGAATGTGAGAGAGAAGGAGAATGAGAAGTGGAGCAATTATGCTCCATTGGCCTTGGAGATAAGGCGTATACACAGGATTAAAACACAAATAATCCCGGTCGTAGTTGGTACACTAGGAGTATTATCAACTGGAAGGACAATTGAAAAAATTACAAATCCCCGATGTTTTAGGCGGCCTTCAGACCTCTGCAACTATAGGTACCACTAATATTCTTAGGAAAACCCTTGATCTTTGGAGCTCCTGGTTTGGAGCCGGGATTGAGGGAAATCCTCTGGAAATGAATCCCATCCCTTTCCAGAGAGGCGTTCATAAACGAAATCAGAATTATTATTATTATTATTATCAGAGAGAGTACCGCAAAAGACACGATCGCATGGGACTCCGGATATATTGGGAGGTGTGTAAGAGGGTTGGGGTGAGGTATGGTTTGAGGAGGTACCTGATGAAGTGAGAACAAGTGAGGATGGCAATGTAGAGATATGGTGGGACAAAAGTGTCATAACGACCAAGCAATTGGAACATAATCGTTCGGATTTGGTCGTCATTGACAAGGTCTCAAAAAACTGGCAGATTGTAGACTTAGGAAAACCCTTGATCTTTGAAGGTCCTGGTTTGGAGCCGGGATTAAAGGAAATCCTCTGGAAATGAATCCCATCTCTTTCCAGAGAGGCGTTCATAAACGAAATCAGAATTATTATTATTATTATTATCAGAGAGAGTACCGCAAAAGACACGATCGCATGGGACTCCGGATATATTGGGAGGTGTGTAAGAGGGTTGGGGTGAGGTATGGTTTGAGGAGGTACCTGATGAAGTGAGAACAAGTGAGGATGGCAATGTAGAGATATGGTGGGACAAAAGTGTCATAACGACCAAGCAATTGGAACATAATCGTTCGGATTTGGTCGTCATTGACAAGGTCTCAAAAAACTGGCAGATTGTAGACTTAGGAAAACCCTTGATCTTTGAAGGTCCTGGTTTGGAGCCGGGATTAAAGGAAATCCTCTGGAAATGAATCCCATCTCTTTCCAGAGAGGCGTTCATAAACGAAATCAGAATTATTATTATTATTATTATCAGAGAGAGTACCGCAAAAGACACGATCGCATGGGACTCCGGATATATTGGGAGGTGTGTAAGAGGGTTGGGGTGAGGTATGGTTTGAGGAGGTACCTGATGAAGTGAGAACAAGTGAGGATGGCAATGTAGAGATATGGTGGGACAAAAGTGTCATAACGACCAAGCAATTGGAACATAATCGTTCGGATTTGGTCGTCATTGACAAGGTCTCAAAAAACTGGCAGATTGTAGACTTAGGAAAACCCTTGATCTTTGAAGGTCCTGGTTTGGAGCCGGGATTAAAGGAAATCCTCTGGAAATGAATCCCATCTCTTTCCAGAGAGGCGTTCATAAACGAAATCAGAATTATTATTATTATTATTATCAGAGAGAGTACCGCAAAAGACACGATCGCATGGGACTCCGGATATATTGGGAGGTGTGTAAGAGGGTTGGGGTGAGGTATGGTTTGAGGAGGTACCTGATGAAGTGAGAACAAGTGAGGATGGCAATGTAGAGATATGGTGGGACAAAAGTGTCATAACGACCAAGCAATTGGAACATAATCGTTCGGATTTGGTCGTCATTGACAAGGTCTCAAAAAACTGGCAGATTGTAGACTTAGGAAAACCCTTGATCTTTGAAGGTCCTGGTTTGGAGCCGGGATTAAAGAAAATCCTCTGGAAATGAATCCCATCTCTTTCCAGAGAGAAGTTGATAAACGAAATCAGAATTATTATTATTATTTAATTGCTCTCACAAAAGTTATTTCAAGTAATTTCTCGATGGCAAAGCAGTTCAGAGGCAAAGCAAGCCTTTCCACATTCCCAATAATTTTTTCTCTATTGCATTACTCGCACCAAGTGTTTATAAGTGATTTCAAATCATTTGACAATAATCGTTATAAAATTATTGTACAAGGTTTTGATGGAAAAATCTTTGCATTAGATTCTTCAAAATTGCTTTTCATAGTATCGACTTTTTTTGTTGCTAATGAGTGTTTTTTTTAGTTGGATAGTGAAATGTAAGGTTATATACTTCTTATAATTACATATAATCACATATAACAACATATAACTAGCTATAATCACATATACACACATTATCACATATACTCAAATATAATCACATATAATCACATATACTCACATATAATCACATATAATCACATATGCACATATTATCACATATACTCACATATAATCACATATAATCACATATGCACATATTATCACATATACTCACATATAATCACATATAATCACATATACACACATTATCACATATACTCACATATAATCACATATAATCACATATGCACATATTATCACATATACTCACATATAATCACATATAATCACATATAATCACATATACTCACATATAATCACATATAATCACATTGAAAGGGAAAAGATAACAACGTATCAAGGACTTATGTATGATATGAAACGAAATTGGAAACTAAAAGACGTTTCAATTATACCAGCGATTATAGGAGCAACGGGCTTATGAAAAAGAACTTTAAAAAGTACATAGCAAGCATACTCGGTGAACCAAGTGCAAGTGAAATACAAACGATTGCACTGAAAGGGACGGCTAGAATCCTGAAAAGATCTCTTGGTTGGACTCACTAAAATAGGGGTAAATTTCAGACATCTGGTTGGATGTCCCACTCCCTAGAAGAAAAAGTTTAAGAAAAATGAACAAAAAAAAGAGAGACATATAATCATATATAATCACATATACACACATTATCACATATACTCACATGTACTCACATATACTCACATATGCTCACATATAATCACATATACTCACATATAATCACATATAATCAAATATAATCACATATATTCACATATACTCACATATAATCAAATATAATTACATATAATCACATATACTCACATATAATCACATATATTCACATATACTCACATATAATCAAATATAATCACATATAATCACATATACTCACATATAATCACATATAATCACATATACACACATTATCACATATACTCACATATAATCACATATAATCACATATACTCACATATACTCACATAGAACTGAATGCCTACTGGAGAGAAACTGAATGCCTACTGGAGAGAAACTGAATGCCTACAGGAGAGAAACTGAATGCCTACTGGAGAGAAACTGAATACCTAGTAGACACTATCCTCGAGTGCCTAAGGTCTCTCTGTACAGGGGTTTGTCAGAAATTCTGATATGAGGACACTTCATTGGAAGTAAACCCTGACTAAATATTCAAAGAAATGGTGTGCTATCTCCTCAAGCCATCCAGCACGTCCCCCAGTTTGCAGACGGGGGCACCCCCTTTAGCAATAAAGGGCAGCTTTGAATAAGAAATAAAAAGCCGTGGACAATGGGGAAATCAAAACAATATATGAAACAAAATAAAAACACATACTGGCAGGTCGGCACCCAGGATAAAAAGGGCCCTTCAACCCGTTCATACGCCAGGCGGGAAGATGCAAACAATGGTGTAAACCTTCCGAACTCTGGAAATGGCTCTCCAACCATGACAGAGGATAACCAGGGTCAGCCATCAGGCCTTGATAACAGAGGTCCTGGCCCCCAAACATCAAATTCAGCAACAAGAAGAAAGAAAAATACAAGAGGCTTAAAAGCTCAGCCGTGGTCTGTTGCAGAAAAGAAGGTGCTACTGTTTTGCTACCACTACTCGAAGTTCGAAAAGTGGAGCAAAACATCCACTGACATTCTTACCGAGAAAATAAAAGATACTAACCTACCTGAAGAGAAAAAATCTACACCTATTGCCCGCCTGCGATCACTTATTTCGCAGATAGGAAACTATGTATCAGAGGAAGAGCAAAATGAAATTAAGACTGCAGCTCTAAAGGAGGCAGAAAAAGACTACATTCCTATTATGGAAGAGGAGAACATTCGAAGAATGGAGTCAAGATGGACCTGGGAAGAAAAGTGGATACTGATGTTGGCAATGGAATATGCTCAGGCAAAATATTCCAAACAAAAACAAAGGACAGAGACTTGGAGGGAAATATTCTTCCATTTCTGTCCAGGCAAACGGAATGTCCCATCTCCAAAAATTAGGTCACAAAGATACAATAGCCTAAAGGTGATGAATGAGGAAGAAATAAGACATCTAAAAACAGAAGTCGCATCCCTCATTAAAACAAACCAGAACCCACTTCAAAACCCCATAGAAATACCACCCAATAACCTACCCATATCTACGAATGAAAATGAAAGAACCACAAATAGTCCCACACTGGACCTTGATTCTTCGGCACCAATGCTAACAGGTGAAATACCACAAACACCAGCAACACTCCCTCAGGAAATGCCCGAGGTGGATGATGACCAGTTAGTCTTGGAAGAAGAACTATGTAAGACCATTGAGGAGGTCCAACGGATGGGACTTCAAGAAAGACAAATGCTGCCTAAAATAACAACCACGAGAGCAACAAAGGTAGCAATAAAAAGGGTTAATGTTGCTCTCAAGAGACTAGTGCCATATAGCACAACCCTGACTGAGTTAAATCAGGTGTCTTATGCCTCAGGACTCTACATTGTAAGGAAAGTAATGCCAACATTCCAAAAACAACGGGAACCAGAGGCAAAAGACAAAATACCACGCTGGAAACAAAAGATCCAAAACCAGCTAAACCTGTGCCGAAGGAAATTGTCCCAGATTAAACAATTCCTAGCTGCCCCTGCTGTACAGGGACGACTGAAGAACATCATCGGCAAACTCAGCAGGAAATATGGTACAAAAGCAGGACAGCTACAAAACGTAGCTAGAGAATTAGAAGGAAAAATCCCAGCACTTTCCAAACGCATTAAGAAAAGAGAAAGCAAGAATAGGGCAAAGCATGAAAACAAAACATTTAAGCAGAATGCTCGGTTATTTTACCGTAACCTAATAAGGGACATTATAACGGTGAATAACCCGCCCAAAATGCAAGAGCTGGAGGATTATTGGAGGCCTCTCTTTGAGAACGAGATCACCCATAACAAAGAGGCTCAATGGATCCATACCATTGAGAGGAGCCTAGAAAATAAGCCAGAGATGCCGGAGCCAAAGATAACAGCTGGCACTATAAAAACGAAGCTAAATGGCGTCTCAAATTACAAAAAGCCTGGCATAGACAATCTCCCCAATTTCTGGCTGAAACAACTAACATCATTACATGGGCATTATAGCAGTTGTTTCAACAGAATATTGAGCGGAGAAGAAACCACACCAGAATGGCTATTAAGAGGAGATACAACCCTCATAGCAAAGACAAAAGAAACGCAACGCCCTAATAAATACAGGCCCATTTGCTGTCTCACTACCACCTACAAACTCTTCACTGGCCTTGTTGCGGACAGTATATACCAACACCTCTCCTGCGCCACATATCTTGAAAAAGAACAAGCAGGCTGTAGGAGGGGCTGTCTAGGTACCAAAGACCAGCTCTTAACAAATAAAACTATCTTGGAAGACTGTAGGAAGAGACAGCGAAATTTAAGTATGGCTTGGATTGATTATCAGAAGGCGTATGACAGTGTACCACACATGTGGCTTCTACGCTGTCTAGAGCTATATAAGATACACCGGATAATCAAACAGGCCATAGCTACACAAATGAAAATGTGGCAAACAAACATGACATTAAGCCACACAAAAGGAAATATAAGGGTCACGGACGTAAACATCAGGCGAGGAATCTTCCAAGGAGATAGTTTATCCCCTTTACTCTTCTGCTTGGCAATAGATCCGTTAAGCAAACTTTTAAACAAAAACAAATGTGCTTACAATCTAAGCCAGGACCGCCGACAAGACCCAAACAAACGAATTAACCACCTGCTCTCCATGGATGACCTCAAGCTGTATGCCAGTTCTGATGCCGACTTAAATGAACTCTTACAAGTCGTACATAACTTCTCCAGAGATATTGGCATGAAATTTGGACTGGACAAATGTGCCAAGTGCTCCATCAAATCTGGGAAGAAGATCGAAACTGAAAATATACAGCTTGATGAATATACCACCATCAAGGACCTAGAAGGGCAGGAAGGATACAAATACCTTGGCATAGAAGAGAATGATACCATCCAGCATGCCAAGATGAGAAACAAAATTGGAAGTGAGTACATACGCCGAGTCAAGAAGATATGCAAAATAGAACTCACAGGCAAAAACAAAATAACTGCCATTAACCAACTAGCCATGCCAGTGGTAACATACAGTTTTGGTATTGTCGACTGGCCACAAAAAGACATAAATAGACTAGACACTAAGACACATAAAATGCTGACAATGTATAAAGTAATATACAGAAACCAGTGTCTGTCTAGAATGTATCTGCCCAGATGGAAAGGAGGTATGGGGCTCTCGGAGATTGACCATCAACATCGTGCAACTATTGTGAGCACCGGACAATATCTGATGAGCTCTAAAAACCCAACTCTCAAGATGGTACACCAACATCAGGAATCAAGAGCCAGTAGAACAACATCCATCACAAAACTGGCCAAACATTTTGGGAAAGACTGTCTTACAAGTGAGACAAAAACAGAAAAGATACCTGCGACTGAAATAGCCAGAAAAAGTCGCCAGAAATACACTAAAGCTTTCCATGACAAGAAAGTTGAAGAATGGGCCAACCAACAACGGGCCAAGTATTTTCTGGACGAATATAACCAAGACTATATTGATAAGGAAGGGTCTATAAGCTGGCTAAAGGATGGATCGCTCCACTATGACCAGGAGAAGTATATAATAGCTGCCCAAGATCAAGGCTTGATGACCAATGCGTTTAAAAAAATGAGTGGTCTCAGCAAAGACAACAAATGCAGGTTCTGCCACACAGAAGTAGAGAGTGTGAGCCACCTGATTTCTAGCTGTAAGGTTCTGCTAGGGGACGGCTACTATACAATGCGACACAATGAAGTATGCAAATATCTCCACTGGACGATCTGCAATAAGTTAAATATCGAATGCAGTAAGAAGTCATGGGAACATATACCCGAAAGAACAGTCGGAAACAAGTCATATACCATCCACTATGACTATGCAATCCCTACAGCCACGTACCTAGAAAACGGAGCTATAAAACCCGACATTGTAATATGGGACAAGAAGGAGAAGGAAGCAACCTTGGTGGAAGTTAGTGTCCCGAATGATGCTGGGTTAAACAGAGCTGAGAGGGAAAAGATTACCAAATACCAGGGTCTTATGTATGACATGAAAAGAAACTGGAACCTTAAGAAGATCTCTATCATTCCAGTAATTATAGGAGCAACCGGACTTATGAAAAAGAATTTTACAAACTATCTTACAAATATACCAGGTAAACCAAGTGCAAAGGAGATTCAAACAATTGCACTTAAAGGGACGGTTAGAATCTTAAAAAGATCTCTCGGTTGGAGTGTCTAAAATAGCAGGTGTATGTTTGGCATCTGGTAGGATGCCCCATCCCTGGCTTAAACAAAATGATAAGAAAAATGAAAAAACAGATACTCACATATAATCACATATACTCACATATATTCACATATATTCACATATAATCACATATAATCTAATTTATACACATATGATCACATATAATCACATATAATCATATATAATCATATATATTTACATATATTCACATATAATCACATATAATCACACATTATCACATATACTCACATATAATCACAAATTATCACATATAATCACATATAATCACATATAATCACATATGATCATATATATTCACATATACTCACATATAATCAGATATAATCACATATACTCACATATATTCACATATAATCACATATAATCTAATTTATACACATATGATCACATATAATCACATATTATATATAATGACATATGATCTAATATATACACATATGATCACATATAATTACATATTATATATAATGACATATAATCTAATATATACACATATGATCACATATAATCACATATAAAAAAAAATAACAGCCTCTTTCAGTCTTTGACAGACTATAGATACCAATGAATGGGGTGTCTACACGTTCAATTTTTTTTTAGAGGAGGTGCGCAATCTTCAACTATACCTATCCTGAGTCGTCATTGTAAAATACCAGTGGTAAGTGAAGTGTATGTACAGAACGACTGGAATCAAATGCTGAGATAAGCAGAAAGCACAGACTCATAGACTAGCACATAAAATTCCCAAATGGTCACCCATCTGGTATTACCCAGGCTCAACGTTGCTTAACTTCGATGATCTGATGAGAACTGGTGTGTCAACGTGATTTTTTTTTTTTTTTTTTTTTTACACAGTGATCACCACTTATCAAGGCCTGGAAGCCACTCAGGGATAAGGGTTATTGCAAGTACATTACGTTAGTGTGGAGATTTGATGAAGTGTTTAATTAAGGGGGCGGTTCATTAGGAATTTGTTAACATTGGACTTGAAGACATCCAAGTTGTAGTCCGGAGGGAAGCAGGCAGACGGAACAGAGTTCCACAGGCGTGCAGTTCTAAGAAAGAAGCTTTGTTCATGGAATCCGCGTTTTGATTTAGGCACAGATATAGAGTGGGGGAAATGTTTCACAGTGGATTCAGCTGTGGGAGAGAGGTTGCAGGGTAGAGAAAAGGGCATCCCCCACTAAGCCACAAAGTCTATTTTGTACTCTGTCAAGGCAGGATAGGCTGTTTTTAGCAGCTTCTGCCAAGATATGGCAACAGTATTCCATCCTTGGACGTACTTGGCTTTTATATAGATAGAGAATTGCATCAGTAGTGAGATATCTTCTGGAGCAGTAGAAGGATCCCACCATCTTTCCAGCGACCTTGGCAACAGACTTGATGTACATGTTCCATTTCAGATCAGGAGTAAAGGTCAAACCCAGATTATGCTGTATATCTGCAACACATGTGCCATATTATCTGCCGAATATATGCCACGATTATGTTGTATATAATGACTAGGGCTATGACAACAGCATATTCATTGTTTTGACTCTCGAGTGTGTATCCGTTGATATCTTATAAGCTTTTATATAGAGTGATGTGGTTCTCGGTTGATTAACTGTGTCTGACTGTATCGGATATATACTCGATAGTCAAAACAATGAAAAGAATATGCTGTTGTCATAGCCGTAATAATCACACATATTCACATATATTCACATATAATCACATATATACACATATAATCCTTTGCGTCCGTTTTAAGATGATCCATCTCTATTTCAAGTTTAGCCCAAGAGCTATTTGATTTCAATTTATTTACTCAGTATCACACAGTCCTATAGGTTGGTTTCCACACTCTATGATTTTTTAATGTGCCAATATTCTTCAGTGCTTTAGTTACAGTGTAAATTTTCATTTGGATTCTGATTTCATCTCAACGTTTTCTGTTTTAGTTTTCAGTGATCTATAGCTTATTTTCTGACAATTATTGATGTTATGGCAATTTTTATAATTTATAGCACTTTCATCATCCGTAAAATTTGATATATTTATTTAGTTTTTATATTTTTGTTCCAGATTAATGATCAGATAGGATTGAAAAATCCTCTGATTGCCATCTTTTTCTCTTTCTTATTGATTATTGTCTTTCCACTTGGATGATTCTTCTGGTTATATTTTAATATTGCAGAGTATTTTATTCTTTGTGTCATTTTCAACTTGATATCCCTTTAGGGCCAGTTACATTTCTATGTTAATACATTCCTTTGAATAGACAAGATTTTGGATGTTTTTCTTTATAATGAATGAATAGAACAATTTCTCTGAAATGTGTACAAGTCAAAGTTGTACAGACGACGTTGTTGTACATTTCATGGCAAAATTTTATTCAAAAGCATCCAATTGCTGTTTTCATCTGTTCTTATATAATACTCAGGGGCAGATAACTCTCGGGTACTATTTCAACACAGGCGTATATAACTCATATCCATAACAAGTGTTTGATAGAAAAGGCTTTGTTCTACTCATATGTATACATGGACTCTGAATATAATGCCTGCCTAAGAGAAAATAAACAAAGGGGGCTAATTCATTCCTAAAAAGTAAAAATGGTTGATTGAAGATTTTGCATTTTTAATCATTACAGTTCTTCAAAATATTACCATAGAAACAGTTTGCAAAATCATTGTGAGTCAAATGAATATATATCTCCCATCATTACTAGAAACGTGCAATGCTAAGACATAGTCCAACAATTTCAATATTTAAGGTCTACAGCCTCAGACGACCTGTCTCTTAATGTAGAACTCAATAAGTGCATCGGAAAGACATCCACTACTTTTGCAAAATTGACAATTCTGGTGTGGGAAAATAAATATCTCACCATCTCCACAAAAGTGAACGTTTATATGGCCTGTGTCATCAGCACCCTTCTGTATGGAAGTAAAACATGGACAACCTACAGCCACCAAGAACAGAAACTGAACACATTTCACATATGTAGTCTGCAGAGAATTCTTGAAATTTCTTGGGGGGGGGCAAAATTACAAACAATGCTGTGCTCGAAAGAGCTGGTATCCCCTTCATGTTCACCCTCCTCTACCAAAGACGCCTACACTAGATAGGACATATGCACCGCATGGACAATGGGCGAATCCCAAAAGACATTCTCTACGGTGAACTCACAACTGGCAAAAGGAAAATTGGTCAACCTCTGCTATGTCAATGTGTGCAAACGTGGCATGAAAGCATATGATATTGACCCTAACAGCTCGGAGTGCAAAGCTAAAGTCCACAAAATCTACAGACAAATGGGAACCAAAGACCTGATCATTGAAGAAAGGCCCATCGCAGAATAAGAGAAGACCAAAAAACTAATCAGAAAGGCCAGTCAATAAAATTCAAGAGACCACCAATACAACACACTGACCTTCACCTGCAATGTCTACAACCAAGAATGTAGATCGAAAATAGGCTTATTCAGCCACAGAAGACAGTGTTCAACCACCTCTACAAGTGCAACTCCATAGTCTTCGAGACTGACGGATGCTAACCATGAGGAAATAAATGTACAAATGTTTCAAAGATTTATACAAATACTAGCACGATGCTCAGCGTTGTTGAGTCGAAAAATACGCGAAATATTATATTTTTATAAATGCAGATTTCTTATTCATTATCAATAGAAATAGCGTAGGTATTAAACGTAACGTTAAATTTTTTCTATAAATAATGCTCAGATTCATTATAAACAGAAATAGCGTAGGTATTAAACGTAACGTTAATTTTTTTCTATAAATAATGCTCAGATTCATTATAAACAGAAATAGCGTAGGTATTAAACGTAACGTTAAATTTTTTCTATAAATAATGCTCAGATTCATTATAAACATAACTAGCGTAGGTATTAAACGTAACGTGAAATTTTTTCTATAAATAATACTCAGATTCATTATAAACATAAATAGCGTAGGTATTAAACGTAACATGAAATTTTTTCTATAAATAATACTCAGATTCATTATTATAAACATAAATAGCGTAGGTATTAAACGTAACGTTAAATTTTTTTCTATAAATAATGCTCAGATTCATTATAAACATAAATAGCGTAGGCATTAAACGTAACATGAAATTTTTTCTATAAATAATACTCATATTCATTATAAACATAAATAGCGTAGGTATTAAACGTAACATGAAATTTTTTCTATAAATAATACTCAGATTCATTATTATAAACATAAATAGCGTAGGTATTAAACGTAACGTTAAATTTTTTTCTATAAATAATGCTCAGATTCATTATAAACATAAATAGCGTAGGCATTAAACGTAACATGAAATTTTTTCTATAAATAATACTCAGATTCATTATAAACATAAATAGCGTAGGTATTAAACGTAACGTGAAATTTTTTTCTATAAATAATACTCATATTCATTATAAACATAAATAGCGTAGGTATTAAACGTAACGTTAAATTTTTTCTATAAATAATACTCATATTCATTATAAACATAAATAGCGTAGGTATTAAACGTAACATGAAATTTTTTCTATAAATAATACTCAGATTCATTATAAACATAAATAGCGTAGGTATTAAACGTAACGTGAAATTTTTTTCTATAAATAATACTCATATTCATTATAAACATAAATAGCGTAGGTATTAAACGTAACATGAAATTTTTTCTATAAATAATACTCAGATTCATTATAAACAGAAATAGCGTAGGTATTAAACGTAAGGTTAAATTTTTTCTATAAATAATTCTCAGATTCATTATAAACATAAATAGCGTAGGTATTAAACGTAACGTTAAATTTTTTCTATAAATAATGCTCAGATTCATTATAAACATAAATAGCGTAGGTATTAAACGTAACGTGAAATTTTTTTCTATAAATAATACTCATATTCATTATAAACATAAATAGCGTAGGTATTAAACGTAACATGAAATTTTTTCTATAAATAATACTCAGATTCATTATAAACATAAATAGCGTAGGTATTAAACGTAACGTTAAATTTTTTCTATAAATAATGCTCATATTCATTATAAACAGAAATAGCATATAAACAGAAATAGCGTAGGTATTAAACGTAACGTTAAATTTTTTCTATAAATAATGCTCAGATTCATTATGAACAGACATAGCGTATAGACAGAAATAGCATATAAACAGAAATGTTTTAGAATAAAAAAAAACGGAATCCAAGCTCTGTGTCTTATTTCTTATGAAACATTTATTTTAGAACAACTCGCAAAAAGAGAGAACGAAAGGGATTCTAAGCAGTCATGAATTTGATGTGCAAACATTACTTGCAGAAAACCGTGGGAAACTATAAAAGAGGATTCAGTATCTTTGCTTGTAGCTTTTTGAATAGCATCTTCACCTTTGGTAAACATCTTCTCATTCTTAGAGAGTATTGCATATAAAAATGCCAATCAAGGAAAGTAATAAACACAAATGTCTTTTAGTAAATTAATGATTCAGTTGATCGTTATATCTTTTTGTTTTTATTTTTATTTTTTTAATCATTATTGTTTTTGTTTTTACCATCGTTTTTTTATCATTATTGTTTTGGTTTTGTTTGTAGATGTGTCCAAGCATCGGTATAAGTGGCTCTGTTCGTTAGTGGTCGGTTGATCGATCTACCATATTTAACATAAGAATAACATTTTCTGTCATGCTTAATGTTGAAATATTTTCCATCATATCGAAATAACATTATTTATCATGCTTAATATAGACATAACATTTTCATCTACAATTAAATAGCAACTTAAATGCAGATATTCCATCAAGTTTATCTTTTAAATAAAATTTTCGTCCGTTTTTAATTAATTTTTTTTATACTAACGTATCCTCACTTATCCAGGCTAAACCTACTCGAGGGTGCGGTTTAATGAGATGGATAGATTGTCAGTTGAATGTTGATGAATACTATGAAATGATTTAAAATCCCCATTTACCACTCACTCAAAGCAACAGCCGACCCAGAAAATAGCAATTCTTCTCCCTTTGTCAGAAGCATCGTGCATAGAATGTGAGTTAAAAGACGATTGAGGCGGAGACATGGCTCCACTTTCTACTCTCAGTCTGTCGCATCTATGTTGAAAAAGTTCTTTGATTAGTTAAACATAACTTTTTAAAATAGTATTCTTGATATTTTGATTGAATTGAACAGTTTATTTAAATGCAATTCAGCTAATGGGGCCTCACATCAGTAGAAAGAAGGCGATCCGCGAAATAGCCATTGAAAGGAAAGCTCTGAAACAATGCATATTTTCTTCCAGTTACTCCAGACATTATCTGGAGGTCGAAATTAAATACCTCATAAGTAAAAACAGCCAATAAACACGATCATATACAAGTGAAATAACTAAGAAGAAGGAGACCTGAAACAGTCCGTATTCTCTCCAGCTGACTTGACATAAACTGGAAGCTGAGATGAAATTCTTCACAAGTGAAACCAACCGATACAAGTTAAGCTGTTTCTTTCAAATATCTTCTTTTTGGGTTTGTTAAGATATAGTCGATAAATCAATTTTTTAAATCAATCGTTTTGAGCAAAAACAATATTACGATCTTAATTGTCATGTCGAAAATAGTAATATATCCAAAAATTATGAAAAATCATTGAGTAGTACAACGGCTATTGTATTTTTAGAAAAAAAAGTTTATCGCTTATGGACACCAACTATTGCAGCCATGACACAAGTAACCTAAAATATTCGTTTCAGAATAATGTCTACTGCTTTTAGCCTCCCACTGCCTACTTTATAACGTTCAAGAAAATGCGATTTTACCCAATTTTCCATAAAAAATTATTTTTAACTATAAATAATTTTGTACTCGATGATTTTTCGTAATTTTTGAATATATTACTATTTTAAGCATGTCAATTAAGTACGTAATATTGTTTCTGCTTAAAACAACATATTAAAAAAAAATCGATCTGTCCACTGTATCTTGAGCATTAAGCAATGCGAGTTTCTGCTACTGTTCCTGGAACAAATTTCATTCATCTCTGTTGGTCTGTTGGTTTGTCGTCACACTTTTGCTTTGGGTATGATTTTCAGCATTAAACGTGTAGATTAAATGGACGCATCTTAAGAATATTCGTTTATTTTTTGTTTTGTTTTTCGAATATAGATAATGCTTTTTGATTAATGGTCTTTTGGTTGTATGATTGTCTCTAATAAGATTAGCGTAATTATTGTTTTAAGGTTGCCATCAAAACGTTTGTAAGATTCTCTTCGGCTAATTGTCATTTATATACATTCGCTCCAAGTTTTCTTTTTTTATTATCCAAAAATAATCAATAAATTGATCGTTGGTGATGGTTTTATTGCTATCATAATGTCAAAGCTGGGGAAGCCTTTTGAAAACACATCTTGAATTTAATTCCTAAGAAAAAAATTGTTTGATTGGTGTCACGTGGTTGTGTGAATTCGTTTCTACTCTTGACGATGTTACATCTCTTTTCATCATGACACCATCATTTGTATGGTTTCAATCTTTCTTTTGATTCCAATTTCTCCCAGTCTTTTTTCAGTTCTTTTTTTTTCGAGACTATTCCTTCTACAAATATTAGTATTACACTAGTTTCCATATTGCCATCAGCTCCCTGGCAAGTTCTCTATACTTGTATCATTTTTCTGCCTTATTCAACTTCATGCTGCTATCTGCTGGAACAACACAATCTATTATTTGTCAGTTTTTCCCTTCTTTTTAACTATTTTCATGTCTTTTTGCTTGAATGGGTTTTTTTTTTCATTGTTAATCGCATGTTCCAGAGGATTTCATGCTTTTCATTTTCCGATACTGAATCTGTTGTTGGTCATTTGCCTGCACATCCAAAGTGGAATCATTTGCGCAGCTCCTAGTAAACTACCTTTCTCACATAATTATCTCTATTTTATATTCCTTTTGGGATGGGGTTTCTTATTCGTTTATGGTTTATGGTTTCGTCTCTTTCGACACAGAAACTACATTGATTCTTTTTCTGGGGTTTGTCCAACTTGGCTATATGTAGTCTATTTTAATTGCATGTTTTGTTATCAGAAGCGATTCTGTTTTTCTTTTCGTGTGCCTTTTCCATAGCTATGTACATTATTATTTATTTACTCGCAGTTTGCACACTTATGGTGTGGTGTTTCCTAGAACTTAGTGACAAGTTTCCTTAAATTCCCATAATTCTTCATCTCTTTCGACAACGGTTGCAAATCATTTTGCTTTATTACAACCACCATTTACCATTGGTTTCTTGCTCGCAATAGTCTCCTTTGGAATTTTAGTGACTTTATGTCTCCCCATGGTTCAACTACTCTCCACACTTTTCCAGTGAAGATCTAGTTGTTTTTTTACCATCTCAATCTTTCCATCCTCCTTTAATCTTCAAGACAATTTTATGTAGTCCAACTACATTTATGTGCGTATGTGTGTTTGTCAGGGGCATGTAGAGGAGGGTTCTTGGAGTACCTTTTCCCCTGTTTTAAAAGTGCCCTTATCAGAGGAATGTATTATAGGTCTCTGCCGAACCGATACGGTGTTTATTACTATATTTTTTGCCAGTTTTTTTTTTATTTGAGCACCTGCCCTAAAAATGTTCTCTGCACGTCACTGATATGTTATACTGGTCATATTGTTGATATATTATATTGGTTATATTGTTGATATGTTATATTGGTTATATTGTTGATATGTTATATTGGTTATATTGTTGATATATTATATTGGTTATATTGTTGATATGTTATATTGGTTATACTGTTGATATATTATATTGGTTATATTGTTGATATGTTATATTGGTTATATTGTTGATATGTTATATTGGTTATATTGTTGATATGTTATATTGGTTATATTGTTGATATTTTATATTGGTTATATTGTTGATATATTATATTGGTTATATTGTTGATATGTTATATTGGTTATATTGTTGATATGTTATATTGGTTATATTGTTGATATGTTATATTGGTTATATTGTTGATATGTTTCATTGGTTATATTGTTGATATATTATATTGGTTATATTGTTGATATATTGGTTATATTGTTGATATGTTATATTGGTTATATTGTTGATATGTTATATTGGTTATATTGTTGATATATTATATTGGTTATATTGTTGATATGTTATATTGGTTATATTGTTGATATATTATATTGGTTATATTGTTGATATATTATATTGATTATATTGTTGATATGTTATATGTGTTATATTGTTGATATGTTATATTGGTTATATTGTTTATATGTTATATTAGTTATATTGTTGATTTGTTATATTGGTTATATTATTCATATGTTATATTGGTTATATTGTTGATATGTTTTATTGGTTATATTGTTGATAGGTTGTATTGGTTATATTATTCATATGTTATATTGGTTATATTGTTGATATGTTTTATTGGTTATATTGTTTATATGTTATATTAGTTATATTGTTGATAGGTTATATTGGTTATATTATTCATATGTTATATTGGTTATATTGTTGATATGTTATATTGGTTATATTGTTTATATGTTATATTAGTTATATTGTTGATATGTTATATTGGTTATATTATTCATATGTTATATTGGTTATATTGTTGATATATTATATTGGGTATATTGTTGATATGCTATATTGGTTATATTGCTGATATGTAATATTGGTTATATTGTTGATATATTATATTGGTTATATTGTTGATATGTTATATTGGTTATATTGTTGATATATTATATTGATTATATTGTTGATATGTTATATGTGTAATATTGTTGATATGTTATATTGGTTATATTGTTTATATGTTATATTAGTTATATTGTTGATTTGTTATATTGGTTATATTGTTGATATGTTATATTGGTTATATTATTCATATGTTGTATTGGTTATATTGTTGATATGTTTTATTGGTTATATTGTTGATATGCTATATTGGTTATATTGTTGATATGCTATATTGGTTATATTGTTGATATATTATATTGGTTATATTGTTGATATGTTATATTGGTTTTATTGTTGATATGTTATATTGGTTATATTGTTGATATATTATATTGGTTATATTGTTGATATGTTATATTGGTTATATTGTTGATATGTTATATTGGTTATGTTGTGGATATATTATATTAGTTATATTGTTGATATGTTATATTGGTTATATTGTTGATATGTTATATTGGTTATATTGTTGATATGTTATATTGGTTATAATGTTGATATGTTATATTGGTTATGTTGTTGATATATTATATTAGTTATATTGTTGATATGTTATATTGGTTATATTATTCATTTCTTATATTGGTTATATTGTTGATATGTTTTATTGGTTATATTGTTGATATATTATATTAGTTATATTGTTGATATGTTATATTGGTTATATTGTTGATATATTATATTGGTTATATTGTTGATATAATAATTATATTGTTGATATGTTATATTGGTTATATTGTTGATATGTTATATTGGTTATATTGTTGATATGTTATATTGGTTATATTGTTGATATATTATATTGGTTATATTGTTGATATATTATATTAGTTATATTGTTGATGTGTTATATTGTTTATATTGTTGATATGTTATATTGGTTATATTGTTGATATGTTATATTGGTTATATTGTTGATACATTATATTAGTTATACTGTTGATTTTTTTTTACACAGTGATCACCACTTATCAAGGCCCGGAAGCCACTCAGGGATAAGGGTTATTGCAAGTACATTACGTTAGTGTGGAGATTTGATGATTGGTTTACTTAAGGGGGCGGTTCATTAGGAATTTGTTAACGTTGGACTTGAAGCCATCCAAGATGTAGTCAGGTGGGAAGCAGGCAGACGGAACAGAGTTCCACAGGCGTGCAGTTCTAAGAAAGAAGCTTTGTTCATGGAATTCACGTTTTGATTTAGACACAGATAAAGAGTGGGGGAAATTTTCACAGTGGATTCAGCTAGACGGGTGTTTTTTGTGAAAGATTGACGAGGGGGGAACCAGAGACTGGAGTTCAGACGAGCACCTGCCATGAAAATAACGATAAAACAAGGATAGGCTCGCAACGTCTCTTCTGTGGGAGAGGTTGCAGGGTAGAGAAAAGGGTATCCCCCACTAAGCCCCGAAGTCTATTTTTTACTCTGTCAAGCAGGATAGGCTGTTCTTAGCAGCTCCTGCCCATATATGGCAGCAGTATTCCATCCTATACAACGCATACATGAGTAGATTGCTCTTAAGTTAAACACGAGGCAATCATGGCCCACACATGGAAAAACGACGATTGGCGAATGTAGATCAGTAACTGCGCACGTATGTAGAAAAGAGACTTCATTTGATCGCTCATTATTAAGAGAGCACATGTGCAAAGTACGCGTTTACGAAAAGATCACGTGCGAAGTGGTTGGTTATATGTCACAATAGGGGAATTGAGAGATACCAAAAATAGAGATTTAGTAGAAAGTGCATTTCGAAATAGAAGTAAAATTAAACAGATGATAATGATGGTTCCTGTAACTTTATGATCCAACCAACCTGATGAATTTCAAAATTGAATAAATTAATATAAACATTCAATTTTATTCGCCTGAAACCTTGTTCACACATGATGCTCAAACAATGGAATCAGAAAAACGATAACGAGGGAATATCAAATACTTTTCTGTCGTTCCATCTTTTGTCCATTTTCTCCATTTTTACTTTACCATTTCTTTATTTTTCTTTTTATTTCTTTTATTTCTTTCTGTCGTACCATCTGCTTTTTTAGACGTTGCTAAATTCTATCGAAATTACTTTTTTATTGTTTTGTTTTTCCCAGAGAACTAAAAGAACAAACAAATACATTTTTTTGGTTTGCGTTTGTTCTAATTTTTCTTTCAACACAAAAGGATTTCTTTGATTTTGAAATCTAACATTTGTTTTGCATACGTTTCCATGTTTAAATATGTAAATATGAAAGAGAATATATGAAGGTTTTCATTGGACAGGCATTTCCATACGAGAAAGATTAGTTAGGATGAATCGTAAAGCTGAAGTGCTTCTTGAAATATAAATTAAGATTATATAGCGTTCTTTCTATCGTTGTTTGAGTTTGAATTCTGTCAGTCTCTCTCTCTCTCTCTCTCTCTCTCTCTCTCTATATATATATATATATATATATATATATATATATATATATATATATATATATACATATATATATATATATATATATATATAAGAGTAGGTAGTAGTTTGCTTGAAGCATTGTTGGTAAAGAAATATATAGAATTTTTTTTTTTTAAGCCAAATGCAATGCGGGGAAAGATCGGAATTATGAAAGTAAAGAAAGAAAAACAACAAATGTAGACGGGTGTGCTTGAGTAGAGGAGTGTCTAGCCTTTATTTATCTATCTTTCCTTACCTCAATGTATAATTATTTATAACCAAGTTGCTGGTATGTCCGGTGTATGTAAAGTCCGTGGGTGGTATGGAACTTTGATTAATTTCGAGAGAAAGGGACCTCTCTTTTTCAAAAGACAAAAGTGGATTCAAGATGAATTCCGGTCTTTCCCCGCATTGTCTTTGGCTTTAAAATAAAATAAAATTATATATATATATATATATATATATATATATATATATATATATATATATATATATATATATATATATAATGCAATTATGAAGGGAAGACGAAAATTCATGATTAAAACGTTAAAATAAAGTCAACGTTTAAAATAAAGTTAAAGGAGTGGAGAGAATAACAGGAGGGGGAAAATGGGGGAGTAAGCTGACCGGTTTCGCCCTCTCTTTATCAAAGCTGTATCGAGGGATTTGAGAGAAAAAATCACGAATGGGAATTGAAATTATGTACAAATAAAAATAACGTTGCGTTACGTTATGTATGGGGAAAAATTAGGGAAAGCGATTGAAATACACCAATGTTATATTACTCGAAGATCCTAGAGACTGATCACACTCACATCCAAGAGGCATTCCTTCTGCTTGTAGAAGGAAGGCCTTCTCAACCGAACGTGAACAGTCTCCAAGATCTTTAATTGAAATAGTGAGTGAGCATGACTCAGGATTGTAAAAGAATTCGTGCTAAACTTCGTTGCATAATATATATATATATGTGTGTGTGTGTGTGTGTGTGTGTGTGTGTGTGTGTGTGTGTGTGTGTGTGTGTGTGTGTGTGGACAAGAGCATACTAATCGGTGGTTCCATTCTGTGTAGATTCCCAAAAGATGCCCTAGTTCAACAGAAAGACTCTCGAGTTTAAAAGAGAGATTTCCGAGTTTGACAAGATACGTCTGAAGAAGGTGGTAGGTTACGTCGATCAAAATGTTTTGCAAATAACACTCAAGATGAGAACAAGATGAAGAATCCAAATAATAGGTACTTGACTTTTGTATTCAGCCTATAATTCAGAAATCATTTTCTATTTGTCAGTTTAAATGCTTCAAATTACTTTCATGAAGATTTTTCAGTTGTAATCTCTGTGATTATTTTTTGTAATAAAGAAAAACAGGAAAATGAGAATTTTCCGAGAAGTAATTTAGAGTCTAGTTTAGGTATATAACACAGTAGTAAGGCATGCGGGAAATGCGGGACGGTTTCTTCATTTATTGTCTCTTTGTAATTCTTTTAGAATTGAGCATGGTTGATCTCAAACGACGTTTTGTTAGAGATTCTATAACGTCAACAGTTTTGCGACCCGAACAACTTGTATTTCTTTGCTGGTATTGCCTATGCAGATGTGACAGGAAGTTGCCAGTCAGGTAGAGATCATAAAAGCTATCAATGTAACAGAGTGCATATAGGCACCTGTGAGAGAATCAGCAGCAGCCGAAGGATAGCTGGTTCGCGAAAATATTAGCAGCAGCAGCCCTTAAAGCATGTATGCAAATTAGCCAGTGTGCGCAAACTTGCGTCACAAGAAAAGGAGAGAAAAAATACACCACGTGGCTGAAGAGAAAAACAAGTTGCGTCTAACCACAGTGTGAGTTGACGGCGACAAACTTTTAAAAAGCACGTGTGTGTGAGGAAAGACTTTGGAAATATAATGAAATGCATTGCTTTGGAAGAACCACGAATAAATGGGTCCAAGATTTGAAGCATAATGACGCAATTATAAAGTAGTGGCCACCTTACACCAGGGATGAACACATTTTTTTCAATGATTGAAGTTAAAGAAAAGTTTCCTAATAAATGTTTAATAACTAACAACATCTGTAGATCAAAATGATAGGAAATACTAATATAGGAATCCTCCCTTAAGAAGCTCTCCCTCCTGAAGTTATAAAACTGAGCTAACCATTTCCCAATGTAGGGAGGTGAACTATAAAATGCAGCCCTGCTTTGTCTGCTCTCTTCTACCCAACCAGCGCAGCTTAAAAGATGTCGCAGAGTTGAACGAAAGTCCAAAAAAGTGGGAAATTGTCACGTGGCCGCATGCTTCAAAAACAAGCAAAGAAAAAACTCAGATATCGTGAATTGCGATTCCATTGCATTTCGATAAATACATCAACACATCTTTTATAGATGAAAAAGGGTATTTTCTCGTTATTCTATGAATTAAATCACGTTTTTTTTTAAATCAGTTGTAGTCAATAAAAGGATGGTTTTATTATTTTTTGGAATGTATTGTACATATTAGGTGCAAGTCCTAATTCATGTTCTCTCTTTATTTTTAAATAAAAATCTATTATCAAAATATATGACTTCAGTGAACGAATATTATCTGTTTATTCAGAAGAAAAAATGATACTTTTTAGCTGTCAGGGTTTTACCAGCTACATTTCTGATACTATTGTTTTCCTGACTTCATTTCAGGCCCATTGATGATAGTTGGAATAGAGCACACGTTTCTGTTCAGGATTCTGTTTACTATTTGCCAAAACTGGTGGGAACCAAGCTGCTGCTCAGCTACTTTGCACTTGACGGACTGAGTATACAGCTCTCTCGCGTTCTTTATCACTTTCTTACAATGGTTGCTGGCAGCCCTGAAAGCGGCTTTAGTCTCAATACATCTATTACGTTGGAAGCAATGGAAAAAGTGATTTCTGTGCGCAATGGCAGCAGCACATTCTAGAAAGAACCATGGCTGGCTGTTAGATTTTAGCTGAAACTTTTTCGAGGGTATGAAACAGTCTATACCTACAATTAACTATTCGGTCAGGTCTGATACTATGGAGGACACATCCTTTTTAAACATGGAGCGCAGAGGTAGATCTGATATAAATGTACGAAAGCTATCCCAGAGGTACGTCTGAGGACTTATTACACTTCATTTTTATCTTAACTGATACAACAGAGTGGTCGGAAGATCCAAGAGGAGACAGAACGGAGACTGAACATAGTTCAGCGCAAGTTGTGAGAAAAAGGTCTAGGAGACTCGCATACTGTGTCAGTGTTGAGCACACCGGTGGGTTCGTGAACAATCTGAGTGAGGTCATAAGCAATGGAGAAATCATGACAGAACCTCCCTTCATCATCGGTCTTGTGTGAGTGGGTTAACCATTCCACATTGTGAACATTGAAGTCTCCACATACGTGAATATTAGTTTATAGATAAAAAAAGAACATTTACAGGAAAATATTTCACGTTACACCAGCAAAGGGAGATAATTAAATCTCAGTAAATCATTTATTCTAAAAAAAATAAAATAGGTGTATTATCATCGGGACGTATAGCTCAGAGGTAGAGCATTGGACTACAGATCGAATAATCTCCTGTTCAAGCACATTTAGTTATAATTTCTCTTATTAATGAGTTCACAGTTACTCTCAAAGAAGAGTACCATTTAAAATCACAGCAAATCATTTCTTCGTTTGCATATTTTAAAACTAAACATTAATAAGAAGTGACTTTTCAGGGCATTAATCGTCAAGCCCAAATATCAACTCTCGTGATATTGTAAACAAACGCAGACGAAATTTTTTTTATTATTATTTATTATTATTATTATTATTATTATTATTATTATTATTATTATTATTATTATTATTATTATTAGTATTATTATTATTATAATTATAATTTTGTGGGTGTGAATTAGTCGATCGGGCAAATTATTCCTCATAATATATAATAAATAGAAGATTAATTCTATAATAATACATATACAATCTGCATAAATTAAAATATGATGTTTTCGCATAGTGCATGACCGGGCAACGCCGGGCTTCATGCTAATATATATATATATATATATATATATATATATATATATATATATATATATATATATATATATATATATATATACGAGCAAATAGTTAATAAAACATGTTAAAAAAACTTTGAAAAAGAGTTAAAAAAAAAACATATTTAATCTGAAAAGAAAACACTTGATAAGTGGATAGTCCTTAATCCACGGAGTTTCGAAGAAATACTTTCCTTCTTATCAGAGGGTAGGAATTAGTAAAATGCGGGATCGGATTTTGCATACAAAAGTATTTGATGATTTGTTTCATCAAATACTTTTGTATGCAAAATCCGATCTCGCATTTTTCTAATTCTTACCCTCTCTCTCTCTCTCTCTCTCTCTATATATATATATATATATATATATATATATATATATATATATATATATATATACAGTCATCCACATACAGTACTTTTTCGCTGTTTCACAGCTCATCAGTGTGGCTAGACAGGCAACTACCTCAAGCCAGGATTGAAACCCGACCGTCTGTACGATATATATATATATATATATATATATATATATGTATGTATGTATGTATATATATATATATATATATATATATATATATATATATATATATATATATATATATATACTTGATTACCACTGCTGGATAAAAATAAGCCCTCAGCTCCTTGGTTGCAGCGAAGCATACTCCTTTTTGTAAAGCCCTCATTATATCAACAAGAACAGTAAAATACGCCACATTTTTTAACAGTTTTTACTGGACAAAAAAAATTAAAGTAATGTACTAAAGACGCTTACCGATAATTCAGCCAAAATCGTTTTAGGTTTAGTTTCTCTGAACTTGTATGAAGTTCTTTTCTGAAGAGACCATGCCGTACATTGTAGCCCATCTGTATGATATTAAAGGCAAGGATGAATGGAAGTTACACAACACCCAAGTCCTTGTGTTGCCTCATGCAAATTTAGTATTTAAATCAAATCAATCAAGAAAGGATGGATAGAACATTGTTTTTAGCTGTAAAGAAAGAAAAAAAGTTGTCATTCCATGCCACCACCTGTTCGCCTTGCCCCCCCCCCTAACATATTTTCTACATTCCAACGTGCTAATTGATACTTTTCATTCTCTCTGTACAGTGACTGTTATTCCCAAATTGTTACCCATCTGGTACAGGCCAGGCTCAACATTGCTTAACTTTGACAATATAAGGAGAACTGGTGTATCAACGCGATTATGCTGTATTTAGTAAGGTCTTTCATGTTTAAATTTAGAAAATTTAGACCAATATTTTCATCTCCAAAAACACAGATGAAATGGATGCAACTTTGCCCGCCTGTTTATTATCGGTCCGTTGCATCTCACAAAAATTTGAAATGCAATTCTCATCGCTAAATTCACACAATGAACTGGCAATACCGTTTTTGTTCTTTCGTCGTTTTAAAGACGGCAACTATTTTTATATTTTCAACTTTTCTGGAATTGACAATCTGTCTCGTAGCAACAACGGAGATGGCATTTTGATCCACTCGCATGACGTCTTGTTTCAAGTAGAGAAAAAAAACAAAACGCACAAGAGAAATGGACAATCTCTTAAATCTGATTTGCATAGTAAGCGAATGGAAGACAGTAAATCCATTCGGAATTAGAGAACTCCCACCAATAAAATATAGGGTGATGGTAATTCCTGGGATGATAGTCATTATAAATAGGTAGATATGCACAACTCAGGTCGATTAGTTGAGGCAAAATCATATTCTGAACAACAGAGATTATGATTTATTTAAGTTCGATTTTACTTTTGGATTTGTTCAATTAATACCTATTGCGTTTAGTACCAGTTAGTTGTGTGTGTGTGTGTGTGTGTGTGTGTGTGTGTCTCTTTCTCTCTCTATCTTTCTCTCTCTCTCTCTCTTCCTCTCTCTCTCCAAATTCGTTTTTGATAGGTGTTCATTCACAATTGCATGTGTTACGAGAACTTAATTTACCTTCCCTATATAAATAAATATATATATATATATCATAATTTAGTAATTTAAATTTTATGATGTGAAACGGTTATTACATGCAAGACAAAGAATACATTTCAATAAGTTTATTTCCTTAACCTATATTTCCTTAACCTATAGGGTTGATTCTATAAGAATACATATGCAATCTGCATAAATTAAAATATCATGTTTGTACGACCGAGCAACGTCGGGAGTCCAGCTAGTTGCTAATAAAAGACAGATTCTAATAAAAGAAAACTTAGGTCGCCATTTAGAGCAGTTCTAATGATAAGTTTTATGATAAATTTTGTTTATCGTAAGTTACTGGGAAAATATTCACTTGACTTAAAGTAGAATAATATTTGCTACAGAAACAGCAGCAGAAACTCGCAAAGAAGCGAGCGACCAACAGAAGATATTGTTGTTTGGAAGAAACAGCTTACCTTGCAGACATGTATATAATCAAGTTTATCAGATGTTTAACTTGTGAGATATTTCATTCCGGTCTCCACATAATGGCGGGTAATCGAGAGAGAATATGCAATATTTCAGAGCCTTGCTCTCCCTGTAGATTTATATATAATAAAGTTTATCGATTTTTTTCTTTGTCGAGTAAGCTATTCCGGTATACAGATAATGTCGGGTTGTCAGGTGAGAATATGTACCGTTTCGGGGGTTAATTCTTGAAGCTTTTCGTGCATAAGCCCCTATCACATATTTGAGGCTCCATTATCTAAATTTAATTTAACTGAACTGTTCAATAGACTCATAGCGGGACGTTTATTAATTTCAGCGTCTCCCGTTTCGATCAACGGTTCAGTGTCTCACGTGACATTCAAAATTTTGTCGGCTGTCAGACACTTGATGAGTAAAGACGTAAGTTTCGTATCGAAAGGAAAGAAGAAAAATATAAATAATAAATAAAATATATAAATGAAATAATTAAATTTATACAATAAAAAATATAAATAACTAAATAAAATAAGATAAATAATTATGCATATAAAATAAATGAATAATTTAAAATGATAAATAATAATACATGAGACAAAAAATTATCTGCAAAGTCTGTCATTTTCCGCTGTCGTCTTTTTCTCCTTGACTGTCCTTTTTCACCATGCAAGTCAATACAAATTTTGTATATAACTCGACACCATTCTTTCAATCGTTGATCATAATTGCTGGTGGAAATTCTAGGTTGTTTTATCTCACCCACTGGCTCAATTGCTTGGATATCCTCAGCACGGTGATTTGCGTCCTGGCCTTGAATTTCCAACGTCTCATCTATTATAACATATTATAACATATTATAACATATTAAATTATTTCTCTCCGATAGGCTCATAAGAGTAGTGGTCGATGGACAAAAATCAGAGGCCTGCAGTATTAATGCTGGAGTCCCTCAAGGGTCAATCCTGGGCCCAACTCTCTTCCTGATCTACATCAATGACCTCCCTAAACACATACTTAAATCATTCGTTGACATCTATGCTGATGACACGACCATCTATGGCAACACATCAAAGACTGTAAATGACAAAGTTCTATCTGATTCTCTCTGCTCTGATCTCGAGCGCGTGGTTCAGTGGGGGAAGACGTGGCTGGTTACCTTTAATGCATCTAAAACTAAACTCCTATCTTTACATCGTCAACGCTCTGATCCCCATCTGGCATCAATTGAAATGGATGGCTCTCGTCTAGGAGAAGCCCCATGTTTTGACAAGCTTCTGGGTTTGTCCTTTACTCCTGATCTGAAATGGAACACGTACATAAAATCTGTTGCTAAGGTCGCTGGAAAGATGGTGGGATCCTTCTACCGCTCCAGAAGATATCTCACTACTGATGCAATTCTCTATCTATATAAAAGCCAAGTACGTCCAAGGATGGAATACTGTTGCCATATCTGGGCAGGAGCTGCTAAAAACAGCCTTTCCTGCCTTGACAGAGTACAAAATAGACTCCATGGCTTAGTGGGGGATGTCCTTTTTTCTTCCCTGCAACTTCTCTCTCACAGAAGAGACGTTGCGAGCCTATCCTTGTTTTATCGTTATTTCCATGGCAGGTGCTCGTCTGAGCTCCAATCTCTGGTTCCTCCTCGCCAATCTTTTACGGAAAACACCCGTCTCGCTGAAACCACTGTCAAAAATTTTTCCCACTCTTTATCTGTGCCTAAATCAAAACGTAGGTTCCATGAACAAAGCTTCTTTCTTAGAACTGCACGCCTGTGGAACTCTGTTCCGTCTGCCTGCTTCCCATCTGACTACAACCTGGATGTCTTCAAGTCCAACATAAACAAATTCCTGATCAACCGCCCCCTTAAGTAAACACTTTATCAAATCTCCACACTAACGTACTGTACTTACAATAACCCTTATCCCTGAGTGGCTTCCGGGCCTTGATAAATGGTGACCAAAAAAAAAAAAACAGAGCATTGTGTATGAGTCATTAGATGAGTATCACATCTCATTTTATTCCGGCGAATGTATTGCTTTTCGGAAATTAGAATATCTAACAATTATTACGATTATGTCCTATTGATTACCATACACTCATAACCCTTATCCTCGAGTGGCCTCCGGACCTTGATAAGTAGTGACTAAAAGAAAAAACAATTTAGCAAGTATGAGATCATTTCAATTCTTGTTTTACTTGTAACCTTTAACATTTCGTGTGTAACAGTCACAGACAAATCAGACCATAAAAATCAAGGTCATCACGAAAGGTTGTGATTCGTCACAAAGGTAAATGGGAAGCACTTGATAAAAGTAATTATTTATACACCACAATGAAAATGGGTTGAAGATGCAAAAGATGTGTTTTATGGTAGGTTTATGTCAGTAACTAATCAAGTAAGTCACTTGCTGGTTAGATAAATGGACAGAAAATTGCAGTAATTCGTGAGATTAGTGAAAAGGTAATTTTTGTCGTGGCATTAAATCTAAATGATCATGTTTGAAAAACCTCTAGCCATTTTGAAGGTGTACATCGACAAAGTGGATGTTGGTATAGAAATATAGAAAGAGAAAGAATTTCATAATTTTTCCACGGACACGTTGGTTGTAAATACTGTATTTAAGAAAAGGGAAACAATCGCGTATGAATCTGAAACATGAAAGACTCACGTAGGTCATGCCTTGTATAGTTAACGCATGGAAAGATTTCATGTGACGTGAAAGCAATACACAGTGAATAAATTGCATGCGACATAAATTGGTTATTTGTGATTTGAAAGCCTCTTGGGGAAAAGAGAAAAGTGTGGCGGTTGAATGAAGAACGAGTGAATGAATGTTTGGTTGAACTGGATCGATTTCACGAGGTGTGAATGAACAATGGAAGAATTTTAAAGGTAATAGACTGGACTTATGGGTGGACGATTAGACCGCCATGACATAGAGTGACATAGAGGTGAAATGAGGAAGCTGAGAAATTTATCAAATAAGCAATAAAGACAAATAGATTATCCGTTAGTAATAAAAAAAGATAAAGAAGGATAAAAAACATCATAATTTGAATAATACCAAGAGCAATTATTTAGAATTCATTTTTTCCTCCAGCAGAGTGTGGAGTCCTGTCTTTGGGAGGGATGTTATTTGCTTTTTCTAGTTTTCTTGTCTTTACAGCAGATAACTCTTTTGGGAGTTATTTAATGCATATAATTGAACACAAGTTGCTATTCTTACCTCTTTCATCAAAAAGGTGAAGGAGGCATAAGAGTCGATTTATTGCCAAGGATCTGACGCAATTCAGATTCTAAGAGCCCAGCTGATGATGCCTCGAGAAGACAAAGTGTAGCAGTGACCAAGTTTCCCGATGGAGTCCGCTAAAACCTCGAAAGAACACGTTCAAGAAGGCTGGGGAAGGGAAGCAAAAATACAATTGGAAAAAAGCAACATAGCATAAACCGGTTATTTTTAGTTTTAAGTTGAAGAAGGTTTATGCAGGAAAGAGAAAATGTGTGGCGGTTAAATGAAACACAAGTGAATGAATATTTGATTGAATTGGATCGACTTCATAAGATGAGGTGTTAATGAACAATGGAAGAATTTGAAGGTAACAGACTGGACATTTGGGTAGATGTAGGGGTCTCCATGACAAACATGAATATTGTTGGAGAGAAGTGCATTATAAATGAATGGGACAAGAGAGATGCTTGAAAATGTTATGGCAGACGATTGAAGACTGAGTTTTTATTGAACCGAGGAAATCTAGAAGTTAAATAAGCATTATCTGAACGTAAGAATTGAGAAAAATGGTAAGGGATTCTGTGAGAAAATTAAAGCTGCAGGATTTTTCGCTATATTTGCAGAAATGTGGAAGGCTGCTTGTGAAATAGACATTGAGATGTGGTTAACTTCGAGACAATGTTGCCATAAACTCGCTACTCCAAATCCCAACGTTCTGTTGTCAAAACTCCTTACTCCAAATATCGATGCTCTGCAAACAAAACTCGCTTCCAAAACTCGACACTCTGCTGTCAAAACTCTCAACTCCAGAATACGACGCTGGCAACAATTGCTACTCTAACATCCAAATCAAAATTTAACTCCGTCTCTGAAAAGTCAAGTATTTTATATCAAACCGGAAGCATCTCATTTGCATGTTAGGTGGCAATATAGCAAGCATATAAAGAGAAAAGGTCGCCATTTTTCTTTTTTCTTCATTCTTTTTGTCTGCACGGGATTCTACAAGCTGCGCCAAAACAGGTTTGTGCGAAATTATAAGCATTTAATCACGAAAGAGTAACTTATTTAGCCTTTAGCAGCATTTGAAACCACCGGTGGAGTAAGTTAGAGAACTTCTGTCATTACTGACAAGCTGTAGAAGCTGAGAAATTTATCAAATAGTGTTAACAAGGGCAAAGAGTCTGACATTTGCATAAAGTGTAATGATGTATGAAAGTGAAAACATGCCCACTTAAGGTTGAGGACATGTGCTGCATGTAGAGAAATGATATGAGAATGATATGATTGATGTGTAATGTGAGTCTTAATAAAAACCATAGTTTTGATCACCTCAAATGAAGACTGTTGGAAGATATGCATAAAACAGTATACTTTGTTGATTTGGTCACATAGGATAGACTGAATAAGAATGTTTTGATTAGTAGATAAAGAACAGATAGGGAAATAAGGTAAGTTGCCAAGAAAGGGCCAAAGAAAATATTGGATGAAAGTGACAAAAAATGCAGAAAGAATTCGTGAAGACCAAAGATAAGTTTAGGAGAAAATTGAAATCAGATAATGATATAATGATAAAAAGAAACAACTAACATTAATTCTCTGCAAAGAATACAAAGCCAATATAAACGATAACAATAAACCATAAAAACAAAGCATACAAGACCAATATTAACAATAATACAATATAACCATATAAATGAATCATATAAAACTAATTTTTTTTAAAATTACATTTTCACTCAAAACAAGGCACATTTCCACTTTGGTGTAGGGAGCTACTATCAGGGGCAGCAACTACTGGGCCACTATGTTGGGATTTGAGCAGCAAGATGTCGGTTCACGTTACACTTGAACTTCTGCATGTCAGTACAGTTAGGGAAGCAGGTACCTGGAATCGAATTCCAGAGTCTAGCGGTTCTGAGGAAGAAACTACTGGAGTAGAAAGATCTTTTACATCTAAGGATCTCTACTGTGTGGGGGTGGGATTTAGGTATCTGTCGGGTTTGTCGAGGGTACTTACGTCGTGGGGCACAAGTGTCTGCAGTTCGTCAGAGCATTCACCATTAAAATACTTGTAGAAAAGGCAGAGGGATGCAACGTTTCGTCGATGGGACAGAGGCTGAAGTCGAAGTAAACCATTGGGGAGAGTGGGGCTTGCTATAAAATAAAACTAATATTAACAATAATACAATAAAACCATATAAATAAATCATATAAAACCAATATTAACAATAATACATATTCCAAACTCTATTTCCTGACTGGTAAGTTTTTTCCTCGATTCATGCATTTGTTCTGAAACTCTCAGCCTTCCACCTCTACCCAGGACTTTTATTTTATTTGCATGCCTGATTAAGATATTTATGTATAATCAAAATTTGGAGACGTTAAAAATTTTCAGCATTCATCATCATATTAAAAAAAATCAGAAATTGGCATTTTTGTCTTTCCTTCTTTCTTTAGAAAAAAGGAAAGAACACACTTTTTACTGCATAATTTTGAAGAACGCCTAAAGCCTAAATGAGCCCCCCCCCTTTCATGCGCTTTCCAAGTAGGTTGGTATTACTAGTGCCATTTAAACGCAAGCAGCAAGAGTGACCATATGTCTACAAGACGAGGAATTTAAGGTAAGTATATCTTTATCCGTTCATTTCATATAAAGCCTTAAATTAAATTTAAGATTTTTTTCCTTTTTGTATTTATCTTATTTTTCTACATTTTTTCATACATATTTTAACCACCTTTTCTTCACTTATTATTAAAAAAAAACTCCTAAAAGAAAACGAATAGTCTTTTGCACCATGCTAAATCGATAGTTTCACTTCATCCTATAATAAGATGGAAATCTCTAAATATTTAGATGAGGGAAAAACTTTATTTCAATATGATACTTAATATTTTTCCAGTCATGGGAGGGTGCTAAAAAAAAACAACAACAAAAAAACTGATATTAACCCCCGGTGCACAGCTAACTCTTTTTGAGTGATGGACCTGTAGATTTTGTCAGATCACTTATTCTGAGTGAGGGTTAGCCTAGTTATGAAGCCTATGCTTTTGTTCTGTCACTGCGATTACTTACGCCTGAAAGTATCCTGTACCTCTATAAGGCCACCATTCGCCCATGTATGGAGTACTGTTGTCACATTTGGGCTCGTGCATCTGCTACTTGTCTCTCACTCCTGGACAGGATTCGAAAAGGAGTCGCCAACCTGATAAGTCCTGAACTGTCATCTATGTTTCAGCCTCTGTCCCATCGACGAAATGTTGCATCCCTCTGCCTATTCTATAAATACTTTAATGGCGAATGCTCTGACGAACTGCAAGCACTTGTATCTCCTCGACGTGACTACCCTCGACAAACCCAACAAGTAACTAAGTCCCACCGCTTTACAGTAGAGATCTCTAGGTGTAAGATAGCCTTTTACTCTAATAGTTTCTTCCTCATAACTGCAACTCTTTGTATTGATATATAGAAGTTCAAGTGTAATGTGAACAAACATCTTTCTACACATCTCCCTTCATAATGTCCCCACAAATTATGTCCCCGGTAGTAGCCCCTACTTCAAAGTGGCACTTGCCTTGTTTGGGGTGAAGATTGAATAAAAAAAAAGAATACATAATGTAATTAAATAATTCTTAAGTAATAGAAGAATCCAGGTTTTCCCCGACGTTAGTACATGTAAGTAATATGATATAAATGCGGGACTGCCTCAGGGGTTTATCCTAGGAAATTTATTATTCCTGACATTAATTAATGACCTCCCTGATAAAATTGTTTCTGAGATGGGTATATTTACTGATGACACTACTCTCTATAACAGGCACGAGAGAAAAACAAATGAACACATATCTAAAGAAAATGGAAGAAACACTTGAGGAATGGGGACAAAAATGGATGGTCACATTCAATGCTGCCAAGACTAAGCTTGTTTCCTTCAATAATTACAAGAAACCTTCTCTACCACCAATAGTAAGAGCCAAAAACACATCGCCTGAAAGTGCTTCCCTTAAACTCCTCAGCCTCAGCTATTTATGTCTGAAAGTATCCTGTACCTCTATAAGGCCACCATTCGCCCATGTATGAAGTACTGTGGTCACATTTGGGCTGGTGCATCTGCTACTTGTCTCTCACTCCTGGACAGGGTTCAAAAGAGAGTCGCCAACCTGATAGGTCCTGAACTGTCATCTATGCTTCAGCCTCTGTCTCATCGATGAAAATTGCATCCTTCTGCCTGTTCTACAAGTATTTTATGGTGAATGATCTGACGAACTACAAGCAGTTCTACCCCTTCGATGTAAATACCCTCGACAAATCCGACAAGCAGCAAAATCCCACCCCTGAACAAAAGATATCCCTAGATGTAAGAAAGCTTTCTACTCTAATAGTTTCTTCCCCAGAATTGCTAGACTTTGTAACTCCCTTCCGGGATTCTGCTTTCCCAACTGTACCGACATGCAGAAGTTCAAGTGTAATGTGAACAGACATCTTGCTACTCATCTCTCTTCATAATATCCCTGCAACTTATGTCCCCCATAGTAGCCCCCTACTTCAAACTGGCACCGTGCCTTGTTTGGGGTGAAAATTGCATTTAAAAAATACACATAAATCATATAAAAAAGAATATAAAACTGATATGAACAAAAATACAACTAAATCATAAATATAAAGCATAGAAAACCAATATTAAAAATAATACAAATAAACAATATTAAGCACATAAAATAAATATTAGTAATAGAAAGAAACCATAAAAAAGCATATGAAACGAATATAAAGAATAATACATATAAACCATATAAATAAAGCATATCAAACCAATATTAACGAAAAGACAAACTATATAATTAAAACATATAAAACCAATATTAACGATAATACTAAAACTATATAAATAAAACATATAAACCAATATTTTTGATGATACAAATAAACTATAAAAAATAAAGCATAAAACAATATTAGCAATAATACAAATATGCCATAAAAATTAAGCATGTAAAATCAATTATAACAATAATACAAATAAACTATACACATTAACCATATAAAATCAATATTAACAATATAAATAAAATATATCAATAAAGCATATAATAAATATTAACAATAATATAAAATTATATAAAACCAATAATGACAATAATACAAATAAAAAATAAAGCATATAAACCAATATTAACGATACAAATAAAATATATCAATCAAGCATATAAAAATATTAACAATAATATAAAATTATAGCATATGAACCAATATTAACGATTATACAAATAAACCATATAAATAAAACATATAAAACCAATATTAACAATAATACAAATAAACTATATAAATAAAACATATAAAACCAATAATGACAATAATACAAATAAATTTATAAATAAAGCATATAACGTCAATATTTACAATTATAATATTAACCATATATATATATAGCTTATAAAATCGATACTGGCAATAATACAAGTAAGCCATATAAGTATAGCGTATAAAAACAATATAAACGATAATACAAATGAACCATATAAATAAAGCATATCAAGTCAATATTAACGATATAGTAAATATAAAACATAAATAAAGCATATAAAACCAATATTGATGATAATACAAAAAATGTATAAATTAACCATATAAAACTAATATTAAAAATAATACAGATAAACGATATGAATAAAGCATATGAAACAAATATTTAAAATTATACAAATAAACCATAATAAATACAGCATACAAAACTAATATTTACAATTATACAAATAAACCATATAAATATAGCATATTAAATACATCAACTGTAATACCATTAAACCATATAGATAAAGCACATAAAGCCACTATAAAGGATAATACAATTTATCAATATGAATACAGCATATGAAACTAATATTTACAATAATACAAATAAAGCCAATATTAACGCTAATACTATGAAACCATACAAATAAAACATATAAAACTTATATTAATGATAATACAATCAAACCATATAGATAAAGAATATAAAGCTAGTATTTACGATAGTACAATTAAAGCAAATAACTAAAGCATATAAAACAAATATTAACGATAACACAATTAAACGATATAAATAAATCTTATATAACCAATATTTATGATAAACTTACCAAACCATGTAGATTAAGCATATAAAGCTAATATTAACGATGATTCAAATAAACCGTGCAAAAGCCCCCCAATAAAAACATAGATTGAACATTTGAAAAGTTTTTTTCTCGTGGTAACCAGTCTAACTGAAAGACAAAAAAAAAAAACAAGTCAGATGAAATGCTACATTCTGTCAATATTATCGAAAGGTCAAAGTAATCAGCGACTAACTTATATTTTAAAGTTGTTCGAGACATATTTTTTGCTTTTATCGATGCCAGCATCTTGAACATAAAACCGGAAAATACATAATTTTAAAAATAGATAAACCAATGCTTCTTTCTCTCTTTGTAGACAGCCATAAAAATATGTGGCAACATGTATGCGGTCAGTCTGGAAAGTAATGGATGTGTGTATGTTGTGTGAGCTATACCGAAAAAATAAATTGTACTTTCATCTAACATGATCTCTAGGGAACATATCACTTAGATTCCTGCAACGATTGTATTTATTGTTACTTTTGTTTAAATCTCCTCTTCATTGTGATAATACACCCGCTCAATATGTACTGAGCATCCAACAGTTTCTAACTAAAACTTTGAACAGAACAGAAAAATAGTCATGACCTTAAATAATATATCTCTATCTATTTAAAGTTCAGGAAATTCTATGAATTTCTTTGAAACTTTAATAAAAAACACTGTTAAAATCTTTCTTCCGACTTGAAAATATCTCGCTACATCTGTCATTGGTCACAAAAGCATCAAAATTTAGTTTGCAGCTTAAGGAGTCAATGAATGATTGCCCACTGAAGAGGAATTGTATGGTCTCAAATATAGTCTATAAATCTAGTGTAGTGATGGGAATTTATATTGGGTCTACTGTTAGGAATTTCAAGGATAGATATAAAAACAACACATGTTCTTTCAAAATACTATAAGGCCAGAAACTGGGAAACCTGAATATGGCTGAATATCTCAGAAAATTAATTAGAAATAACGCACATTTTTAGTTGAAGTTGGGGATATTAGGTAGAGTATATACCTAATAAAACATGCAGCTTGTGCACATTGAAATCAAATGACGTATAAGAATAATTTAAAGGGAATTTTACAAATCTGTATTCAACGAAATAATTAAGAATTAACTAAGCGTCATAACCATTAGCTAAAATGTGTACAGACTTAAAAATATATAACACGTCTACAAAAGGTATGGAATTTATGTATATTCAATGCAACAAAAACATGCAACTTATGCACTTTCGAATCATACTATGTTGTCACATCTAAGGTAATTTTACTAAACAAAAGACAAGAAATTCTACGAAACTGTATTCATTGAGATATATATATATATATATATATATATATATATATATATAGTAGAAATTGTAATTAATAAAAACTGAAGAAAGTGCTCAATACTGTTGTAGAGGAAAATATGCGTTTTATTTTTTATTCCCGTATCTTTCTGTTAAGTTCCATTATTGTTTCAGCTACCCGGCCATTTTTTGGCTGTCTGTAGCTTCCTTAGACTTTTACAGAAATGTTCGTTATGATGGGGTGAAAGAGTGAATGATGTCAGGGGAGGGGTGCGAGAAGAGCGGAAAAAAGAGGAAGGGAACAAGAGGGAAAGGTGGGAGGGGTGCTTGGTATGTCGGTAATGTTTTAGTTTTGGAGTTAAAGGACCTTGTGGGGGAGGGTCTAGGAAGTTCATTTCTGGTGTGGCTGAGGGCCTAGGGATACATGGAGGGGGAAGGGGGATATGTGGGGGTATGAAGAGGGGGGGTTACTTTAAAATTCGAGTCTTAATGTTAAAGATTTGGCATTTCGTTGGTGAGATGATTTCTTGATAAATATGCCTTGACCTGTTGGGTGTTCGCTTAGGTTCGGAGGCGGGGGTGGCTATGATTCGGTTTATTTATTTGGTTTTTATTTGTTGTTAATTGTTTGGAGAGGGGTAGCTAGCGGCCGCGCGCGCGAGCACATACATGCGCACGTACACACATATATACTTAAAAAACGTTCACATGTACACATACATCTCCGCCCTGGCATGCAAATATATGCACATATGCGCGCATGCGTGCATAGACACCCACACCGCTCCCGCTGACGTCAAATTTTCCTTAAGGTGCTAAATTGGGTGTCGATGTGTGTATGTATCTGTGTATGAGCGCATCCATACTTCCGTACACGTACCGCATTTTTATGAAAATATCTGAAGAGAGTGAAACAAAGCTTGAAACGCGTTATAAAAATATTTGAAAATAAAAATATGATAAAAGGCTGAAAACCCCACAATTGTTGATGGCTACACTCTTTTAAATATATATATGTGTGTGTGTGTGTGTGTGTGTGTGTGTGTGTGTGTGTGTGTGTGTGTGTGTGTGTGTGTGTGTACATATACAAGTAGAAGTACCCGTTGTTGACTAGGTTCAAAAACAGCCTACAGAAAATGGACTGTGATTGATGAAAGTATGATAAGTTATGAAAAAGAGGGGGTTGTAAAGAGATAGGTTTTGATACTCAAAAATTTTACCCTAAGCAAAATATGATGAAAGTAAAGATAATTTTCGCGAAAATATTTTTTTATATCAACTTTATTTCCATTCGTAGCCAAGAGTGACCAACAAATTGATGTTTCCTTACAAAGAGAAAATGTTATATATATATAATAATATAAATATACAAGAAATAAATGTTACCATAGTCAATAAAAGTTACTTTTATGGTAGAAAAGTTCATTGGTTTGTATTTTTAAGTAGTTTGTAAAAAATATTTTTTTAAATTCACGAACTGGTTAAAAAAAAATCAAAATGATAGCGACTTTGATATGGAGAGCCCCGTTTTCAATTTGAAGGAGGGGCACCTGAGCATTCTGTGTTAACAATTTAAGAGAGTTCCGTCAACATAAGGAATATTTATAAACATATTTTAATGTTTTCCATTATTTTGTGCTTGAGGAATATTCGATTATGGCATGTGTAGTTTATATAAAAATTCATTTAAGTAGTTATCACCTCAAATTTCGTTTTAATTTCGGTTCGCTGAAATTATTTCAAGTAAAGAGCATTAAAAACTATTTCAAAACAAAAAAAAAACATGAACTGAACTTTTATTGACTATGGTAACATTTATTTCTTGTATATTTATTTTTTCGGGTAGTCATTTGTTGGATTTTCTACTAAACACTCTTACTAAATAAAATCGACGAAATATCGAAAAACAAAGAAACAAAAACAGTTTTGAAAAATAATGAAGCTTTACTTACTTTAGTAAAATAATCCGAAACAGCAAAATGGGATATTAAAAAAGTAAACACGTAATTACTTTAGTTTTTTTTTAAGCAAAGAATCGATATAAATATGAATAAGAAGAAAATGGCGCCCTTTTCAAGAAGAACAGCTTCGTTTCAGTTATACAGTATTGAACGATGTAGTATTGCGCCGTCGGATTCAGGATTGTACTATTTTAATGTAAAGAACGCGCAGAAAGGGTTGTAATCAATTGAAGTCCTTCTGGTACACTGACAAAAAAAAAGCTTAAACAGATATATAGATAAAAAGGTTATGTAAATGTTTTTAAAAAGACACGTAATCACGTGAGCAGGATTTTTTTCCTTCTTTTGACACGATAACAAGTAACATTCTTATTTTTTATTATTTATCTATTTATCTATTTTCGAAAGAGTGCGACGTGTAAGTGAAAAAGGAAAAAAAACAGAGTTATGCAAAATTTGTGTCGAGAATTGTCTAAAGTTCCAACTTTTTTTTTTTTTTGCTTTCACTTTAATAAGAACATGAATTTATGAGGTGAATTTATTCGACACAATAGGATTCAACTCAAAAAAATAAATAAAAGCTAAAGTGAATTAAGATTAAAGTTAAAGTGTTATTGTGGACCTTCCCCCTTTTACAAAACCTTGTTAAACTTTGTGACATATTTACATTCTATGGAGGTCAGACGCGAGCGAACACCCAATAATTTGATTATACTATATTTCTTCAAACTGAAACATAATTATCAAAGTATACTCACGCAAATAGATATGAAAAGTCTTTATTAAACTTTGTGCCATATTTCCAGGGAGTACAGGCGCGAACACAGACCCCACAATTTTATTATACCATCCCTATTAAAGTTGAAGCATACTTATCAAAGTATTCTTATGTACATCTATATCAAAAACCCTTGTAAACTTTTTTTTTTTCATTTTTTATTCCCATATTTTGGGGGCCAGGCGCGAACGCAGACCCCACAATTTTTATGAACCACCGTTCTGCCAAATCAAACATACCCATTCCTGATCCTCGATGCATCTTCTATCATTATATGTAATCAGTTTTTTTTAAAATAGTCAACCATATAGGAGCCTATTGGTGACCAGACACACACACACACACAGAGCCGTTCAGCTTTATATATATATATATATATATATATATATATATATATATATATATATATATATATATATATATATATATAATTAACGAGAACAAAGGGATGTAGTCTTTACCTGATATACGCTATGGTAAACTTCAAACTAATATAAATAACAGTATTTATATATAGAAAATTAAATTCCAACCGAATTAAAAAAAAAAAGCTCAATACGCAATAGAGAGTAGAGCTTATTATAAGAAAAAGAAAATTAAAACAATTTACAAAGTCCTTATTCCACGGAGTTTCAAAGAATGCTATTCTTATTATTCTTCTCATCAGAGGACATAAAGAAATCAGCAAATTATATTTGTAGCAATGCTAGAATTTGCTAGTTAATGCATTAAGTGAAACCGCAATTTATTGCAGTTATAAATTGCCAAATAAAAAAAAATCAATTAAAAAAAATTTTTTAATTGAAAAAGATGTTGGATATTAAAAAACTAATATAAAAACAAACCACACATAATATTTCAGCTTGAATGAAACCCCTCTCAAGTTAATCCTTATTATTCTTCTCATCAGAGGACATAAAGAAATCAGCAAATTATATTTGTAGCAATGCTAGAATTTGCTAGTTAACGCATTAAGTGAAACCGCAATTTATTGTAGTTATAAATTGCCAAATAAAAAAAAATTAATTAAAAAAAAGTGTTTTTGTTTAATTGAAAAAAATGTTGGATATTTAAAAACACTAATATAAAACAAACCATGCATAATATTTCAGCTTGAATGAAACTCTTCTCGAGTTGATCCAAAATGCAAAATAGTTCTTTAGATAGAATGTCTTCCGAAATAAGTCCAGCATGACAATGCATATAATGCGATTAGAAAGTTTTTCTTTGGACTACTGCACTGTCCGGAAAAAGACAATTTTAATTATTTCAGCTTTTTTGAAAACTTCCCAATCGGATTATATGCATTGTCACGCTAAACTTATTTTGGAATACATTCTATCTAAAGAACTATTTTGCATTTTGGATAAACTTGACAGAAGTCTCATTCAAGCTGAAATTATATGCACGGTTTGTTTTTATATTAGTTTTTTACATATCCAACATTTTTTTAAATTAAAATTTTTTTTTTTAAATTAAAAATTTTTTTTTGGCAATTTATCACAACAATAAATTGCGGTTTCACTTAATGCCTTAACTAGCAAATTCTAGCATTGCTACAAATATAATTTGCTGATTTCTTTATGTCCTCTGATGAGAAGAATAATAAGAATAGCATTCTTTGAAACTCTGCGGAATAAGGACTTTGTAAATTGCTTTTCGGAGTATTTAGTCGAACAATAAATTTTGATTGTAAAGTTCTTTCTCTTATATATATATACTAGCGAGGAGGGTACCCGGCGTTGCCCGAGTGTTTGGAGGTGTGTGTGGTCGGGCGAGGTGGGGGTGTTAATGAAAACCTAAGAGTAATCGAAGTAAAAAAAGAAAACAGAAAAACGAACGTTAAAACTTATCTGAAAAATAAAGCGGGGGTACCCGGGCGGTGGGGGAGGGGCGGTAATCAAAATATAAGAATAAGCGAAGTAAAAAAAACACAAAAAAAATAACGGAAGGCAAACGAACGATGTTAAATGTAAAAATCTGAAAAACAAAAAAGAAAGCAGAAAAACAAACGTTAAAACTTCTGAAAAATAAAAACAAAAAAAACACGTGAAAAATGGCTTAAATAATTCTGTTTCAATATTAAAATTTAAAAAATCGGTGGGTACCCAGGTGTTTTTGGGTGTGTGGTTGGTCGGGGGTGGGGGTGTTGATGAAAACCTAAGAATAAGCGATGTAAAAAAAAAAAACAGAAAAATGAACGTTACGTGAAAAATGGTTGAAATAACCCTGCTTCAATATTAAAATTTTAAAAATCGAAAAAAAGACATCTCACACCACGGTTCGAACCCAAAACTTTTAAATAATGCTCCAACGCTCTAACCAACTGAGCTAACACGACGTTCATGAAATTGTGTCAGTTCTTCAAATATTTAAACTAAATCAGGTTATGACGTCGTCTGACGCATGCGTACAACCGATCTCGTCATGAGAAGACGGTTTTTGCTGACCCCCCCCTGTAGAAAAGTGTTGATTGTAGGATGAAAAAATTAACGTTTTTGGCCAATTTTTCGATATTTGTCGGCCGATATCAAAGATATGAGATCAAGTTTGTCAATTTTTGTTCAGTCTGTCGAAAGTTTTTAGCAGACACACAAACATACACACATACATACATTTTCGCTTTTATATATATATATATATATATATATATATATATATATATATATATATATATATATATATATATATACTATCTAATTTAAGACCTAATCGGTATAAAAATTAGTTTAAATAAATTTTCCCATGTAGATGTTAAGAAAAATAGAACAAAGCTTACAAGAGGTTTGAAATCTATGCATATTCGATGCAGCATTATCTTCCAATTAGTCAATTTTCCTTCTCATGTGAGAAATAATACTACTACTTAATTTCTCTTCTTTGCGTGGTTATTATTAATGTGGTTATTCAGAATAAGTTTTTTTTTCAGGCAGCTCATATATATATATATAAACTATAATAAGAAAATTTATGTTATTTACATAAACGAGATAGATTCTTCTACAAAGTATTTTACATGGTAAACACCTCTATGAGACTGGCTTTTAATTCAAATATACTAATTGTAAGGTGTAGATTGGAGGGGACTTGAAACCTTAAACATTACAAGTAATAAAATTACTTCATTAATTGGACAGCTTTTAGGCTAGATTAACCCTAAGTACAGTGGCAAGACCATCAGCTATAGATGCGGTACTACATCAGGTGATTGATGACACTAAAGTACCCATATCTTTCTTCTCCTTCAAGTTCAGCCGAACACAGTCCAAATACAAAACATGTTCTTTGACACTTTTAGCAATCTACCTTGCAATCAAAGATTTCAAACACATTGACAAAGTTAAAGAATTCGCCATATGTACAGATGACAAAGCACTAACGTATACCTTATCATCACATCTGGATAAATACTCACCCAGAAAATCGCAGTTCCCAATTAAAAGACATAAAATATAAAAGACGACCAGAACATGGTAGCTGATGATGGTTTTGTTATTGATTCGCCCCAAACAAGGTGCAGTGCTTCTTAGACGTAAGAGATTAATATTTGTAGCAAAATCTACAGAGGCACTATGTAGGGATTTGAGCAGCGAGATGTCTGTTCACATTATACTTGAACTTCTGCATGTCAATACAATCAGGGAAGCAAGGATCCAAGATGTCAACAGTATTTATATTTTGTAATATCTTATGTAAAAAATGTATTGGAAACTAAATAGATAATTGTGAAGAAAAATACCTCATCGACTTCGATTGTTTGTTTTTGTTCATCCTCTTTTTCACCATTTACGTTTGCAGCATTGTTATCAGCATTCTTCAATACCCCTCCATTTACACTTTACACCTTTACTATTATATAAAAGAAACTTTGTGAGTCTATGAGTTCCTCCCCTATGAACGCGAAAACGACTGGGCCAATTTTTATGAAACTTTGAAGTTACTTTATTTGCCCGGCAGTGTTCTTAGATAGGTTTGTTTCGAAATGTTTCTGGCAAATATCGATACTCGACAATAAAAATATGGAAATGCGAAATTCGTTGATCATTATTAAGTTCCGGGCAGCATCAGGTCTCTCTGCTAGTGTATATATATATATATATATATATATATATATATATATATATATAGTCGCTTTGATTTATGTCACGAAAGAGAAAAATGAATAATTAATCTAATCTCTGCATGATTAGCTGAATTTAATTTTAAAATGTTTATTTTCAAGATTGCCATATTCAATTAGATTTAATTAACTTAAATTTATCATTCCTCCATTTTTTTTCCTTTCCCTTGGCCCTGGAAAGATAATTAGCTCTGTCAAAAAATTTAGATAAGATTTCGGAAAAAAAAAATGATTTGTGGGTGGGGTGGGGATCAATTAATTTATGTCAGTTTGTGGAGAGGACGAGAATTGAACGTGATGCAATATGGATATGATATTAAATACTGGGTAGGTGAGATTTGTTATTTAAAAAATTCCAAATCAAATCGGTCGCTTATGATTATCTTTATACTTTTTATGATTTTTATACTTTTTATCATTTTTATACTTTTTATTATTTTTATACTTTTTATCATTTTTATACTTTTTGTTATTTTTATACTTTTTATTATTTTTATACTTTTTATCATTTTTATACTTTTTATTATTTTTATACTTTTTATCATTTTTATACTTTTTATTATTTTTATACTTTTTATTATTTTTATACTTTTTATCATTTTTATACTTTTTATCATTTTTATACTTTTTATTATTTTTATACTTTTTATTATTTTTATACTTTTTATTATTTTTATACTTTTTATTATTTTTATACTTTTTATTATTTTTATACTTTTTATTTTTTTTATACTTTTTATTATTTTTATACTTTTTATCATTTTTATACTTTTTATTATTTTTATACTTTTTATCATTTTTATACTTTTTATCATTTTTATACTTTTTATCATTTTTATACTTTTTATTATTTTTATACTTTTTATTATTTTTATACTTTTTATTATTTTTATACTTTTTATTATTTTTATACTTTTTATTATTTTTATACTTTTTATTATTTTTATACTTTTTATTATTTTTATACTTTTTATCATTTTTATACTTTTTATTATTTTTATACTTTTTATTATTTTTATACTTTTTATTATTTTTATACTTTTTATCATTTTTATACTTTTTATTATTTTTATACTTTTTATCATTTTTATACTTTTTATCATTTTTATACTTTTTATCATTTTTATACTTTTTATCATTTTTATACTTTTTATCATTTTTATACTTTTTATTATTTTTATACTTTTTATTATTTTTATACTTTTTATCATTTTATACTTTTTATCATTTTTATACTTTTTATTATTTTTATACTTTTTATGATTTTTATACTTTTTATTATTTTTATACTTTTCATCATTTTTAAACTTTTTATTATTTTCTGGTGAGCCTATCAATGTAAAAATATAGGCACACACACACACACACACACATATATATATGTGTGTGTGTGTGTATATATATATATATATATATATATATATATACAGTAATCCACATACAGTTTCGCTGTCTCACAGCTCATCAGTGCGGCTAGACAGGCAGCTGCCCGAAGCCAGGATCGAAACCCGACCACCCAAATGACAGTCAAGGTTCCCACCATTGCGTTATACGACTGTTGCTGTGAAGGTAATGAATTAAGGATGTTTTGACATCGTCCAAATGCCTCCGCTCGATTTGTTTGCATAAAGAGCGTCGCTTAATAAGCTAATGGCAGTTTGTATATCACTTCCCAATATGCTCAACCCAAGGTAGGGAGCATTATAGTCATCCACACAGCTCATCATTGCGGCTAGATAGGCAACTTCCTCAAGCCAGGATTGAAACCCGACCGCCCAAATGATAATCAAGGCTTCTCACCATTATGCTATATGGCTGCTGCTGTGAGGGTAATTATATATATATATATATATATATATATATATATATATATATATATATATACTAGCATGGGTGCCCGGTGTTGCCCGGGTGTTGCCCGGGTGTTGCCCGGGTGTTTGGAGGTGTGTGTTGAGCAAAAAAAAAAAAGAGTGGTAGTAAGAAGGCAGGCTCACACCTGTACCGCAAAGGCGGAAAAGAACGTGAAAAAAACCTTACGTCTTTGCTGTTACGACCACCGCCAAACCAGAAGTGACGTAGGTTTAAATTAACGCTAGACAATCGAAAATAGGGGATGACATTCGAAAATATCGGCAAAAAAACGACCACTCCCTGTAGAAAAGTGCCCAGTTGAGGGTGGAGAAATTAATGTTTTTAGCCAATTTTTCGATATTTGTCGTCTGAAGGGTCGAGTCTAAAACAATACTGATCTTGTGAAAATCCGTTGCCTCTGTCGAAAGTTTTAGGCAGACATGCAAACATACATACATAGATTTATATATTGGTAGCTCAAATTTTCGATCCAAACCGATGAAAAATCTTGCCCTATCTCTGAATACCCTTTATGTAAAATTTCAAATGTTTAGACCAGAAATTGTCTTAGTAATTTGGTAGAGACCGCAGAGGTCAATTATTTTTAACTTTGACCCTTATTATGACCCTTAGCATTTATTGTTTGGGGCTCAAATCAAGTTATTAAGTTAGATCCATATCCAAGGAACCTATATCTAAAATTTCAATTGTTTATACCCAAAATTGTTGGAGGAGTGAGGTAGAGTTCTCAAAGGTCAAATCTTTGACCCCTTAACAGCTAAATATCTGGCCGAAAACTGATCACAAAGATTTTCCCAAATCTCAGTACGCTGTATATCAACTTTCGAGTCTGTAGACTAAAAATTGGCAGAGTTATTGCGTAGGGAAATGTACACAGACACACAGACAGACAGACAGACACACACACACACACACACAGACACACATACACGTTTACTTTTATAGATATATAGACTAGCATGGGTGCCGGCGTTGCCCAGGTGTTTGGAGGTGTATGCCGAGCAAAAAAACAAAAGGGTTAATTTTTTTAATTTTGACCCCTATTATGACCTCTTAACATTTATTGTTTTGAGCTCAAATTGAGTTATTAAGTTAGATCCATATCCAAGCAACCTATATCTAAAATTTCAAGTGTTTAGACCCAAAATTGTCTGAAGAGTTTGGTAGAGTTCTCAAAGGTCAAATCATTGAACTTTGACTCCTTAACAGCGAAATTTTTGGCCGAAACCCGGTCACATAGATTTTCCCAAATCTCAGTACCCTGTATATCAAATTTCGAGTCTGTAGACTAAAAATTGACAGAGTTATTGCGTAGGGAAATGTATACAGATACACACACACACACACACAGACACGTTCACTTTTATAGATAGATAGATAGATAGATAGATAGATAGATAGATAGATAGATAGATAGATATAGTAGTCTTCCTCCTTCCGTAGCCTTGGACTCTGCCATTGGCCAACATTTGGTTGACAATCCATGCTGTGCTGAAAAATATTAAATAGAGTGGTTCGAGGTACTACACAGAGCTGACTCCAAAAACTATTTAAAGATTTTGAAGTCTCTATTGCGGTTCGAAAACTTTCTTTATGCCGGCAAAAGGAGACAACGAAAACATTATTTCTCTTGAGGAATCCTGACCCGTCCCCCCCTTTCCCCTGCTTTCCCCTCGCTGTGCCAAGGTTTAGTTTTAATCGCTTTTAAACGCAATTCCAGATTAAATATTTCTTTTAAAATAATCGTGACCGCTTCGAGAATTTTCAAATGTATTCTCGAGCGGGCTCTGTGTAAAATGGAGAATGCTCCATCCGTGTAACCTCCAGTGCAGACTTGACACTTTAATAAGTGTTCACCAATGGCCGAACTATGAGTATGTAAACGCCCGGATTATTTTACGAAAAACAACTATGTGTAAGCAAAAAGAACACACCCATAATCTAGAACTTATGGGTGTAGTTTGAGAATGCTTCTCCGTCTCTCCAAACTTCATTTATTAATTTCACCCCCTCATTCGTTAATTTTGGTCTTTAGACCTCGATATTATTTTTTTTTTTTATCTGTTAAACCCGCCGATGTTACAGGTGAAAAGAATCGGCCGAAAGATATCTTCGTTAATTTAATTCTTTTTATCCCCCTTGTTCATACATTTCCCCCCCTTCATTCGGTTCAAATTATTTTGAACTACATACTGGTTTTGGAGATTAGATTTTCAGACTTTGTAGTATTTTTTATCGATTAAACGTAAAAAAAGAAGTCCTCAATTTCAATAATGGCATTTCCCCCAATGCTATTAAAATCCTTCATATATATATATATATATATATATATATATATATATATATATATATATATATATATATATATATATAGTAATTTATAAAATATATATGGCGATTAAGCTACATTGAATATTCTGCGTTTCATCCACTATAGGATTCGTCAGACTTATGCGCGAATTTTGTGGTTGCTTCTTGTTTTTATATATGTTGAGGATTTCTAGTTAGCCAATCAGCTTTCTAGTATCCACCGCGCCCCCTCCTATCAGCCAATGGGCATGCATTTTATCGAACAAAGGATCTGTTTTAGAACTAGGTTAGTGGTTTAAGGTAGATCTTTTCCTTCCTTTTTTTTATATATATAAAAATATACCTATGTGTACACACATACATGCACATATATATACATACATATATATATATATATATATATATATACATATATATATATATATATATATATATATGTGTGTGATCGTTTATGTATATTCATGTTTATTTCATTTATTTATTTGTTTGTTTTCTATTGTGATTGTTAGTTTTAAAGCTATTTTATTTGAAAACTAACAATCACAATAGAAAACAAACAAATAAATAAATTAAATAAACATGAATATACATAAACGATCACACATATATGTATAGAACTATTGTGCATTTTGGATCAACTCTAAAGGCGTTTCATTCAAGCTGAAATATTATGCGTGGTTTGTTTTTTACATATCCAACATTTTTTCAATTTTTTTTTTTTCATTTGGCAATTTATAACTACAATAAATTGCGGTTTCACTTAACTAACAAATTCTAGTATTGTTACAAATATAATTGGCTGATTTCTGATGATGATAAGAATAATAAGAATATCATTCTTTGAAACTCCGCAGAATAAGGACTTTGTAAATTATTTTTTGGAGTATTCAGTCGAACAATAAATTTTGATTGTAAAGTTCAACTTAGAGTTTTAATTTTCTTTCTCTTATATATATATATATATATATATATATATATATATATATATATATATACTTTTTATTTGTTTTACATAAGCATTAATATGTCGTTACACATTGGTGGGCATGTTTCGGTCAACCAGTTGCAAATGACTAGAGACCTGTTTAGGTGATGCTGCTTATATGAAAGTTTAGTTCATAATCTGACCGAAACATACTCATGAATGTGTAGCGAGATATTAATGTTTATGTAAAACAAATAAAAAGTATATCTTGCCTTACTTCAGTATTTGGCACTCTTATATTAACTTCATTGAGAGCTTTACTTCTGGAAAATATTAACTTGGAATATATATATATATATATATATATTATTTTCAGAAAATCAAGACATCGGAGTGATAGGTTGTGTATTTTCATAATACGTTACTATCGTTTTGTGACACTTTGAACAATTTCAAACATCAAGGTCATGAAACGATTGTAACGTTTTATGAAAATACACAAAGCCGGGCGCCCCTCCCCTCGCTAGTAATAGATAAATAAATTTAAAATAGAAAGAATAAAGAAAGAGAAAAATGGAATTTAAAAAGTACGAATTAACATGCAACGCTATTTAAGTCTAACATCGAAAATCCTACTGACTTACTTTTACATATTAGATGAGATAGTAATAATACATTGACTGGGAATTTGTTTTCCTTTTGTTTTCAGCTATAAAATATAAGCAAATAATAACATAGTGATCGAATTTAGAAAATATGTGCAAAATGAATGGTCGATCCTTAAAATGCATAAACATTTTAACTCTTCCTGCCATTTAAAAATTTACAAAAATTCAGGAATTAGCAATCCTAGAATATAAAGAACTCATTATTTTTATAATTTACTAAAGTGTGTTAAATTTTTTAACAAAAACAACCTTTGCTTAAGTTAAAGTTTTAACTATTAAAAAAGACGCATGAATTTCGGTTGGCTTTTTTTATATATATAAAAATAAAGCATTGTAGATGTTAAGAATTAATACATTTTTTTTAATATTTCAGGAACATTACGAAAATGGCCTTTAAAGTTCGTGTTAATGAAATCAATATAACTTTTTAAAAAATTAATTTCTCCAACTATCGATATTATCATTGAATCAATAATTGTTCATTCAATATTTTAACCAAAACATAATACAATTCCAAAAATATTTCACGTAATTTTGATGATAACAATTCTCACAAAAATTTCAAATATAATTTTGTATTTTCTTGTATGCATGATGGTATAAACATTAGCATACGAATTTATTTTTTATAATCCTGAAAATAAAAAATGAAAGGCTAAATGTGATATTTTAATGCGAAATCATCTAAAATACCCCCCTCCGAGAGAAAAAAAATTGTTTTAGGATTACTACTTTAGTTTTTCTGTATAAATATAAACGAAACCATCCTTCCCACCGCGACCCTTTCCCACCCACTCTGCCATAAGCACCGAAACTCGAAAAGCAAACGTCAATGAACGAAAAGCCTTCAAATGCGCTCGAGGTGTCTTTTGAATAAGAAATAAGTTTAATGAATATGCCAACACCTGATAACTCCGCAGCGATATTTTAAAAATTATTTTGGTTCTAAATTGTCCTTATTATAATTCTTTTGTTGAAGGTGTCTCTTGGATAAGAAGAAAGTTTAATACGTTAAACGGAAATTACAGTAATATATTCTATTTTCATTTCATTCATAAACATGGGAGGGGAATTTATCTTCAAATATCTTTAATTTCGAATTAGAACTACGGACTTATACTAAGTAAATATTAATAAGTCGTTTAAACTTTTTTATTTTATTTATTTATTTTTAATGGAGAGTAGACAACGCATTGTGGATGCGTTATGGGCAGATCCCGTTACTCTCGCTTCTCCTTATTTGTCCCTCAGTCCTCATTTCCAATGAGTGATTTTTCTGACAAAGGGCGAAGAAAAAGATGCTTTTCAGGACGGCGGCAGTACTTCGTGAACAGAAGCCTGAGATGTCGGAATCTTTTGTTTCTATGTCTATCCTTGTGGCCATGTCACTAGTAAGGGTGCTGGAGGTAGCGTTTCATCTGGACTGACGTTATCCGCCTGATAGTCAGGGACCCGAGCTTTGGATTAACCACTAAGGAGGCTGTCCTATCAGCAGGTGCAAAGTACTGTACTGGGGCTGCTGTATTGCCATCTGGTGAATGGATTCTGGACCATGCAGTAGTTTCTGGTGGGGCCTCTCGATGCCATACTAGTGGGTAATTGTTACGGCTTTACCTTGTCATGTGCTACAAAAAAAATGCCTGTCTTTTTCTCTCCTGCTTTCCCTCTCTGTCCTGCTCTTACCAAGTCTGCCGACCTGTTCCACAAATACCAAATCTTAACATGAAATATCTCTAGAAAAAATCACGAATAAACCTAGAACACCATCCTCCAACGTAGACCCCTACTACCATGTCTCCTTCTCCAACATTAGGAGTCTACGTTCCAACCTTCCAGAGGTTGAAACCCAATTATAGGAGACGAAACCGGACATAAGTGAAACTGGCATAGGGCCGACCACTTCCCTAGACGAGTTCATAATTAAAGCATACTCTAACTTAACATCTAAATCTGACCCCCAAGATCGCCATGGGCATGGAATATGTGCCTACATTAAAGATGGCTTTCCGTGTGGTAGGGATGTCTCCAGTGAAGACCGTAATTTATCTTATATGTGCTTCCGGGTTGAACTTGCTTACACCACTGCATTTATATTTGCCCTCTATCGCCCCCACAACAGTGGAGTTGCTATCTTTAAGAGCAAATCTAAGAAAATAGACCACATCCTGTCTGCTCATCCTTCGGCTAACATCCACATTTGTGGTGACTTCAATGTCCACAATGCGGAATGGCTGATCCACTCGAACAAGACAGACGATGAGAGGAGGTTCTGTCATCATTTTGCCATTGCCTACGACCTCACTCAGATTATTCACGAACCCACTCGTGTGACCAATACTTCCGCTCAGTACGCTAGCCTTCTAGACCTTTTTCTCACAACCCCCAATACTCTACGGCTGACTGGGATAGCTTCCATATATTTATATCTGATCTACCGCTGCATTCCATGTTTAAAAAGGATGTGTCCTCTATAGTATCAGACCTGACCGAATGGTTAATTTTAGACATAGACCGATTCATTCCAACTAAAAAATTCCAACAAAAACCTAACAGCCAGCCATGGTTCTCCCCAGAATGTGCTGCTGCCATCGCGCACAGAAATCACTTTTTCCATAGCTACCAACGTAATAGATGTAGTGAGACTAAAGCTGCTTTCAGGAACGCCAGCAACCACTGTGAAAGAGTAATAAAAAAATGCAAGAAAGCTATATGCTCAGTTCGTTAAATCCAAAGTAGCTGAGCAACGGCTTGGTTCCCACCAGTTCTGGCAAATAGCATACAGGATCCTGAACAGAAGCGTGCATTCTATCCCAACTATTATCAATGGACCTGAGGTCATTTCGTCAGCATCAGACAAGGCCAAACTATTTGCCAAGAACTTTACAGTTTATTCTACCCCATGCGACGAAGGCTGTCAACCCCCTGTATTTCCCCAGACAACACGCTATGCGACATACAAATATCTGTGCATGATGTCGCCAACCTAATCAAGAACCTTGATTTCAGTAAAGCAACCGGCCCTGACGGTATTCCAATTATAGTGCTGAAAAAGCTTCAAGCAGAACTTGCCCCTATACTTACAAAACTGTTTAAACGTTGCCTTAAGGAGAAGTGCTTCCCAACACCCTAGAAAACCTCATCAGTATACCCTGTATTTAAGAATTCAAGTTATAAGTCGTCTCCCTCTCAGTACAGACCAATAAGTCTTCTGTGTGTCAGGAGTAAGTTGCTGGAATCCATATTAAATAGAGAAGTAGTCAACCACCTCAGCAGAAATAACCTTCTTAGTCACATGCAATATGGTTTCCATTCTGCCAGATCTACCGCAGATGTGCTGGAGTTCCTCAGGGATTCATCCTGGGCCCAACTTTCTTCTTGATCTACATCAATGATCTCCCAAAACACATACTTAAATCCTTCGTCGACATCTATGCTGATGACACGACCATCTATGGCAACACATCCAAGGCCGTAAATGACAAAGTTCTCTCTGATTCTCTCCTCTGATCTCGAGCACGTGGTACAGTGGGGAAAGAGGTGGCTGGTTACTTTTAATGCATCCAAAACCAAGCTCCTATCTTTACATCATCAACGCTCTGAACCCCATCTGGCATCAATTGAAATGGATGGCTCTTGTCTAGGGGAAGTCCCATGTTTTGATAAGCTTCTGGGCTTCACCTTTACTCCTGATCTGAAATGGAACACATACATCAAGTCTGTTGCCAAGATCGCTGGAAAAATGTTCGAATCCTTCTTCTGCTCCAGAAGATATCTCACTGCTGATGCAATTCTCTATCTATATAAAAGCCAAGTACGTCCAAGGATGGAGTACTGCTGCCACATCTGGGCAGGAGCTGCTAAAAATAGCCTATCCTACCTTGACAGAGTGCAAAACCTTGACAGAGTGCTTTGTAGCTTAGTGGGGGATGCCCTTTTCTCTTCCCTGCAACGTCTCTCCCACAGGAGAGACGTTGCGAGCCTGTCTTTGTTTTATCATTACTTCCATGGCAAGTGCTCGTCTGAGCATCAATCCCTGGTCCCCCCTCCCCAATCTTTCACAAAAAACACCCGTCTAGCTGAAACCACTGTCAAAACTTTTCCCCACTCTTTATCTGTGCCAAAACCAAAACGTACAATTCATGAACAAAGCTTCTTTCTTAGCAGTGCATGCCTGTGGAACTCTGTTCCGTCTGCCTGTTTCCTACCTGATTACAAGCTGGGTTTTTTCAAGTCCAACATAACCAAATTCCTAATGAACCGCCCCCTTAAGTAAGACACTTTATCAAACCTCAACACTAACGTACTGTACACGCAATAACCCTTATCTCCGAGTGGCTTCCGGCCTTGATAAGTGGTGACCACTTTGTAAAAAAAAACGCCTGAGAACCAGGACTACTAATAAGGAATAATTTTTAAAATGGTATTTTTTTATTAACGATAAATTTATACAAATATGGATGGGCAAAATTGTAACAAATAACAAAAAACAAAAGCCCTAACCCTAACCCACTCTATTCTCTTTAATTATGAATAATTTGCTTATCTTTTTTCAATAAATAAATTATTGCTTTAATCAGTGATTTTAATTGACTTTTTTCACACTTAAACTGCACTTTTACTTTACTTTAAAAAAGATTAATTTAATTTATCGCTACAACACGTAAATCGAGTCATCATGTAAGAAAAAAGTGAATAAATATTCTAATTCCTTTTTATTACAACAAATAGGATTCCATAAATTAATGAATATATTTTATAATCTTCAAAAATAAAGAAATAAGAGTATAATAATGTTTCACCCCCCCCCCCTAAATTTAAAAATAAAATTGGCTTTCTGACATTTTGGGCTTTCGCCTTTTCGTTTGTTTTAATTGTGCGAAGCCGAACCGCCCACGTTGGGGGCTAATTTTCATTTTTGTACAAACAAGGTGTTTTTTTATCATCTTATTCAATATCATAAGACTTTACTTTACTAATTGTCTTTGAATTAGTCCCAAATAGATAATATATATATTTCAAGAGATTTTTACAATGAATTCATTTAACTTCAAAATTTAACTGAAGTTGTCAGTTTCCAATGTTGCCGTGAAAATATTTTTCATTATAACTTTTTTTTTTCACGTGGAATTTTTTTTTTTTCTTTTTAGAGATTAACTTTAGGCTTTCATCGTTCAAATACAATCAAAAAGTAATTGGAAGCCCATTAATAATTTATGATAATCTGACTTTGAAAACCATGTCCCTACTATCAGTTTCCGCCATTAAATTACCTGTACCTAAACTTTGGTCTATTTATGAATAGTAATTCTATCTACAGCAAACACAAGTTAAATCTTAAATATCTTTTAAAATTAAATAAAGAATCTGTGAAAATGTCATCGTTTTCCACCTTACATAAACAATACTTCTGTTGACCTATCAGAAAGAATTCTAAAAATATCGATCAAAGAAAGATTTTTGTTGCTTTTTGCTCCTTCTTCACAGGAGAGTTACATTTGACATTTTCTGTTTTTCGTTTTAATTTGTTGCTTCGCAGATTTCTGAAGCAAAGCACGCGTCATCCACCTTTCTGTACATTTTATTTTGTGAAATCTTGTGGATTACTATTTATCGGTTATAGACGCACTCTTTGATGCATTTGACTCCACCGATTCCACTTTTTCAAACGCAGACATCATCGTGTCTATCGTTTTCCTTTTTGCTTATTATCACTGAAGATGCACTCTTTCAAATGATCTTAAAGATTCATTCACCCATGCCGTCTGTTTGCTTTATATGCATTTGATAAAATCTTCAGCAGAAAGAACCAGAATAGACAGATTCTTCACAAGAAAAAAAAACATTTGTCGCGATGTTGCAGAATAAGGTAAAGAAAATTCTCTACTTTTTTTGGTTGGTTGTTTTTGCTTTACGGCATATCAACCCTTTTCAGGTTATTTCATGTCGAATCCAGTGATTTTTAAGAAATTTTTTGTACTCATGCAGAGAATGATCCGTGCTGAAATAATAATGTTATTTTAAAAGCCATTCTTAGCAGGGGGAGGGTGTTTTGTACCTATTCTGTACTTTAACCTTACAATTGAATAAAAAAAAAAGCATATAATAAAACATTAAACGTGGAAATACGATTTAAAAAATAGCGCGGATCACTCTCTGCATTAGCACCATTCTTTTAATAGAATATATTTGTTTTTTTTTTGTTGTTTTTTTTTTTTTTTTCAAGTCGGTTTCTATTTAACCCATCGTTGGGGTCCTAACAGGTTCTAAGGTTACAATTAGGATTCAGTTTTGGGGTTCGGGAAGGAGTGAGTCACTCGCTCGACAACAGCTCGTTTCTGCCCTCTCTTTTCCAATAGACAACACCTGGCTTTTCGCCACCAATGTCACACCGCACAATCTGAACGTCAACAACACGAAATACTTTTTAAGAGAAGATGTTCACGACTCTTTTCTTTTTTCCTCTTGCAGGAAATTTTTCCCAGCTTTTATATCCTCCTATTTTTGTATATTGATTTATATTTGAGGAGATGATATATTAAAACGTGGCATGTGTTATCTAGTCCAGGGGTCGGCAACCTTTTGTTTAGCGTGTGCCGACTTAGGGTTTCAAATTATTCAGCGTGCCAACATTTATTATTTATAACGATCAAGGTCAATATACCTGTTCTCTATATTTATTTCATAAAATATATAATAATGTCAAAGTTTATAAATAATGTGAAAAAACTGTTTCTGAAAAGTTTTTATTATTAATGGGACCCTTGTCCTTGCATGGTCTTTGCCAATTCCTCAATGTCGGGAACATACTTTGTAACTTTGAGCTTAACACAGTTTTCTGAATGTTCAGGTGTTAGACGACTTCGACGTGGAGACAACACTGCTTTCATGTGAGAGAAAATTTGCTCACAAGAATAAGTTGAACCAAAAGCTGAGAGAAGAGCAAAAGCAATTTTCTTCAAACAGATGAATGAGCTTGGGAGGGAGATCCAACAGTTCAGAATAGCACCAGACTTTTCAAAATTTTCATCTTCCAGAGACTTTCTTAGTTCAGCAAATTTTAATGTCCATATTTCTGAAGACCTAAATTCAATCTGTTGCATTTCAAAATCATCAATGTCCATCCAGCTAAAAAGTTCCAGTTGGGCATTTGTCAAATCAAGCATGTCGGGCTTAATCAGATATGAAAATAAGGATCCATGAATGTAGAAGTCCTGGCTTCGTTTTTCGAATTCTGCTTTGAGTGTTTTCACGTACTCCTGAAGCTCATCTGTGTTCACTTCGAATTGATTTGCATGATTTTTCACATTTGGAAAGTACTTAAATGCTTTGATGTTGATGTCACGGGTAAAAATGTCAAGTTTCATTGTAAACGCTTTCCAATAGCTGAAAAGATCAAGGACTGTTTGTCCCTGTCCTTGTAATTTCAAATTAAGCTCATTCAAATGTGTGTTTATGTCGGTCATAAACATCAACTTCAACAACCAGCTTTCATCATTCAGCTGAGGGAATCGTTTCTGTTTTTCATCAAGAAACATCTTAATAGCCTCAAGACAACAAACAAATCTAGCTAAAACTTTGCCTCGACTAAGCCAGCGAACATTGTTGTATAACAGAAGATCTCCATATTCACACTCAACTTCTTGTAGAAGCGATTTGAATTGCCTGTGAACTAATGAAGAGCGAGAAATAAGAAAGTTGATTATCTCAACAACAGTTTTCATCACAGAGACCAAATCCAAAGACGAGGTCTTTGCACATAAGCCCTCCTGATGTATAATACAATGAAAACTTAACAGTTTGCGTCCAACATGATTTTCCAGAAGTTTTACAAATCCTTTCTTCTTGCCAACCATTGCAGCAGCACCATCGGTTGTTACGCAGAATAATTTGTTCAAGTTAATGTCTTGTTTAGAAAAATAACCAGTAAATGCACACAAAATATCTTCTGCTTTGGTTGTATCATGAAGGGGTAATAAACAACACAACTCCTCATAAATGTGATTATTCTCGAGATATCTTGCAACCACTGCTAGGCGAGACGCATCGTTTACATCGGTGCTTTCATCAAGAGCGACACTAAATACAAGGGATTGCTTTAATCCAGTTGTTTGCTTAGTTGTCACATTTTCAGCCAAGTCAGATATGCGCCTCTCAACTGATCTTGCAGAGACTGGTATTTCTCTAATTCGAGAGAGTATAATGTCCTTATTTTTTAAATCACGAAACAAAACTTCAGCACCACTCAAAAAAGCTTCTTTGATGTATTCACCATCTGTAAAAGGTTTACCATTTAAAGCCACACACTGGGCTATTTTGTAACTACATTCAGTAGCTTTACTCTTCATTCCAACAGCTTGGCTCAAAATAACAGTTTGTTTTTTGAAACCAGAAATAGCTTTTTTGATGGCTTCACCTTTTTCTTCTGAAGTTTTAAACTTAGATTGATGTTTGGTTTGAAAGTGCCTTTGTACACTAGATGTGCGACACACAACACTTTCGCAACAGAAAGCACAAACAGCACGATCCTTTTGTTCCACAAATCCATATTCTATTGTCCAATTGTCTTGAAATGGGCGATGATCAAGTTTTCTTTTCTTTTCAGTCATATCTAACAGCAGGGGTATTCTGAAAATATAAATAGGCCTAATTACGTAAACATCAATTATGATATATATAAAATACCAAACAAATTATTCTTGCCTTTGCTGTGGGAGAACCAGGATACATTTTAATAAAAATTGTGGAGAAAAATTATGTACAGGGTGTCCCAGAAAAAGTCTAAAGGTTTTGATTAGCTCGAGCTAGGATCCTATTCGTGCGTGGCATTCACAATTTAAAAAAAATATTTCATCCACGTATTCCTCCAATCATACCATTTTGTTTAGTATGAAGATGATCGAAATTGCTCATCTCTTCTAATCCCAGTTACGAGCTTGAAAATTAAAAGTACAATTTCAAGAATTTGAAAGGCAATTATACCTTATCTTGTATTCATATTCTGACCACTGAACAATTCTGTAACTCTAGCACCCTTCCTAAATTTAACACCCCTCAATTTCAAACAGCAAATAAAATGTTTAAAACTAATAATTTTCAAAATTTTTTTAGCTCATTGTGTTTAGGAAAGATTTTTCTTAAAGAAAAGTAAAACTTCTTAAAATAAAATCTCATATAATTAATTTTATCGTAAAAAATATCACAAAAAAGTCAAAGCTTCCTTACTGCGCGTGAGCGTTTTCACGTAATAGTTTCAATTTCAATTTGTAAATTTGTAAATTCTTGAAAATTTTCTATGATTTTAAAAATCGATAATTTTTTTTCTATTCATCAAATCCTTTTCATTTTTTCAGATTTTATGTAAAATTCTACGCTCTTTCGAATGGAAATAAAATTATTTTCTGAAAAATTCATTTTCATACTTCTTTTATTTATTTTTACCCCCCCTCTGTCTAAAAGTATGAAAGTATGAATTTCTATTAAAAATTCGTCTCGGAACACTCTAATTTATATCTTTATTTAAAGATCATAAAAAAATGAATAAAATAATGTGTTGTTGTTTTTTAAACCTTTATCCCTTCATTTTGAAAATAAACGCTAAAGTTTAAAATATGTACATTCTTTTATTTTTTAAAAAAGATTTATGAGCTGTGTAATTTTTTTATTTTTATCATGCTAAAAAAATTAAAGTTTCTTTAGTCTTTCCCTTAAAATTAAATTTGCTCTTTCGAAGATCTGCTAAAATAGCTATTTTATCTGTATCGGAACACTTAGTAAATGTTACGAAAAAAAAAAAAACCATGTAAAAATATTTAAAAACAAAAAAAAAATATAAACTGAAAGTTATCCCTTCTATTTATAATCATTATTTAAAGCTTAAAGTACTCACAACAAACATTCTCCTTTTTTCAAATAGAGTCCACGTGTTTTTAATCTCTCTTAGAGCTGATGACAGATTTATGACAAGCTTAGTGAAAGAAAGGGTAAGTGGTAAGTTAGAGAGTTACAGTATAGGGAGATAACAAAAATGGAAGTTTGTTTTGTTTTGGTAAGCTTTAACCCCAAAATGACCCATTGCCAGTCATCGTCTCTTCACAAGGGATGGTAAATAGTGTCATTTAGTGTGAAAAAAGGAGGGGTTTTACATATTGTTCCAGAACATTATAATCATTTCTCACTCTTTCTCTCTCTTTCTGCTAAACGAACGACAGACAGACAGCCAGACAGATATTGAAAAAAAAATGACTACCAAAAAATAATTTGTTTCCTAATAAGGTTTATCATATTTTGAATATGGTAGCATATACTTAGTTTCATTACAAAACTTAAATAATAATAAAAAGCTAAAAACAAAAGTTTTATAATTACAAATAAAAATTTATATACTTTTCTTAACTTTTTTTCCGGCATTGTTTTTTTATTTGTATAAATATTAAAATAAATTTAAACAAAAACAAATAAACTCCATGTTACACGTGTTGTTATTATCACTGGTAAGTGTTTTATTTTAATTAAGATAATCATAGTCAAAAGATTTTTTGGTTTACATATACACTTTTTATAATTTCAAGTTAAATTTTATATACACTTCAAGGCATCCGTAGATTTCAAATGTCAGCGCTGCTGCTGATGTAAACAAAACTTCCGGCGATTCGTTGAAATTTTGGGCGGATTTTATCAACCTATCTCTGAAAATATTGCTTTAATTTCCAAATTTATGAATTCTTGATTATTTTTATTGTTGATTTTTGTAGAGGAATCATTCATTTACTTAATGGTCATTTATTTTCGTCTGATAAGTTACTTTTTATATATTTATTAGATTTTTTTATTATGATTTTTGACTAAATTTTACATTTGCAACTCTCTCACGCTACGTTGTATTTCATCTGGGTCGGTGAGACTGAGTCACCAGACTCAATTCAAAACGCATTTCAAAATTATAGTATCTGACAGAACATACTTTGAACGAGCATGGAGCATCTAACGCCTACGGTTCGCACGGACAAAAATAAAACGCGTTTTCTTGTTGTGGGCATGCACTTAGGTGGCAAGAGTACGCAAGAGATCGCAGATATCCTCATAATTCCAAGGAGAACTGTTTCCTTTTGGCTGTATGAAGTTTAAAAGATTTGGAGGCTCGGCGTGCCATTAGAATTGCTTGGCGTGCCACCTGTGGCACGCGTGCCGTAGGTTGCCGACCCCTGATCTAGTCGATGTAAGATGTTCTTTTAACAGACAGATAATAAACGTATAAATCGTATGTATATTGTTTAGCCAGGAGGACATGATATTGATGTGTAAACTGAGTCATGTTGTATTAGACATCACACGGAACATTTTTACAGTTCATATGTAAGAAGAATAATATATGCTTCATACCTTTTTTTTCTCGAAGAGTTCTTCTGTATCTTCCCGCTGCTCCGTGACGAACAATGAAGCGATCAGCACCATCCAATTGAGACATCTGTTCTTATTTGTGAAACCATAAAATAACTCTTTATATTTTTATAATATAAAGTTATTACTGTTGATTCAAATAGTTTTCACGTGATTTGAAGTTGGTCTATATTTTCTATTCTTGCAGCTCGCTCGTAGCTGTCTGTCCACCCCTGTCTAGACGTCTGTCCGCTCTGGTGGTCAATCCTCAACTCTCTGAATCTCTCCAAAACTAACTACACCACGTGTTCTCTTACTTCACCTAATTACGTGTCTCAGACCAACCTAATGTCCACAACTAGTTATTTGTTTATTCAAAACCCCAAAATAATGTTTACATCTATTTTCTATTTTCACATTCCTTTTGCGATTCACACGTCAATCATTTCTTCCCCAATTTAATTGTTTATTCTTCTAATCATAATAACTGGGCCAGCGACCATCCGTCGCTCAAATCAATTAATAAGAATACAATAACAATAATAATGTTTTGACCAGTGACCTCGCTTGCCACAGTTAACAGATATTATGGTATGATCACAGCCTAAAGGGTCATAACATTACACTATCAAAAAAAAGGGGGGAGAGAGACAAGAAAAAAAAATAGCTTTTCCCATCATGCCCTGCCTTCCCAAGACGCCCTTCGGGTATATAAATGAGCTAGCCATCCTTTCCTTCTTCTTTTCCAAAGAGCGATGCAGATACGCCTGGTACATCGTATATTACTTATTTTTTTGTTTTTGTTTCTAACCATAACCTAGCCTTTAACGATGCCCCTTTTTTCTCCCATTTTGCATATACCCCACACGCCCCCCTGATCTTCGAGATTAATAAGACACTTCATAATCTTTCATCCAAGCAGGCCTCCTCCTCTCACGTTGAGGCCTCTGGGGGACAACTTCTTGGGGGATGACGTTTTCAGGTTCACTACAGACATTCTCGTCCAGTTGCAAAGAACTGCAATATGGGGCTAAGTCGAATTGGGGTGCATCGTTAGCTTCTCGGTGGATCTCGACTTCCTCCTCTTCACTGCCATCACTGCATACCGGCAGGGTCACACGACGCAGGTCTAGTATATGCCGAGGAACACCATTCACCATCACGTTGTTCTTCGACTGCATTCCCGTTACAACCCCCCTCCCCCAGTGAGTGGTACATTTTGCATTGGGGAGCTTCACCCACACCTCCTCACCTACTTTAATGGTAGCTTCTTCACCCTCAATTCCTACCGTTTTGTTGCACAGATGCCGCCACTTATATACGAAGATGGCTCTATGAGGCACAGTTGTCTCATCTTGTCTGGGTTTCGGTTAGATGTTGTACCAAAACACCGCCTCCATGGGTGAAATGTTGCTTTTTTTCCGCAGCAGCCTTGATGGTGCGATGATTCCTCTCTACTATCCCATTGCCACTCGGCCGATATGCTGCCCTAAAAAATTGCCTTACTTCCCACTTATCACACACCTTTTTAAGGCTTCTGATCGGAAAGCAGGGCCATTGTCCATTAACAGTTCCTCAACTGGCCCTCTCTCCAAAAGTATTTCTTCAATGACCCCTCCGATCGCCTATGCAGCTTCTGCTCTGATCTCTCTCCAGATGGCAAATTCACCGGTCCACAGTCGACCATCGACAGATACAGCTTATGGTGATAATAGATCACATCAATGGCCAATCGCTTCCAGTCCTCTGCGATGTGTAACTGTCCTGCTTCGTGTCTGTATGGTTCGGGATCTATGGATTGGCACTCCTGACAGTGCTCCACTACCTCCCTGACCTCCTCCTCGGTGATTTCCGGGTAAATCTCTCTTGCCAGGAATAACGTCCGTTCTCGACCAAAGTGGTGCATTTCATGTAATTTAATTAACTTCCTCCCCTGCACAGCATACTGAGGAAACCTCCTTTCCCTCTTACAGCTAGGCCTTCTTTACCTGTGTCATCGAATCTGCCTTGTTCTTTTCCGATGGGATCAGCACTACAGATACCCACAACTGGAATTCCGCTATCAAATCTGCGAGTGCTCAGAGTCTGCACTTAATCAGCATTTCTTCAGCACCTCTGGTTCTAACTCTCTTATCGCCAGTCACTGCCAACCTGATCCATGAAACTACCATTGCCGAATCGGATTTGATTTCAATTATTTTCAATCCCCACTTCAGGGCCAGATTGATTCCTTTCATAGCGGCCTCCAGTTCGGCTACGTTGATATGGGAATAGTCATTTTTCTTTCTCAGTCATGCCGCATCTTCCACAGTTACGTCTCCCATCTCTAATACGACACCCAATGTCAGGCTGCTGGCATCGCACCAAATCACCCCCGCATCTCCACTGCTGACATACCATTCCCCCTCACTGGGTCTTCTTTTGTCACTCTTGCGATGATTTCTTGTAGCATGTTCGTGACCTCCTTCATCACACGGCCCTTCCAGCCATCAGTGCCTGTTTGTCGTTTAATAAAACTGCATGCTATCCTAAGCCAGCCTGTGATTGGATAGTGTTCCACCAGTCTTCCACAGACCGAGAAAAGTTCTCGTTTTGTCAGGCATAGTTTTAACCCCAATACCGCTCCTCCATCTAGGGACTGTGCCGGTTTTGCAGTCAACCCATACCTCTCGACATGGCCTCTCACTTTCCCTGCTGTCACCTCTGCTTCCTCCACGAGAATGTCGTCAATGTATGAACTAGTGGCCTTGTCCACTGTACAGTCTTTACTCATCACCGTCTTTTTTTTTTTTCAAAAGGTGTTCACCACTTATCAAGGCCCGGAAGCCACTCGGGGATAAGGGTTATTGTAAGTACAGTACGTTAGTATGGATATTTAAAGTGTCTACTTAAGAGGGCGGTTCATCAGGAATTTGTTTACGATGGACTTAAAAACATACAAGTTGTAGTCAGGAGCGAAGCAGGCAGACGGAACAGAGTTCCACAGGTGTGCAGTTCTAAGAAAGAAGCTTTGTTTATGGAATCTACGTTTTGATTTAGGCATAGATAAAACGTGGAGAAAGGTTTTGACAGTGGATTCAGCTAGACGGGTGTTTTTTGTAAAAGATTGGCGAGGCGGGACCAGAGATTGGAGTTCAGACGAGCACCTGCCATAGAAATAACGATAAAACAAAGATAGGCTTGCAACGTCTCTTCTGTGGGAGAGAGGTTGCAGGGAAAAGAAAAGGGCATCTCCCACCAAGCCAAAAAGTCTATTTTGTACTCTGTCAAGGCAGGAAAGGCTGTTTTTAGCAGCTCCTGCCTAAATATATCAGCAGTATTCCATCCTTGGACGTACTTGGCTTTTATATAGATAGATAATTGCATCAGTAGTGAGATATGGTATGTGGAAAAAGTGGCTACTAAGAATCAAGATGGCGCCCGCATGCGTTTATGTGGAAAAAAGTCTCATAGAATCTCGGGGAATCTCGGAGAATCTCGTACCCTGATTCCATAGATAAGGAGAAGAGAAAAGCGGGAAGAGAGACGAGTTTGAGTCATGAACGAACGGACGTGTGTAAAAGAAGAGGTAGAAGAAAAGAGTGTGGTGAACGAAACAAACAAGGACTCGGTTGAAAGTAGAGTTGTAATGAACACAAGCTATTCTGGCATGACGTCAGGATTTGACCCCAAGCTAATTCCCCTGTTTGATGGCAGTAGCACTGATCACTCAGAGCAGGAATGGGTGGAAAAAGCAGAATTAATATGTCAGCTCAGTGGGGTGAAGCGTATAGAATGCGTGGTCCCAATGCGCCTCACTGGGGGAGCATATGGAGTATACCAGCAGTTGGCTGATGAGGAAAAAACGAATTTTGCCTGCATCAAGCGCGCCCTTTTTACAGCATTTGCATTAGATCCAATTACTGCATGGAAGGAATTCATGGCCCGAAAATTACATCCCGGGGAAACGGTGGATGTGTATCTGGCTGAGCTAAAAAAGCTATCGGTCCTCTTTGGAGGGATGTCAGACAAAGGCTTGGTGTGCACCTTTGTTGCAGGATTACCTAAGAGTGTGGAAGATCTGCTCCATGCCTCATCCCAAGTGGACGAGATGGACATATCAGAAGTATTGGCGCGGGCACGAGCAATACTAAAGAAAAGCCCTAACACTATAGACCAAGCGGCAGCTGTACAACCATCACAGGTTGGATTGCAGGACCTGGGCGCAGCTACAACCTGCTATAAGTGTGGAGGACCCAACCATTTGGCCCGTGATTGTCTTTTGTCACGTCAACCAACTCGGAAACTTGACGGGCCACAGTGCTACAAGTGCAAAAAATGCGGACACCTGGCCCACACCTGTCCGGGAAACGGGCAAGGGGAAGAAGCTACAGCGCCAGTCTTCTCCCCAGATCGTCATTGAGCAGGGCGCTACCCACTGTAAGTATACACATTAATGGAAGCGAGCACCTCGCGCTTGTGGACACTGGGTGCATCCAGATTCTCGTAAGCAAGATATGCTGTGCCACTTGGAAAGCAGAAAGAATTCCGGTACTAACTGTAGGCGGAGGTTCACTAGCCTCTTGTGGGGTGAGCATTATCCGCGCAAGCATCAACGACGGGCCTGCAATAGCCGTGCGAGCCCTGGTGATGGAGGGAGAGCTTCTCGGGTACGACCTAGTCCTGGGTATGGACTTGATTACACAACTTGGTGGAATTACCGTGGACAGAACCGGCAAGGTACAGTTCTCCCGATGTGAGGAACATGTTTGTGCTGCTATAACTCTCGACGAGCCTGACTTTCATGCAGAGTATGATAGAAACACCAATGCATGGACGGCGTCTTGGAAGTGGTCAAACGATCAGCCACCAATATCCTTGCGAAACCGGTTATCGGAATATCCCCCACCCATGTGGCTAAGGGAACAGTATGAAGAAGAACTGCAAATGTGGATCGACAATGGCTGGCTTCTTCCATACCCAGAGGATGAGCTTGGCCCCCCCCCCCGCAAGGGCTGATTCCCTTGATGGCCGTCGTACAAGAGACCAAACAAAAGGTCCGCCCCATCCTAGACTACCGTGAGCTCAATGAGCATGTCGACCCATATACAGCAAGGGCTGATGTGTGTGCACTCAAATTAAGGGAGTGGCGACAGCAGGGATCGAACGTGGTAACTCTGGACCTACGCAGGGCTTATCTGCAAATACGCATTGAAAAGAAATTGTGGCCATTTCAGACTGTGGAAATTAGAGGAACCCGATATTGTCTAACCAGGCTAGGGTTCGGTCTAAATGTGGCCCCAGGCATTATGACAGCAATCATGCATGCTATCCGGCAGCAAGATGAGGCAGTGCAACAGGCAACATCCTCATACATCGATGATATATTCGTCAATGAGAACCTCATGTCAGCGCAATTGGTTAGAATGCACTTTGAAAGCTTTGGACTGATATGTAAGGAACCAGAGCGTCTGTGCGATGGAGCAAAAGTTCTCGGCCTGCACGTGCGCAATAGCAAGAAGGGACTTTGCTGGAGAAGAAGAAGTCACGTTCCCAAGGTCCCATCAAACATCACTCGACGAACAGTGTTTTCGCTTTGTGGAAAGATGGTAGGCCATTTCCCTGTGTGCGGTTGGCTCAGATTGGCCGTGGCAGCCATAAAGATATGTGCAACAGCCGTGTCATTGGGATGGGATGATGCAGTACACGATGTCACCCTAAGGAGCATGTTGACAGAGACTGTGTCCAGAGTGACCAGTGATGACCCCGTTCAGGGAAAGTGGTGCGTCAGCGGGAATGAGTTCACGGTCTGGGTGGATGCTAGTTCACTGGCCCTTGGAGTTGCCCTTGCAGTTAATGATTCCATTATTGAAGATGCCTGTTGGCTTCGGCCAGAGAATGATTCGAGGCACATAAACCTGGCCGAACTTGATGCCACATTGAAGGGCGTTAACTTGGCGCTTCAATGGCACGCCAAGGTTCTACATATCATGACTGACTCGGCATGCACTCATCGGTGGATAACCGATGCATTAAGTGGAAGAGCACGGCTGACGACACGAGCATCGAGTGAGATGTTAATTCGAAGACGGCTTGCCACCTTGGTCGACATCATCACAGAGTACGACCTGACCGTGAACGTAATGTTGATCAGGTCTGCGCTCAACAGAGCAGATGCTTTGACAAGAGTCTCTCAATGATGGCTTCTGGCTGGTGCTCGGAGAGATGCTGATAATCTGCAAAACACATGTGCAGCAGTTGTGTGTAATGTGGATGCAGCACGCATCATGGACATTCATCGACAGTGTGGACGTCCTGGCATCAAGCGGACACTGTACTTTGTCAAGATGATTGATCCAGGAGTAGGAAAAAAAGATATCCGAAGAGTGGTGGAAAGTTGCGAGGCCTGCCAATCCATCGACCCAGCTCCAGCACGATGGAAGAAAGGGGAGTTAGGAGTGAGTGGTAAGTGGCAGAGAGTGGGCATGGACATCACACACTACGGTGGCAACCACTTCCTTACCCCCATCGATTGTGGGCCTACACGTTTCACAGTCTGGAGACTCCTCGGGCGCCAGTACTCTTGCAACATTATTCGCTAGCTGTCATCCGTGTTCTGTGAAAGAGGTGCTCGCGATGAAGTGCTGACGGACAACGATCCAGCCTTTTGCAGCCATCAGATGAGGCAGTTCTTACAAGAATGGGGTGTGCGGCTGCAGCTTAGATGCGCTTATGTGCCTTCTGGCAATGGTATAGCTGAGAGAAGCTATCGCAGCATCAAAACAATTGCAGCCAGGAAGCAGTGCACCATCGCAGAAGCTGTGTACTGGTATAATCTCATGCCAAAGAATGGCATCTCTCCAGGAACGGCGCCTGCAAATGCAATCTATCAGTACCGTGTCCGAGAAAAAGGAATCCACCCCGATACAACTGTGGCCACTGAGATAGAATGGAATCAATATGCCAAAGGGGATGCTGTCTGGGTGAAGCCACCAGGAAACCGATGTACTGACAAGTATAAACGATGCACAGTAACCGATGTGGTTAGTCAGCAGTGTGTCCAGGTTGATGGCGTACCCCGTCACGTTAGGGACCTACGGCCGACGACACATGTACCACCTCCAGTGAACGATGAGAGTGATTCTGACTCTGAGACGAGTGAGCCATCGCTTTGGTTTGCACCATCCCTATCAAGTAGTGACTCTGATATCAGTAACCTCCACAGAGATGAAGCCTTCCCCGACCATCAGGCGGTGGATGAGAGCGCACGCAAAGACGAGAGCAGCACTGTCCCCCTTCGTAGAAGCACCCGACGGCGGCGATCATCCCCCCCCTGTCGTCTTTGTGATCATGAGATCAGGGGGGAGTGTGGAGAAAGTGGCTACTAAGAATCAAGATGGTGCCCGCATGCGTTTATGTGGAAAAAAGTCTCGTAGAATCTCGGGGAATCTCGGAGAATCTCGTACCCTGATTCCATAAATAAGGAGAAGAGAAAAGCGGGAAGAGAGACGAGTTTGAGTCACGAAAACGAACGGGCGTGTGTAAAAGAAGAGGTAGAAGAAAAGAGTGTGGTGAACGAAACAAACAAGGACTCAGTTGAAACTAGAGTTGTAATGAACACACTTCTGGAGCAGTAGAAGGATCCTACCATCTTTCCAGCGACCTTGGCAACAGACTTGATGTACGTGTTCCATTTCAGATCAGGAGTAAAGGTCAAGCCCAGAAGCTTGTCCAAAACATGGGGCTTCTCCTAGACGAGAGCCATCCATTTCAATTGTTGCCAGATGGGGATCAGAGCGTTGATGATGTAAGGATAGGAGTTTGGTTTTAGATGCATTAAAGGTAACCAGCCACGTCTTCCCCCACTGAACCACTTGTTCGAGATCAGAGGAGAGAGAATCAGAGAGTGCTTTGTCATTTATAGCCTTTGATGTGTTGCTGCATATGGTCGTGTCATCAGCATAGATGTCAACGAATGATTTAAGTATGTGTTTAGGGAGGTCATTGATGTAGATCAGGAAGAGAGTTGGGCCCAGGATGGACCCTTGAGGGACTCCAGCATTAATACTGCAGGCCTCTGATTTTTGTCCATCAACCACTACTCTTATGAGCCTATCAGAGAGAAATGATTTAATGATAGAGAGAATATTTCCAGTTATACCGTAGCTGGAGATCTTGTGGAGTAGGCCTTTATGCCATACCTTGTCGAAGGCCGTCAAGAGCAATTGCCCTGGAAAGGAAGCCTTTTTCAGAAGATTCGCTAATCCTATGAGATATAACTGTTAGCACATCTGCGGTAGATCTTGCAGAATGGAAACCATATTGTGTGTCACTAAGAAGGTTATTTCTGCTGAGGTGGTTGACTACTTCTCTATTTAATATGGATTCCAGCAACTTATGACACACAGGAGACTTATTGGTCTGTATTGAGAGGGAGATGACTTATCACCTGAGTTCTTAAATACAGGGCATACTGATGAGGTTTTCCAGGGTGTTGGAAAGCACTTCTCCTTAAGACAACGCTTAAACAGTTTCATAAGTATGGGAGCAAGTTCTGGTTGAAGCTTTTTTAACACTATAATTAGGATGCCGTCAGGGCCAGTAGCTTTACTGGAATCAAGGTTCTTGATTAGCTTGGCGACGTCATGCACGGATATTTGTATGTTACCTAGCTTGTTCTGTGTTATAGGAGGAAATATGATGGCCTTCATCGCATAGGGTAGAATTAGCTGCAAAGTTCTTGGCAAATAGTTTGACCTTGTATGAAGCTGAGGAGATGACCTCTGGTCCGTTGATAATGGTTGGGATAGAACGCACACTTCTGTTCAGGATCCTATTTGTTATTTGCCAAAACTGATGGGAACCAAGCCACTGATCAGCTACTTTGGATTTAACAGACTGGTCATATAGCTCTCTTGCATTTTTTATCACTTTTTTACAGTGGTTGCTAGCGTTCCTGAAAGCTGCTTTAGTCTCAGTGCATCTATTACGTTGGTAGCTATGAAAAAGGTGATTTCTGTGCGCAATGGCAGCAGCACATTCTGGGGAGAACCATGGTTGGCTAGTAGGTTTTTGTTGGAATTTTTTAGATGGTATGAATCGGTCTATGCCTACAATTAACCATTCAGTCAGGTCTGATACTATAGAGGACACATCCTTTTTAAACATAGAATGCAGAGGTAGATCAGATATAAATGTACAGAAGCTATCCCAGTCAGTCATGGAGTATTGGTATGCAGTACGGTGGAGGGGTACGTCTGGGGACTTATTACATTTCATTTTTATCTTAACTGATACATTGTCCATCTTATTTGAATGGGTCAGCCATTCCACGTTATGGATGTTGAAGTCACCACAGATGTGGATGTTAGCCAAGTGGTGTGCAGACAGGATGTGGTCTATTTTCTCAGATATGCTCTTAAAGATAGTAACTCCACTGTTGTGGGGCCGATAGAGGGCACGGCAGTCATAATTTTGGGGGCTGGGCTCAGCCTAAAGCCTATCTTCCTCAGGCAATACATCTTCCCCTTGTACCGGACTAATTGATGTTGCCAGAGTTTTTCATCTACATGGATCTGGAGATAAGCCGACTTTAGGTCGACAATCTTAGTGGCCCGCTCCATCCTCCTCCATTTCCTCATAACCTCTTAGCATACGTCAATCCCCTTTCTTTGTTTTATTTTACTTCAGTTGAAGTTCTCAGAAATCAAGGGGCCCACAACCTGGGGCTAACACTTGAACTCTATATGAGATACATAGATATTCGAATGTTCCATTTAAGTTCTTTATTTCTCAAACACTGAGTTGGTAAAGAAGTTGAGAACATAATTTTCCTCTCCCAGTTAACCATTTTCATACGTTGTAGTTTATCTTTCGTTTTGGTCTCTTAGTCTTACTGGATTCCAGGACAAGAATTTATCTAGTCTGGTGGAGTATCCAGCTTTGTGCTATTACTTGAGGTAATATAACTTGGAGAAGGTGCACCATTCCTCGTAAAAGCTAATGTGGGTTAGCCATAGTGAGGAGATCTTATTTGGGCAACGAATACTATGTGATTTTGAATATTTGGTCAGGGTTTACTTCTATGGAAAAAGTATCCTCATGTCAGGTTGTTCTAACAAACCCCTGTACAGAGAGACCTTAGACACTCGAGGTGGAAGGCTTCGTGTCTGTTTAATTCTCTGAAATTCAGTACCGGTGTAACTTTTTTCTTGGTGGGTTGAATAACCGCCAGTAATGGTAGCACTCCTTTTTCTTCCCCTGTCCACGATTTCAGAATTCCCTCTCCTATCCACCTCTCCACTTCTTCCTCGAATCCTTTTCTTATTTCTCCTCGCAGTGTTTTCTCGTAGCAGTTTACTTTGTTTCATAGTTCTTGAGGCCTGGAGATCCATTTTCATTCCACCGTCCACCTCTCGCCATCGAATCTCGCCAGGAAATCCTTGTCCTCGATGCAGGCCTCCAGTTTTTGCGTTCTGATGTTTCTATCACCTTCCACTTCTGTCATCCCTACTGCGCCGAGGCGTCCGAAAGTTACTTGGCCCCCTCTCAACGTTGCACCCCTTAGTTGGTTGATCGCACTTACACCTAAAACCACATCAACATCACTGTTCAAATGGACTCTCAGCGAAAGCCAATTTCAGTCTTTGCTCCACTGAGGCAAGGTCTACCTTATCTTCATCACGCATCTGCTGATAAATTGTGAGGGCTTCCCCCTCTAAGTATAGCGTCAGCAGGGTGACCACGTCTTCGATTTTTGCAACCTTGCCACAATCTTTAATTTTTTCAGCCATTTAATTAGGTCACCCTCCCCAGTGAAAGGTCTCAACATCTGTGTTCAGTCTCCAGTCAGCCATGTTAATCTGCTTGACACGCCGAAATAGCTTCTAAGGTTACAATTAGGATTCGGTTCTGGGATTCGGGAAGGAGTGAGTCACTCGCTCGACAACAGCTCGTTTCTGCCCTCTCTTTTCCAATCGATCACACCTGGCCTTTCGCCACCAATGTCACACCGCACAATCTGAACGTCAACAACACGAAATTCTTTTCAAGAGATGTTCACGACTCTTTTCTTTTTTCCTCTTGCAGGGAATTTTTCTTAGCTTTTATATCCTCCTATCAAAAAAAAAAAAAAAAAAAGGAAGAGACAAGAAAAAAAATAGCTTCTCCCATCATGCCCTACCTTCCCAAAATGCCCTTCGGGTATATAAATGAGCTAGCCATCCTGTCCTTCTTCTTTCCCAAAGAGTGATGCAGATACGCCTGGTACCTCGTATATTACTTCTTTTTTTTCTTTTGTTTCTAACCATAACCTAACCTTTAACGATACCCTTCCCCCCTTTCGCATATACCCCACACATGTACTACCACTTTATGTCAGAGTGGACCAGGGAGCATCGGATATAGTTTAAAGTCATATACAAGACTAATTCTCTACTTTGGAACTATTTTTTTAAACTTGTAAATCTTTAAGTACATATTATAAGTTATAGTTCCTTTCTATTGCTTTGTTTATTCACGAACTCTTGGCAAGGTTTTAAGGATACGACAACATAACCACACACACACACACACATATATATATAGGTTTATGGGGAATTATGTTTATTCAATTATATTTCATCTTTTATTATACCAGGCCTTTAATTTATGAAGCTCAATGTAACTACAGAGCACATACAAATATTATTTCTCTAGGTACGTTGAAGTGCACAGTTCTTGACTTGATACTGGTTTCATGGAGCAGACTCCACACGAAAGTACTTGATGTGTCTGGGAGTGTTCTTATGTAGGATTTGCATGAAATGCTTCTGATAAGTATCGAAAATCGATAATCGAAAAAATCCTAATAACAAACGGAAGTACGATTTTGATAAACGTTAACACTTTTATACAACCTAACATCCCAAGTGCATTTGATAAATTTTATCATCGCACAAACAGAAATGCCCAGACATATAAAATCAACTGTGGATTCTTTCATAAAACAGGGACGCATTCGAAATAAATGTTTCTGTTTTGAGCACAATTGAATCATGATACTTGACTTTTGCATTTTAATCTATTATTTACAGATAATTTTATAAAATCAACAGTAGATTTTCTACAGTGTACTGCACTAAGTCGCTGTGGTGAGACATGCAAAGCTTCGTCTGGGTACACTGCGGAGGAGTTCCCTAACTAGATTTGATTGGACGAGTTCACCGATTCCAATGACAGTAAAAGTATGGGAGGGTAGGACATTTGTTGATTCTTATTCAATTCCGGACAACATTGGATCCCCTTGCTAGTCTTTAGTATATGAACGCTTCTCTCTTTACTAATTGGGCATTTATTTATTTTATAGACTACCGCGTGAAATTTCTAACGTGTTGTGTTCGTCCATATTCTTCGAAGTATTCCTTTACTAAAACCAATCTCTTTCCTTCCATTTTATTTATACATTAACATTTTATTTAGACATTAACGGTGCTAGAGTGATCCGCGCTATTTTTTAATCGTATTTCCACGTTTAATTAAAGTTTTATGATATGTTTTTTTATTCAATTGTAAGGTTAAAGTACAGAATAGGTACAAAACACCCTCCCCATGTTACGAATGGCTTTTTAAATAATAACGTTATTATTTCAGCAGGGATCACTCTCTGCATGAGTACCACATAAACATTTTATTTATACATAAACATTTCATTTATATACATTAAAACTTTTTTATACATAAACATTTCATTTATATACATTAAAACTTTTTTATACATAAACATTTCATTTATATACATTAAAACTTTTTTATACATAAACATTTCATTTATATACATTAAAACTTTTTTATACATAAACATTTCATTTATATACATTAAAACTTTTTTATACATAAACATTTCATTTATATACATTAAAACTTTTTTATACATAAACATTTCATTTATATACATTAAAACTTTTTTATACATAAACATTTCATTTATATACATTAAAACTTTTTTATACATAAACATTTCATTTATATACATTAAAACTTTTTTATACATAAACATTTCATTTATATACATTAAAACTTTTTTATACATAAACATTTCATTTATATACATTAAAACTTTTTTATACATAAACATTTCATTTATATACATTAAAACTTTTTTATACATAAACGAGTATGAATTTCTGTGACATATTAATGTGACTGTGTCTTTTTAGTCTTCTGGTCAACAAAAATCCAAATCGTTTGAAATGTTTCACGATCGTTATGTGTTAAATGAGCTGTTATACTATCCCCTACAACGCCGGGTAGCCCTTCTAGTTATTGTTATTTGTTTTAATTAACAAAATAACAATAACACGTGCGCTTCGTGGAGTTCAACAAAGAAATGTCGTTATAAATGCATGGGTACGAATCTAATGAACCACAAGCGAAAGAAAAGAAAAAATCTCAAACATAATATTAGATAATTTTGTAAAGCACTTCCTGTTGAAGCCATTTTTAGGTTGTTAATTAGTGTAAGATTCATCCAGTGTTTTTGTTTATTTTTTGTTTGTGTTTCTTTTTTGTTTTACTTAGTTGAATTAATGGCGATATAGAAAGAGAGAAAAGAACAAACCCTCCCAAACATATTCCTTTCAAATTAAGCAGAATGAGAACTGAAATAAAAACTTCTAAAAATAGAAATTTGCTAACCTGATTAATTATTTGGCAATATTTAAAAAGACAATAAAACTACATTTAGTTTTATTATTAAATACAATGCAACAATGAGTTTTGTTCTTTTATTTTTGTTTTATTTATTTTATAAAAACTAGCAAACATATACATTCTTTTGTAAAGTTTACTTTGGTTGTATGGCTTGTATGTTTTCTCTCAGGCAGTTTATCAAGAAATATATCAGATTGATAGACATATCCACCCTAAAAGCACGCTGTTCAAACTCCTTTAGCTAACACTCACAGGCAACATGAATTGGAACAAATACATTTAGCACATTACCAAGGCTGCTATACAGGTGGACTCCCTATAACGAGCTAGAAAAATTACTCACACCAAAGTGTATCCTATATCTTTACAAAGCCACAATTCGCCCATGTATGGAGTTTTGCTGTCACAACTGGATTGGTGCATTTATCACAAGTCTCCAACTCTTAGACAGGGTCCAAAACATTCTCCACTCTAATAGATCCCACACTATCAGCTCGAAACTCTGTCCCATCACCACAATGTTGCGTCTCCGTGCCTGCTTTATAAGTACTTTAATGGAATGTTCTCTAATGAACTCATTGCACTTCTGCACCTTCGAAATACGTACTCCTCACTAATCCAACAACGATCAATATCCCATCTTTCACTTCTGATAGTTTCTTCTATTAGTTTTCAGGACTTTGGAATTCCCTCTATATTTTCTGTTCCTCTGACTGTACTAATCTCCAGAAATTTAGATGTACCGTGAACAGTTTTCTTGCAGCACCAACAATCCATTCTTAGACACGATCGCAAATAATAACCCCTTATTTCCAAGTTGCAATATGCCTCGTTGTAGTGGAGTCAGGAAAGGTGAAAGTAGGAAAACACGACGACTGGTGAGAATACGAAGGACATTTATATCCAGAACAGGGTTAGTGATACAGGAAGATTAGTAAGTCCGTGGGGAGTCGTCTCTGTACGACATCCGGATAGCTCTCATTGGGCGGTCTATACTTGCTGCTTATATGGCAAATGGATAAGTTCATCTTAGTGATTATAAGGGTGTGTATGTCCCCCACAACACCCCCCTCCCACGCTTTTTTGTTCGGGGGGGGGGAAACGTTAATATTTCTTCCTTTTTCGTGGTCGATCGGCGCTGTTCTAGGTTTGCTTGGGGAGGCTCGATATCAAACATGTCATATAACGTATCGCTAGCTTCTACCTCGACTTTGCCATCGTTACGACGACATATAATTTGATTTATGTGTCTCTTGTGAGTGGTGGTAGGGCCTATAACAATGTAGGTTGTGTTTCCGATTCTTTTGTCAATTGTTCCCTGTTCCTAAAACGATATATTGTTATCGTATGCTTTAAAGAAAACTTTTTCTCCTGTGTTATACTTTTATCTTTTTATAGTGGTCCTACCTGAATTTGCTTGTTTTGGCAGTAGTTTTTCGAATACTGGTCGTATTTTTCGTGCAAACATAGTCTCTGCAGGAGACGTTGCTTCAGGGGTATTCCGGTTCTGTGTGATCTTGTAAACCTGTAAGAACTGTTGAACTGAAGGTGTTTTCGAATGATCTTTTCTGTTTTGTGGAGCAAATGAATTCGTCTTCTTGGGATTCGCATTTTATTTCATGTAGGGTAACTAGTAGTTCTTTAATCACTTTAATTAGCGGAGCGAATCGTACGTTCCTTTTTCCCCTAAAAACTGGCTCTGCATTGGGTTTCAGTTCAAATTTAGCTGTTGCTTCCCTACATTTACCCAAGCCCGCTGAAAAAATTTCAGCGTGTGTGACTTTAAGGTGCCTTTTCTGGGGAAAAGCAGATAACAACAATAATCCATGTGAGAAAACGATCCTGTCAGAGACAAAGCGCCGAATAGTTAGCAGACTTAAATAAAACACTACTCGTTGGTAGTGTTGATGGCCTTATATAAGTATGTAGTTCGTATGTAACCGGAGAGCATCTCAACAGGATACATATTCCTACGCCGAATGGTCACTAAGCAGTGACGGAGTCCTTTTTTCTCCATTTTCTTTCCCCCCAAGTTGTGTGGGTACGATTTCTGAATAGAACTTAATCAGAGTTACTATACATCACATAGTTCTCTTCTAAAAATCTTGGACGTCTTCGGATTCATGAAGACCGACACAGATCACTAATTTTATCAGGAACTATAATCTGGAATGCTATCTCTCGCTTAGATTAAATACATAATTGTGTAACGTTATTCCATTATTTCTGTCAGCGTGGCCCTATGGGTTAGCATGTTAATTAAAAAATATTTGTGTTCGCCTTCGCGCCCAGAATAATGCGAACGTTTCGGCTGTTTTTCATTTTGAACACATATTTGAAAACGTATATTTTCGATAAGCCTTTGCAGTTAAACAGGATTAACATTTGTTTATTTTGGGTTTCGTACATTCCCTGACCAGGAAGAACAATACGCATCACTTCTAGATCTGTTTTTGACCACAGTTCCCGATGATTGCATAACGAAGGCCCACAGCCCACTCGGGAACGCTGATCATGCAGTGATAATGATTGAAATCGCCCTAAACTCTACACCCAAAACTGAAGAGCCAGTGCTCAAAACAACGAGATATTATAAAAAGGCTGACTGGGAAGCCATCAGGGAACAAATTAGAGATGCCTCATGGGGAAATATTTTTTCTCTCCTTGCTGAACAATGTGCAAACGAAATCACTGACTGGTTCAAAACTGCAATCGAAGCGCATGTTCCCAGGCGGAAATTTTATAGTAAGCCCCACTCTCCCCAATGGTTTACGTCGACTTGTGCAACTGCCATTGCTCAAAAGCAGCAAGCATACCGCAGATTTAACCGACATAAGCCCAGTTCAAACAGACTGAAGTATATAGAAGCTAGAAATAACGTTAAGAAAGAGAATTTACGGAAACCACTAAAAAACGCAGCAAAGCACAAAAACTAGGAACTTGAGACTTCTGGAAAATCTACAACAGTGTAGTAAATAATGGGCAATCAACAATTCCCCCACTAACAATCACGAGGTTGTCTCTTCAGCAACCGAGAAGGCTAACATGCTTGCCAGTCGGTTTGCCTCAAACTCCACACTGGACCCTTCCAACCACCCCCTACCTGACTTTCCTATGCGGACAGACACCACACTAGACGATCTGAAAATCACCTCTGCTCAGGTGCATGCCATCATAAAAAACATTGACACTTCAAAAGCATGTGGACCCGATCTCATCCCAGCTGTGCTATTAAAAAAATGCTCGGCCGAAGTAGCTCCAGTTCTCTCCAAACTCTACAACAAATGCCTTAATGAAGCTTGCTTTCCGGGCTGTTGGAAAACTGCTTCTGTGGTACCAGTATTCAAGAATTCTGGCGAAAGGACTGACCCATCAAATTATCGCCCCATTAGCCTCCTCCAACTTTTTGCCAAAATATTTGAGACCTTAATTAACCATGCTCTAGTCCATCACCTTACAGATGCTTAACTTCTGACTGACCAACAATATGGATTTAGACAAGCTCGTTCCACAGCTGACATCCTTACTGTAATCTCTGAACGTATATACCATTCACTGGACAAAGCGGGGGAGGGCAGAGCGGTAGCTTTAGATATATCTAAGGCTTTTGACAAAGTATGGCATGAGGGTCTCCTCAGGAAAATTAGATCATACGGTATCACTGGTAGAATACTTAACATAATTAAATCCTTCCTAGATAAGATAAAAATCCAGGTTGTCCTCGACGGTCGTACATCTAAACAATATGATATAAATGCGGGAGTGCCCCAGGGGTCTATCCTTGGACCTCTATTGTTCCTGATATTCATAAATGACCTCCCCGACAAAACTGCCTCTGAAATGGGTATATATGCTGATGACACCACACTCTATAACAGGCATGACAGGAAAACAAATGAACACATATCTAAAGAAATGGCAGAAACACTAGAGGAAGACCTCCAATCTGTAGTGGAATGGGGACAAAAATGGTTGGTCACATTCAATGCCGCCAAGACTAAACTAGTTTCATTCAATAATTACAAGAAACCCTCTCTACCACCTATAGCAATGGCCAACGACTCTTTATCTGAGAGTACATCTTTCAAACTCCTTGGCCTAACGTTCACAGGAAACATGAGTTAGAAGAATTACATTGAAGGCATTGCCAGGGCCGCTGCAAGAAAGGTGGGCTCTCTCTACCGTGCTAGACAACTACTAACACCCGAAAGTATCCTGTACCTCTATAAGGCCACCATTCGCCCATGTATGGAGTATTGCTGTCACATTTGGGCTGGTGCATCTGCTACTACTCTCTCGCTCCTTGACAAGGTTCAAAAGAGAGTCGCTAATCTAATAGGCCCTGAACTGGCATCTAAGCTTTAGCCTCTGTCCCATCGACGAAACGTTGCATCCCTCTGCCTTTTCTACAAGTATTTTAGTGGTGAATGCTTTGACGAACTGCAATCACTCGTGCCCCCACGACGTGAGCACCCTCGACAAACCCGACAGGCTGCTAAATCCCACCCCCACACTGTAGAGATCCCTAGATGTAAAAGATCTTTCTACCCTAATAGTTTCTTCCTCAGAACCGCTAGACTCTGGAATTCCATTCCAGGTCCGGGCTTCCCCAACAGTAGAAAGTTCAAGTGTAACGTGAACCAACATCTTGCTGCCCAAATCCCTACATAGTACCCTAGTAGTTGTTGCCCCTGATAGTAGCCCCTTACACCAAAGTGGCAATTTGCCTTGTTTGGGGTGAAAATGTAATAATTTTTTAAATTTACCTGACTCAGAAAATAATTAGTGCGATTTATGCCGGCGGTTTGATCACGTGCCATTTTTCAAATATGTTGACTCGTCGACCGTTGATTTAGCTCAGTGTTAGGCTTTTAATAAAATAAATAGAACATAACTGATGCGAATCACAAATATTTGTTTTTAAATCGAAACCGCTTAAAACTTTCTCGCGCACATGCTCCAAGTTTATAGATGTGGACCGACGTCAATGTCTTTTTTTTCTTTTTACCAAAACGGTCATTGAAAAGGGTTTTTTTTTTTGTAGCAGAATTAGCAGTAACCAAAATGAGAAATAGAGAGCTTACCTCGGATACGTCTGTTTTGGGCTGAGCGAAAGAGAGAGTTCCAAGATGGCGTCCATGGGCTTTTATTAGCGTTTACCCAATGTAATTATCGTTGAATCACGTCTGCTCTCGCGCGATTATGCAAATATGTCGTTCCCGGCCGCTATAAAGGCAGGACACTGGAAAGGAGATGGGGCGTTCTGCAGATTGTGTGTAGGTGATTCTGGCAAGTAGATTGTGCTTGTTACGACCCACGTGTCTGCGAGAAGCGAGTTTTTGTTCCATCTCTTTTTAGTTGTATTTTTTTTTGTTTGTTTGTTTTGCCTACTACATTCTTGTTTCAGTTTTACCTATTTAAAGCTGGTACAAATTATTTAAGAAAATATAATAAAATTAAAACAAAAAGCATCAAGTGTAGTAAACGGAATGATAGTATAAATAAAAATTAGCATGAAATAATAACAGGAAAAAGTATCGCATACCTATTTTAGCTGATTGTTTTTGATAAACTTTAAGAAGTACACATGTTATTTAGCTTTACTTCAAAGCAGATACAGCTTAAAATTTGTTTAATGTTTTGTATGCCACAAAAGAAAAAACTATAAATAAATGAATTTATCGTATTTTTGATTCGTATATAATGTAGCGCATTTTTTTCTTTGAAATTTCATATAAAGTTTTCTACATTTATAATTATTAAATAATTATAAATCTATATGTAAGAGTATCTTGTGCAGTTTCCGACGTGTAGGAGACGGGGAGTCTCGTCGTGGGCGACGAAGCGTTTCACTGAAGGACCACGGCAACACACAGCGAACCAACAAACAATGACAGCCACAGAGCGAAGGTAATTAACAAAGCTCAGCTGACTGCACGAATAGAAACGGAACCCAACGGTCACTGTACTGATCGCCACGAACGTCAGAACCCGACTGCCTCGCACCTCCAATGGACCGATTTTTATTCCTCAAGATGGCCTAGCTAATTTGCATCCCCGCAAGATCTCGCGCGATCCTGCGAGATTCCGTCTCTAATAAAAGCAGGCAGGCGCCATCTTGGAACTCTTTCTTCCGCTGCGCCGACCACAGGATCAGCCACCACCCCGCATGCCAGGCACACACGGACCCTCTTGCGCCGAGGGCTACGGCTAGTCTCACACTCCCCCCTGGTCTCCAGATCACAATTATGACACGGCGGACGTGCCCGTTTGATTCGAGCACTCCTGCGGAGGGGTATTGCCGGGACTTCCTCATCGGAGCTCTCAGAAGTGGCATCGGAAGCATCAGCATCAGCATTAGAGCTCGCAGTTGAGTCATCAGGTTCGTGGGGCACAGGTTGGATCCATCGCTCATCGTCGGATGACTCGCTCCTTCCACTGCTCGCAGTTGAGTCACCAGGTTCGTGGGGCACGGGTTGGATCCATCGCTCATCGTCGGATGACTCGCTACTTCCACTGCTCGCCGATTGGTCAGCGCTTAGAGCGGGCCGGACATCCCTTACGTGGCGCGGAGTATCATCGACTAGTATGGCCTGTTCACTGATGACGCCGGTGACCCGCTCCCTCCAAAAGCTGCTGGTGCACCGGCCGCCGGGTGGCTTCACCCAGACGGTGTCTCTCACTTGGTACGTCCCCTGGGGTTCTCGTTGGTCGGGTAGACACACTTCAACGTCCTTGACGCGCACGTGGTAGTGATGAATCGCATCAGCGGGCGCACTGCCGCCAGTCACGGCGTCCTTAGGCGTTGTGTTGTATTTGTAAACCGCCTCCGCGATCGTACACTTCTTCCTGGCCGCGATCCTCTTCACGGTTCGGTGGCACCACTCCGCTATGCCGTTGCCGCTCGGCACATACGCGCATCGGTGTCGAAGGCGGATCCCCCAGTTGTCCATAAAATGCCTGAATTCCCTACTGCAGAACGCCGTGTCGTTATCCGTGAGGATTTCCTCAGGCGGCCCCATTTCGTAGAATATGGATTCCAATTCGTGGATGACACTGGTGGAATCCTGCCTCGCTAATTGGCCCGCAGTCTATCAGCGTGAGGAAGTGTTGGCTGCCGTAGTGGGTTATATCCATACCCAACCGACTCCAGGTCGCGTCCACTCCCAGCTGTCCTTTCCGCCATTTGGCTGGGGCGGGGTCGATGGACTGACACGTTTGGCACTCCCTGACCACTGCTCTTACTGCGCTTTTTGGTATTGATGGTCTAGCCAACTTCACAAAGTAGTAGGTCCGTTGTACTCCGGGGTGCCCACTGTCGTAATGTATCTTCCTGATTTCGTCCTCCTCGACGGAGGCAGCACACAGAGGCAATGGCTTAGCTTCTTTCTTCATAGCCTCATACCATCTCCGTGGTACCCGAGTGAGCTTGTCGGCGAGGTTGTAGTCCGAGGTGGCGAGCACTACGTCTACGGACAGGTTGTACTCCGTCACCAGTTTTTTCACAGTCTCCAGCCTCCGTCTTATCAGCATTTCGCTGGCTGCCTTGGTGCGTGCCCTGGCCTTGCTCGTGAGTGTTTCCGACACACAGTGGTGCACGCAAAGTGAGTCAGAGTGCACACGCAGTTTCTTCACTTCCCATTGAAGTGCCAGGTTAATGCCCTTTATTATAGCGTCGAGTTCTGCCAGGTTGATATGGGCAGCATCATTTGCCGGTCGCAGCCAGCAGGCATCCTCAACTACGGCCCCATCTTTCTCCAAATCTACACCGATCGCTAGAGAACTTGCGTCCACCCACATGTTCAGTTCGTCTCCCTGCACGCACCAGTCCCCTGTGGCAGGGTCATTCTTTTTCACACTAGCGACGGTCTCCTTTAACATTCGAACCAATAGTTCGTCGGTTATCTCATCGTCCCAGCCTTTGGTGACCGCATTTGCCCTCCTTTTTATGACGCCTGTCGCTGCACGAACCCATCCGCATACTGGAAGGTGCCCCACAAGTTTCCCGCACAGGGAGAACATGGCACGTCTTGTGTAGACGTCGGGTACGTCGGGAACTGCGGTTCCACACCTCCACTTCAGGATCCCTCGCTCCTCTTGAACGCTCAAGCCCAATACGCGGGCGCTATCCTCAAGCCGCTCAGAGTCCTTGCAGTTTAGACCAAACTCGGCAAGTTTGAATCTTACGCGCGAAGATGACACGATATCTTTGTTCATGTATATATCGTCAATATAAGCCGATGTTCCCTTTCTGATCCATTCTTCTTGTGACAACACGGCATTGACGATAGCCTTCATTATCTGGGGTGCTACGTTTAGCCCAAATCCGAGTCGCGTAAGACAGTATCTCTTCCCGGAAAACATCACTGTCTGGAAAGGCCACATCGCCTCGCCGATCCGGACCTGCAAGTATGCTTTTCTCAAGTCCAGTAGGGACACATTGGACCCCTGCCGGCGCCACTCTCGCAGCTTGCTGGCACAGACGTCGGCGTCCGCTGTGAACGCATCAACATGCGCATTCAACTCGCGGTAGTCCATTACCGGCCTCACCTTTGACTTGTTAGGTTGGGCAACTGCCATCAGCGGTATAAGGCCCTTGGGGGGTCCAAGTTTGTCGTAGGGGTATGGAATCAGCCAACCGTTCTTAATCCATTCACGGAGCTCGCTTTCGTATGCAGGCCTTATCTGGTCGGGCATACGGTACTCTGCCACTTTGTTTTGTAGTTTGGCCGGTTCCTTGTCTTCTGACCACCTCCAAGTGGCGATCCACGCCTTCTGTTGGTCGTCGAACTCCGCACTGACGTCCGGCTGGTCGACTCTTAGTGCTGCGCACACCGGGGGCCTATCCTGAAACTCTACAATGCCAGCGCGCGTTATGCGCACGCCGCCCAGGGCTTTGATGGCATCGTAGCCTAGCAACAGGTCGAAACTCAGTGGCTTTTCGCGTGTCACCAGCGCTTCGACGTTGGCCGAGTTTCCAGTTCTTGTGCGAATGTGTACCACCTCCACGCCGCAACACATTCGTATTTTTCCAGTAATGGTAGTTATCCTGACGTTCTTCTTTTTCCACGCCCGACAGAAGTCCGCACACACTATGGTGCGGGAGCAACCGGAATCAAGGAGGGCTGAACATAACGTGTCATTACCTCGGACCTGAATGACAGGGAGCACCTTGTTTATTTTCTGTTCGGGGAAGAGGTCGGCACTGGCACCTTGTCCCCGTCCCCGTTTCCCGCACAGTCTCGGGCCATGTGCCCAGTCTTGTTACAGCGGTAGCAGCGAACAGCCGTCGACCGCCTTCTACAATTTCTTGCCATGTGGCCCCGCCCGTTGCATCTGTAGCAGATGACATCACCTTGCGGGCTGGGTCCCTGAGACGGTCCTTCGCCACTTGGTGGGGCCTGTGCGACGGCGACTACCGGTTCCTGCACCGTCGAGTCATCCTTCATTATTGTCCTGGCTCTGTCCACTAGGTCACTCAGCGGTAGTGAGGACATGGTAGAGGTTGCTCGCAGGAGCTGCTTTGCTCCAGCGGGGAGTCCTGACAGGAATTTGTTGGCTAGGGCCCTCTCGGGAAGACCGCCGAACAACACTGTCAGCTTCTTAAGCTCGGCGAGATACACGTCCACAGTTTCGCCCAAGCGTATAGACCTCGTCTCAAACTGCTCACAACTGACAATGTAACTCGACCTTCTCAACCCAGCTGAGTACCGGGTCGGATCCGTCGAATTCCGGTATCAACTTTAGATCGAACCTATCCGCCATTGAAGAAAAGAAAACCAAGTTCGGAGTGAGGGGGGCCGAAATAGCTTGTAAGAGTATCTTGTGCAGTTTCCGACGTGTAGGAGACGGGGAGTCTCGTCGTGGGCGACGAAGCGTTTCACTGAAGGACCACGGCAACACACAGCAAACCAACAAACAATGACAGCCACAGAGCGAAGGTAATTAACAAAGCTCAGCTGACTGCACGAATAGAAACGGAACCCAACGGTCACTAACGGAACCCAACGGTCACTGTACTGATCGCCACGAACGTCAGAACCCGACTGCCTCGCACCTCCAATGGACCGATTTTTATTCCTCAAGATGGCCTAGCTAATTTGCATCCCCGCGAGATCTCGTCTCTAATAAAAGCAGGCAGGCGCCATCTTGGAACTCTTTCTTCCGCTGCCCCGACCACAGGATCAGCCACCACCCCGCACGCCAGGCACACACGGGCCCTCTTGCGCCGAGGGCTACGGTTAGTCTCACACTATAGATGCAAAGTAAAGATAACAATTCAGACTTTCAGAAACCTTTACGAACTAGTATTAATTATAAACATATTTGATTAAGAATATTGCTAAGACATCTTTCCTACTTTAACGTATTTCATTTTAATGGAGCTGGTGATACTGAACATATGAAAAGATATTGCGTATAATTTTACCTCGTATGAATGCGAGCTATTAAAGACTTTCCATCGGGCTGGGAGTAAAATGTCGTATTAGTTCTGCTATCGGTCCGAGGAGACGATCTTCCTTGATACTGAGTCAACGGTATTCATATTTGGAGATATGTATATTTTGTACATAAACACGGATTTTTTGTTACGCTGCCGTCAGAGGACGACAAATTGATAGGGACTCTTTAGTCAAGTCGTGGTGATTAATTGTAGCACCTCTTCTTCCTCCGTCCGATTTAAGTGACATATTTGTTTAAATAGATTAATTGTTTTGGAGGAAAAACTTATAGGATAGATTTGTTTAATATATATATTACTTCAGTAAAGGTCTATTTGGTCCGGTTCAAATTCTGTAGCAGCACGTTGATTTCAACAATAGATTAAAACAAAGTAATGTGTGCCACGTAGATACGAGGATACGCGTTAATGTACTAATAGAAAATTATGTCATGCGGTTGTCGTGTCACTGTATCGCAGTAAAACGACTTCAGAAAACTGGTTATATTGTCACTTTCAAAGAGAACTGTTGGTTTAAACCTGCATACAGTTTCTTACTTTTAAATTAGCAAGAAAAGGAACAAATGATTCTTTTGTTAAGTAGAATAAAAGTGCATTTACATTTTATTCTGGTGATATTGATATAATTCGAATATTTTATGCCGTTTGTTCTTTCGTTAAGACAATCCACCACGTTCACGTTGTTTTCTGATTTGAATACAATGTTTGTTTGCAACTTACTGCGTGGCTCTCGCAAGCAAGTGAATTTTATATGAACTTCAAGTATAAAACACTTTGAAAAATGTACTGGATCTGGAATTGAATAATCCAGAAGCGTTTAGATATGTAAACAAACGGCAAAAAAATCGTTTAGGTAGGATTTTGTCTTAGAATTACTAAAAAGCAATTCAAGAAATTAACCAGGTCGACTTAGGGACCATCGCATTTAGAATAGGTTTTTAAACATAGATTTAAAAACTGTTCCATACGCTCAAATTAAACTAAATTTATAGTGACGTACATTTTGGAAAATCAGAAGAGATTGTATTTAACCTACGAGTCAAATCAGCGGCATATAGTAACTAAATGTTGGCAACACTAAGATGCCGAGCCAATGCAAATTGGAGCAAACGCACGACTGTCGAGTTTTAGGAAATATCTAGATAAAATTATAAAGGCGATAAATGTGGACGAGATAATTTTAAATAGATTGGCGTGATGCCCAACACATCTAATCTTAGATTAGGAATGTATTAAACACTGAACCTGAGAAGGATAGTAAAAAGTGGAAGTTAACCGCTTATATATACTCGAAGTAAGGGAAGTATTAATTAGGAGTCAAGTCCTAAGGTTTTAGTTATCAATACTGGTCCAAGTAAATCGTAGCACATTTTAATTAGTAAATAAATGCTTTTTGCAATACAATGCAGTTTCAGGGTTATATCGACATTTACGCGTGTACAAAAATCTAGAATTATGATAGCGTAGAATTTACGACTTATTTAAAACCAGAACCAGGTATATAATAGTCAACTGTATGTATTTTTTCTTTTACTGCGTGGTTTGCATAAGTGAATAATATGTTTAGTACTTTTTTTCTTTTCTTCTTGGAGGTGCGTATGTTTTTAACTCCTCGCGTTTATTTCTGGCCTAAGCCATCTCCACTCGTAGTTAGAAACGACTTGTAGGAGTACGATGTTCATTTATTACCTTTTTTTTCTTATCAGTTATTTTTTGAAAATCGTCTCTTCTCGTCGTTTTTGTAGCGACTCGAAATCTTAAGATCCGATGTATATGTCGTAATTCTTTCAGGGTACAAGTTCCACTTTCCGACATGCAATATAACGCGACTTGTAATCCTCGTACTTTTAACTTAATATTTCCGGGAAAACTTTTGCGTATCCTTAGTCAATGAGCACGACTATTTTCGTTTGTAGAACGTATTATCGTCGAAGGCTGAATTCTTTTGAATGTTTGCCGCTGCTGCCACCACGTGTGTGGCTTTAAGGTGCCTTTTCTGGGAAAAGCAGATATCAATAAGAACCCACGTGAGAAAACGATCCCATCAGAGACAAAGCGCTGAATAGTTAGCAGACTTGAATAAAACCCCTGCTCCTAGGTAGTGTTGACGGCCTTATATAAGCATGTAGCTCGTATGTAACCGGAGAGCATCTCAACGGGATACATATTCCTACGCCGAATGGTCACTAAGCAGTGACGCAGGAAAACGCCTTTTTAGATCCACTTTAAGTTCTTGTTTTTCTGTAGAAAACGATTCTACTTTTTGGTAAAAGGTGTCGATCGGTACTTCCCACAGATTAAATTCCTGAAACCAATCGGTCCCAAATAAATTTTCTATGTTCTTGAGCACAAATAATTTAAGTTTTTTTTTCGTTGTACCATTAAAAGTGACATCTGTAGTTAGTTCTCCTTCAAAATTTATTTTTTCTCCAGTTACTGTTTTTGCTGACTTGCCAGTTTTATGCATAGTCGGCCTATTTAAATTTCTCCAAGTCTGTAAATTTATTATCGATAAGTCCGACCCTGAGTCTAACTGTAATTTAACGTCCTCGTTTAAAACTCTAACTAAGACGTATTTTCGTCTTATTCTCGTCTGTTGAACCCGAATTTTACTTTTCTTCTGCCATTTGCAGTGTGAGCTTTTGTGTCCTAGTTTTTTGCAATTAAAACATTCTTTGGTACGAAAAAGGCACTTCTTTGACCAATGCAAGTTTCCGCAGCGAGAACAACGGGTTGAAGACTTCTGGGTTCCTTGTCTTTCGTGCTTAAGTGGAAGGTAGCGTCTAGTTTCCGTTTTGTTTTTTGGATAGTATATGGCGGTTACCATAAATTTTAACGACGTTTGAAAAAGGGTCACCATTTCGGTCGGTCCCCTTTTTGGAGCACCTCCGACATTAGAGAAAGAACAAGAGTACTGAAAAAGAACGGTTGGGGAAAAGAAAACATCGGGTTATAATTAAGTGCGACGAGACTTTAGGATTGATGATGTTTTATAAAGGTTTCCAAGATATAGGGTACAAAGAGAATAGTACATTTTCTTTGATAAAAGTCTTTACCCAGGGAAACTGGTCAGTCGAGTGTTGATGCTTCTATCGAGAGATTTCTTCTTTGTATCTCCCTCCAAGGTAGTCCTCTATTCCGATTGGCTGAAACTCTGGTGACGTTAAGAGAATAAAGGAAGCGAAAAGTAGAAGAGTAGGGAGAAAGAGAGAAATCAGGGAAGCATACCGTAGCAGCGTCATAGTAGTAGTTCACTACAACTACCTCTTAGTTCTTCTCTGTATGTTCTTTATGTGTGCAATACCAGCTTCTTCGATGTTCTTTGAGTCCTTCTTGATAATGATTTCTTGGTAATCTTCCGCTAGCTTTTGTACAGTTAAGCCTGGTTCACTTTCCAGTTTTGACAAAACTCTTCGACGGATCTCAGAGTCTCTTGTCGAAGTTAACCCCTGAACGAATATGAGGCACTTGAAATCATCGGCACTCAATTCTGACAATTTGAAATCGTCACAGCGTTTGTTAACAATCGAGGCGAAAGTCAAGTAGTCCACATCGTCTTTTTTCGTAAGGTTCAAGCATGTCCACCGTTTATGGAACAGCGACGATTTCGAACTAAAGAGTTCAGTTAGTCGTTTAACGGTTTCCGTAAACGTCAGATCGCTAGTCTTTTGTGGCAAGATATAGTCGACGAATTTGTCATGTTCCGTAGCTCCTAATTTGCTGAGTAACAAACGAACTGTTTTTGGTTTGCCCAATTTCCACAGTCGATATTGTACAGATCTTCATACCGTCTGAAATACGTTTCAATGTTTGATTTTCTTCAGGACAGTAAGTGGAATTATTTATTGTACTTAGTACCGCACTCTGGGAAAACGTTGTATCACTCTCTGTAACTTGATTCTTATTCATTAAAACCTGGAGCATTGCTTCAGTTCTCTCTTTCTGTTCTGTTTGCAATGCAAAAAGTCTGTCATCAGCTCTCTTTTGCATTTGGATCATTCTTTCTTCTGCCTGCTGTAGTCTATCTCTTTCACATCTTCCATTGTGTCTCTTTATTTTATTTTCTCGAAGAGAAATTTTTTTTATTCTTTTAAGGATATTTGTAACTTAAACGGAAATCATAGCAAGGGAAAACTTTTATAATTTATGAACTAGTATACTCTTAAGTAGAAGTGCAAAAATTATAGATTAATTTTGCATACACTTATTTTCTCGTTGATACGTGTTCCTATTGTCTCTGATATGCCAATAGTTCAGAAATGGGGACGGATTTTTGCTTTACCGTAGAGAAAAACAATAGTACAATATACTACATACACTATGCAATATACAATACAATATAAAATATACAATATTACACATGCAATGTAAAATATACGATATAACACATGCAATGTAAAATATACCATATTACACATACAATAGAAAATATACAAGTGGACTTGTGTTCAGCAAAGTTATGGTTTAAAAAAAATTGTTCCGGGTTCCAGTTTCAATAATAGATATCGTTATGCAAGCAGTATTTTCCTCACTCCGCTGGCGAGCAAAAGTCTAACCAACCGAAAAAAGTCTTTATTTTAAAGTGCTTTAAAAAAATTGACAGGTTGAAAAAATAATATAAGGTATCATTTCCTTTCAGTGTGCAAAAAAAATGGGTTGGGTGATAAAAAAAAATAAAAATAAAGAGAAAAACTTTTTTTTGTTTTTAGTCATCAAAACAAAAAATGGCTTCCCAGCCCGTAAAAAAGAAGATTTGCCTTTTTCACACTGTCTCTTTTCCTTTTCCTCTCGGTATAGTTCAAACAAGTAACTAGTCGGTCACAATACCCACTTTGTCATAAAACAAGAATTCATTTCCCGAAATTTCCGTAACAGAAAAAAATCTTCAACATAAAGTCCATATGTAATTTGCATAAACAATTGCGTCGACCCGTTCTACGGCAAATTAAATCAAGATTTCTTTTTTTCTTCTTCTTTTTTAGCAAGCATGAAAAAAAATTCTACTTACAATTTCTTTGAGTAGATAAATTTAAAGTGTAGACTTTTCTTTTTTATGTTGCAATTTTTTGTCGTTGAACTTTTGAGATTTTGCGTTGGAACTTAGAGAGTTTGCAATTGACTTTTTCGTACAGCTGGAGAGTTGAAGTTTTTGCGCGTGGGTTCTTTTTTTTTTACATTCTTGTCGCCATTGTAGTGGAGTCGGGAAATGTGAAAGTAGGAAAACACGACGACTGGTGAGAATACGAAGAACATTCATATCCAGAACAGGATTAGTGATACAGGAAGATTAGTAAGTCCGTGGGGAGTCGTCTCTGTACGACGTCCGGATAGTTCTCATTGAGCGGTCTATACTTGCTGCTTATATGGCTAATGGATAAGTCCATCTTAGTGATTATAAGTATGTGTATGTCCCCACAACACTTGTTTAGGGAAAAAAAGAGTAAAAAGAACCCTATACAACTAATAAGGCTGTTGAGGACAAAAGTTTGAAGAAAAACAACACAAATAACAATAACTCCTCATCACAAATATTAAGGTATTTATTTTTTAAGACTATCATTCAAATACTACCGTGTTTAAATATATGGTTAAGTATTAGTTTAAAACATTTAGAACTGTTTTAAAGCTTCATCGCTCACTCATTTTATGAACAAATTTCAAACAATTTTTACAGTTCATGGGTCATCTTCTCATCTATATTTTGAAAAAAAATTTTCAATTTTCGGTCAGTAAAAAAATTTATTATAAAATTAGTGATGTTCAGAAGTTCTCAGAATCTGTAAGGAACGTAGCGACGGATTCTTTTGATTAGTTGTTGGTTACCATAGCAACTTCTCCAAAATTCAGCTAGAGGAACTTCTTGTGTTTCAACCCCGAGTGGTTTCTCTACAGACTTAACATACAACATAACATTAGCTCTCCCTCGACCCAAGACTATATGCTAATAAGCCGAGACCCTGACAGCATAGATACAGCACTCTCGATATTAGTGCACAAGTACATGTATTTGGAGACTTCAATGCCCATCACAGTAATTGACTTGGATTCTCTACAGCTGGTAGGATAGCACGTAGTTTTTCTATATCTCATTCCCTATCACAGATGGTTATGTTTCCGATGCGTTTCCCAGATCAGCAAGACCAACATGCTTCACTTCTAGATTTATTTCTGACCACAGTTCCCGATGATTGCATAACAAATGCCCAAAGCCCATCCAGGAAAGCTGATCACGCTGTGTTAATGGTAGAAATCGGCCTAAATTCTCAACCCAAAACTGAAGAGCCATTGCTCAAAACGACAAGGTATTATAAGAAATCTAACTGGGAAGCAATCAGGGATCTCATCATCGGGAAACGTCTTTTCTTTTTCCTCTGAACAGTATACAAATGAGACCACTGAATGGTTAAAACGGCAATTGAAGCACATGTTGTCTCGTAGAAATTCTATAGTAAACCTCACTCTCCCCATTGGTTTACTTCTACTTGAATTAAAGTAATTGTAAGAAAGAAATAGCGACAGGTAAGAAAGAATATACTGAAACCACCAGAAAACGCATCGAAGCACTGAAATTAGGGACCAGTGATTTCTGGAAAATCTACAACAGTGTAGTAAATAATGGGCAATCAACGATTCCCCTACTATAAGTCAATCATGAGGTTGTTTGCACGGATATCGCAGAGGCTTACATGCTTGCCAGTCGATTTACCTCTAACTCCACATTGGACAGCAAACCACCTCCCTCCCTGACTTTACTGTGTGGACAGACACCACGTTAGATGATCTGAAAATCACCCATTGTCAGGTGCATGATATCATAAACAGCCTAGACACCTCGAAAGCATGTGGACCCGATCTCATTCCGGCTGTACTATTAAAAAATGCTACGTTAATGTTGCTCCAGACCTCTCCAAACTTTACAACAAATGCCTAAACAAATCTTGCTTTCCTGACTGCTGGAAAACACGATTAAACCAGGATCTCCAATATCCAATGTAGAGCCCCACTACCATGTCTCATTTTCCAACATTGGGGTCCATGTTCCAATCTTCCAAAGGTTGAAACCCAACTACAGGAGACTAAACCAGAACTATTATTCCTAAGCGAAACTGGCATTGGACCGACTATTTCCCGAGATGAGTAAAGGATACTCTAACTTAACATCCAAATCTGACCCCCAAGATCGCCATGGGCATCGAATTTGTGACTACATTAGATGTCCCTACCACATGGAATGTGGTAGGGACATCTAATGTAGTCACAAATGTGGTAGGGACATCTAATGTAGCAGGGACATCTCCAGAGAAGATTCTAAATTACCCTATATGTGTTTCCAGGTTGCAATTGCTCACACTACTGCATCTATATTTGCACTCTGTCGCCCCCACAACAGCGGAGTTACTATCTTTAAAAGCATATCTGAGAAAATTGACCACATCCTGTCTGCTCATCATTCAGCTAATATGCACGTCTATAGAGACTTCAATGTTCACAATGGGGAATGGTTAACCTACTCAAACAAGACGGATGATGAGGGGAGGTTCTGTCATGATTTCTCCATTGCTTATGACTTCACTCAAATTGTTCACAAACCCACCCGTGTGCCTGACACTGATGGACAGTATGCAAGTCTCCTAGACCTTTTTTTTCACAACTTGCCTTGAGCTATGTCCATCTTCCATTCTGCCTCTACTTGGATCTTCCAACCACTCGGTTGTATCAGTTAAGATAAAAACGAAATGTAATAAATCCTCTATCGTACGGCATTTTGATACACTATGGCTGACTGGGATAGCTTCCATACATTTATATCAGATCTACTTCTGTGTTCCATGTTTAAAAAATATGTGTCCTCTGTAGTATTAGACCTGAAGGAAAGGTTAATTATAGGTATAGACCGTTTCAATTCCAGCAAAAACCTAACAGCCAACCGTGGTTCTCTCCAAAATGTGCTTCTGCCATTGCACACAGAAATCACTTTTTCCATTACTTCTAACGTAATAGATGTACTGAGACTATGCCAGTTTCAGGACTGCCAGCAACCACTGTAAAAGAGTAATAAAGAACAGTTGCATACTCAGTCCATCCAAAGTAGCTGTAAATGACAAAGTTCTCTCTGATTCTCTCTCCTCTGATCTCGAACGAGTGGTTCAGTGGGAGATGTGGCTGGTTAATTTTAATGCATCTAAAACCAAACTCCTATCCTTACATCATCAACGCTCTGATCCCCATCTGGCATCAATTGAAATGGATGCCTCTCGTCTAGGAGAAGTCCCATGTTTTGAAAAGTTTCTGGGCTTAACCTTCACTCCTGATCTGAAATGGAACACGTACATCAAGTCTGTTGCCAAGGTCGCTGGAAAGATGGTGGGATCCTTCTACCGCTCCAGAAGATATCTCACTACTGATGCAATTCTCTATCTATATAAAAGCCAAGTACGTCCAAGGATGGAATACTGCTACCATATCTGGGCAGGAGCTGCTAAAAATAGCCTTTCCTGCCTTGACAGAGTACAAAATAGACTTCGTGGCTTAGTGGGAGATGCCCTTTTCTCTTCCCTGCAACCTCTCTCCCACAGAAGAGACGTTGCAAGCCTATCTTCGTTTTTTCGTTATTTCCATGGCAGGTGCTCGTCTGAACTCCAATCTCTGATCCCCCCCTCGCCAATCTTTTACAAAAAACACCCGTCTAGCTGAATCCACTGTCAAAAACTTTCCCCACTCCTTATCTATGCCTAAATCAAAACGTAGATTCCATGAACAAAGCTTCTTCTCTGTGGAACTCTGTTCCGTCTGCCTGCTTCCCTCCTGACTACAACTTGGATGTCTTCAAGTCCAACGTAAACAAATTCCTGATGAACCGTCCCCCTTAAGTAGACACTTTAAATATCCACACTAACGTACTTCCAATAACCCTTATCCCTGAGTGGCTTCCGGGCCTTGATAAGTGGTGACCACCTTGTAAAAAAAAAAAAAAAGCTAAACAGCTGCTTGGTTCCCATTTTGGCAAATATCAAACAGAATCCTGAACAGAAGGATGTACTCTTCCCCTATTATCATCAATGGACCTGAGGTAATCTCGTTAGTATCAGATAAAGCCAAACTCTTTGCCTGGAACTTTGCAGCTGATTCTACACTATGTGACCAAGGCTGCCAAACTTCAATATTTCCTCCTGTATCAGAAAACCCTCTACGCGACATACAAACATCTGTGCATGATGTTGCAAAGTTAATCAAAAATCTTGATTCCAGTAAAGCCACACGCCCTGATGGCATTCCTATTCTAGTGCTAAAAAAGCTTCAACCAGAACTAGCTTACATACTTACAAAGCTATTTAAGCGTTGTCTTAAGGAGAATTGCTTCCCAACACCCTGGAAAACCTCGTCAGTATGCCCAATATTTAAGAATTCAGATGATCGGTCATCTTCCTCTCAGTATAGGCCTAAAAGTATCCTGTGCGTCATGAGTAAATTGCTGGAATCTGTGTTAATAAAGTAGTAGTCAACCACCTCAGCAAAACTAAAGTTCTTAATGACATGCAATATGGTTTCCGTTCTGCTAGATTTACAGCAGATGTGCTAACAGTTATATCTCATAGGATTAGCGAATGTCTTGATGGAGGCTTCCTTTCTAGGGCAATTGCTCTTGACATATGAAAGGCCTTTGATAGAGTATGGCATAAAAGTCTACTTCACAAGATCTCCAGCTATGGTATAGCTGGAAATGTCTTCTCAATTATTAAATCATTTCTCTCTGATAGGTTCATAATTGTAGTGGTTGATGGGTAGAAATCAGAAGCTCACAGTATTAATGCTGGAGTCCTTCAGGGTTCCATACTGGGCCCAACTCTCTTCCTAATCTATATAAATGATTTTCCAAATCATATACTTAGTTCATCTGTAGATATTTACGCTTATGACACTACCATCTATGGCAGTACAACGAAGACCGTAAACCACCAAGTTCTCTCTGATTCTCTTTCTTCTGCTCTTGAGCATGTGGTACAATGGGGAAAGAGGTGGCTGGTTACTTTTAATGCATCTAAAACCAAGCTTTTGTCTTTACATCACCAACGCTCTGATCCTCATCTGGAATCAATTGAAATGAATGGCTCTCGTCTTAGGGAGGCCTCATGTTTTGACAAGCTTCTGGGCTTGACCATTACTCCTGATCTTAAATGGAACACATACATTAAATCCATTGCTAAGATCGCTGGGAGAATGGTTGAATCCTTCTATCAATCCAGCAGATATCTCACTGCTGATGCAATTCTCTACCTATATAAGAGCCAAGTACGTCCAAGGATGGAGTACTGCTGCCACATCTGGACAGGAGCTGCTAAAAACAGCCTATCCTGCCTTGACAGAGTTCTAAATAGACTTTGTAGCTTAGTGGGGGATGCCCTTTTCTCTTTCCTGCAACCTCTCTCCCACAGAAAAGACGTTGCGAGCCTGTCTCTGCTTTATCGTTATTTTCATGGCAAGTGCTCGTCTGAGCTCCAATCTATGGTCCCCCTCGTCAAACATTCATGAGAAATATTCGTCTAGCTAAAAACACTATCAATAATTCCTCCCAGTCTTTATCCATGCCTAAACCTAAACGCAGACTCCATGAACAAAGTTTATTTTTCTTAGAAGTGCACACCTGTGGAACTCTCTTCCATTTTTTTGCTTTCCGGTTCACTATAATATGGTCATTTTCAAGTCCAACGTAAACAAGTTCTTGATAAGCCGTTCCTCTTAAATAATCCAATTTACCAAATTTCCACTATTAACAATTACTACATCACTGTCCCATTAACCACTGTACACTTATTAACCCTTATCCTCGAGTGGCCTATGGCGCTTGATAAGTGGTGACTCCTTTGTAAAAAAAAATGCTTCTGTGGTACCAATTTACAAGAATTCTAGCGAAAGAACTGACCCATTACATTATTACCCCATCAGCTTTCTCCCTCTTTTTGCCAAAATATTTGAGTCTCTAATTAACCAAGCTTTAGTCCATCACCTTACAACTGCTAAACTTCTGACTGACAAACAATATGGATTTAGACAATCCCATTCTACAGCAGGTATCCTTACTGTAATCTCTGAACGTATATACCATACACTGACCAAAGCAGGGGAGGGTAGAGCAGTAGCTCTAGATATATCTAGCGTTTGGCACGATGGTCTTCTCAGGAAAATAAGATCCTACAGTAACATTAAATCCTTCTTAAATAAGAGAAGAATCCAGGTTTTCCTCGACGGTTGTATATCTAAACAATATGATATAAATGCGGGTGTACCTCAGAGGTCTATCCTTGCACCTTCATAATTCCTAATATTCATAAATGACTTTCCCTGAGATGGGTGTATTTGTTGATGAAACCACACTATTTTACAGGCACGAGTGGAAAACAAATGAAAACATATCTAAGGATAGCAGAAACACTAGAAAAAGACCTCTAATCAGTAGTGGCATCAACCTGGTTGTTTTTATATTCTGTTATGAGGTGGTGTTGATGTACCCTGTTTCAGAAATAAATATATTCTTCCAGACATTATATAGAGTTACGACAAAGTGCCATGGCAATAATAGCGGCAGTCATTGGTGACAGTGATAGCCACAGTATCGGACACAAACTTTCTGCAACATACTATTTCTATACTGCTGCAATTACACTCTACTAAATATTTCGTGTTGTTTTAATTATTATCGGCTCTTCAAGCTCACAACATATTTACAACGTTTCAGCCATTGTAATTTCCGTTTTTTTTCTTTTTGTATCTTTGTTACGATTCGTAATTTTAAGACAGTTTTTCCTAGAGAACAAAAAGAGCTATTTTTCCTTTTTGTTGCAATGATCCTTGGTTCTACAAGGCGCGACCGCCTCATGTTACAAACAATTTGTCTCGCATTTATTTCATGAGGTAAAATAAAATGAATATTAAATGAATCAATCGTTAGCTTCCTTTTTCATTTAAATCATTCAGATTAAAATGCAATAGTTGATGAGGGGTGGGAATAATATGGCAAGCAAAAAA